>NW_026592636.1:3848438-3912076 GCF_907164565.1 Psammomys obesus
ATAGATAGATAGATAGATAGATAGATAGATAGATAGATAGATAGATAAATACATAGGCAGATAGATAAATCTTTAGCCAGGCATGGTGGCCCACACCTTTAGTACCAGCACTTGGGAGGCAGAGGCAGGTGGATCTCTGTGAGTTTGAGGCCAGCCTGCTCTACAGAGAGAGTTCCTGTACAGGCAGGGCTGGGTTTTTTTGGTTGCTTAGGTTTAATGCTGTTTTTTTTTTTTTTTTTGAAACAGGATTTCTCTGTGTAACCTTGGCTGTCCTGGAACTCTCTCTGTAGATAAAGCTGGCCTTAAACTCACAGAGATCTATCTGCCTCTGCCTCCTCAGAGCTGGGATTAAAGGTGTGTGCCCCCACCAGCCAGTGACAGTCAGAGCTATTATATACAGAGAAACCCTGTCTCAAAAACCAACCAACCAACCAACAAACAAATAAATAAATAAATAAAATTATCCATCTATATCTGCCACGATTTTAGGAAGGCTACCATCAAATCCAAATGTGATAACCCTATGATGTCCAGCTGTCCTCATGAATTTAAAATGAAAAAGGCCCATGAATTTCATGTTTAAATATCTTACACTCTCCTGCTGGATTGGTTTCCTCCATTTATTTTCCATCCATGTATTCAATGCTAATTTTTTTATTTATTAAAGCACTGCAAATACATCTTTAAAAATAAAAAAAATAAAATAAAATAAAAAGGAAAAACCTTTCACCAGATCACTTTCTTATTGTTAGACAAGAGGTATACAACCAATGAAGCACATTACCAGACTCAAATCTGGATCTTTAATGCAATTGCAACTTTAACCAGAAGCTTCTTCTCTCACTTAAAAGCCAACTTATTTCTGACAGAAGAGAGGACGGAACTAAGAACAGGCACCGGCTCCTTCAACTAAAGCAATGCACTGCGCTCCTCTCCATTGGCCTCTGGAGTGTGTTGGTGCTTCTTGGAAAATTTCTTGAGTAGTTCAGGTCAAGTATAAATTGTAAAAATTTCTCAATAAATTTAGTGAGAGCTGACTAATACTGACACTTACGATGGGAAGGAAAGGGCTCAACAAGATGGCCTTTACAAGTGGGTAAAGGCGCTTATTGTCAAGCTGGATGACCTCAATTAGATTCCTAGGAAATGGTGAAAACCAGAAATGACTTCTGCAAGTTGTCTTCTGACCTCCACTTATATGCCTTGGCATAGCAACCAATATACATGCACAAAAGAAATAAAATTTAATTTAAAAAAGATGTTTATGGTTTTTAAAATGGGAAAGGGAAGGGGAGGGCTAGTAAACAGAATAAAGACAGAAAACCTCAAAGTTGTGAAATTTGAAATAATCATCCTCATTCCACAAATTATTCATGAGCATAAAAATGAAAAAAAAACAAAAACAAAAACAAACAACAACAACAACAAAAAAACATGGTTCAAGAGATTAAGACTTACAGTCCACCAAATCAAGAATTCAGTAAAAATTTTTGCTGTGTTCTCAGTATGTAGTAACTGTTTTTACGGGGCTGGAGAGATGGCTCAGAGGTTAAGAGCATTGTCTGCCTTTTCTAGAGGTTCTGAGTTCAAATCCCAACAACCACATGGCAGCTCACAACCATCTACACAACAATCTGATGCCCTCTTCTGGCATGTAGGTGTATAAGCAGATAGAGCACTCACCTACATAAAATAAATTAAAAAAAAAAAAAAAAATCCTGCTTTTTAACCCTGCAAAAAAAGATCTGAAAAATTGACAAATTATCCATGAATCCTGTTCTGATTCATCTAGTATATTGAAAAGATGAAACAAACAGTGTATGCATTAAAGGTTAGAAGGCAACCTGCAGGTGTCAGTTCTATCTTTACACCAAGTGTGTTCTGGGGCTTTAACTTTGTTATCAAACTTAGCATCAGTATATTTACCTGCTAACCCACCTCACCTGATAAATAAAGTTATTAAACTTGTCTTTTTCTTTGTTACATAGGCCAGGATGACCTCAAACTCATAATCTTCCTATCCCTGAGCGCTACAAAGATTAGAGGCATGTGTACCATGCCCACCTAACATCTGTCTTAAATGGAAAAACATCTTTATATATAATCATTATATTAAATTACTCACCCGTGTCCGATCTTCAATGCTGTATATCTTTAACTGCATGGGGATGTTGAAGCTATGCAAAAAATTGCCTCCAAACACTAATGTGTCTGTAGGTGTATACACAGCATGAATCCAACCTGAAACACAGGGAATGAAGGCAGGACTGAAAGCATACGAAGCAATAGTTCCCTCGGAATACTGTAAGGCTTCTTCCATATTATATTCTTTTCTTTTTTGGAAACAAGACCTTGATGCATAGTCTAGGCTCATTTAATGGTGCTCAAGTTACTTCTTTCTCAAAGCCTGACTTATCTCTTTAAAATGAAATTGTACTTTACATGGTGATGAACATTAAATGACAATATATATCTATGGAAAAGGTTTTTTTTTACTTATTTTTAAGACATGGTCTTAAGCTGTGAAGCACCTACTATGCATCAGCTCTGAATAGAACAGTTTATTGATATTCTCATGTAATCTTTCCAAAATAAGAGGATTTAAGTATTGACCAAAGTAGTATTGAACAGGCAAGTGCATAGTCAGTACTTTCAAACAGACCAGGGACTCCAAAATTTGTACCTTTTTATATGCACTTATTTTAGAAGACATAATAAAAATATCCATGACTTAGCCAAGTTTGGTGGCGCACACCTTTAACGACAGCACTGGGAAGACAGGCAGAAAATCTCTGAGTTCCAGGACAGCCAGGACTACACAGAGAAACCCTGTCTCAAAAACAAAAGCAAACACAAAAACACTGATTTAGCACTGCCCACTCAGGTGGGGAAAGGTGGTTCTCTTCATTAGAAAGAACAAGTAAAAATTCTCAATTATTGGGGTTATGTAGTATGTATGAAAAGCCACCACTGGCAATACTAATATACTCTGCCAGAATTAAGCAAAGCTTTTATGGTTTTCTTTTTTTGTTCTTTTTTTCTGCTGCGTGTACTCAAAAAAAAAAAAAAAAAAAAAAAAAAAAACCCGGGCAAACATCATTGCACATGCATGCCTTGCTGGGGATTGATTTCAAAGCCTGTGCATACTCAGTCTTAAGAAAACACAGTGTTTTCTTAAGTGCTAGAAAGCAACCTACTTTCCTCACTTGCTTACCTGAGGGAATGACGAAGGTATAGCCCTGCTTGAGTTCAATTCGTTGGCAATCTGACACCCGGTCACCCAGAAAGATGTCTCCCTGTTTCCCTGACAGCAGCCAATTCTCGTACAGCTCCAGGTTGTGGGCTGTAGGGGGGATGAGCCAGAAGACCTGTGAGTTAAAAGACTTCAGTCTGTTAACAGCCACTGACATGATCCAGCCGTCCCCTCAACTGATACGCATAGAGGATTGCAAAGCAGAAAGTATCTGGGTAGCTCAGGACTCAACAAACAGATCTTTCTTGCCAATCACTTGGTCTGACAGCACCTGGGATTTCCTGAAATTATGGCTGTAGAAGAACCCAGAACCCATTTAGAATACCAAGAGAAAACAGGCCTTGGGCTAGAGGCTTAAACAGCCAATTATTATTGGCCTGGGCTGCTCTGTTGCCAAGGTAGTAACTAAGATCAATAGAAAAAACTTAGGAAGCCATCTACACATACGTGAATAAAAGGATGTTTGGATACAGAGGTCCAGATGTTCAAGGTTAAGTTCTTGTACTATTTTCCTCCCAGCTCTGCTTTTGCCAGTAGATGTAGTCCTTCCACGTAAAGGAAAGGCTAACACTACAACCCTCTGCTATTAATTCTAGACCACAATTCTGATATAACGTATAGGAAAACTCGAAAGAATATATTTTATTATTATTAGAATATGACTCTTTAGGATTAAAAATACTTTTTCAAATCCTCAAAATGACTTAATGTTTCCTTTGGTCACATTTCAGACCAATTATCTCCAGACAGGGAGAACTGGCTGAATCATAATTTGCTGGAATTTTTATCAATATATCCAAAATTTATGTTCCCTTCCTCTACATTACTTTTCTTGCAGGTACAGAATGATATTGTCCTCCTAGAATTACCTCTTCAGATTCATCAAGAAAATTCTGCTTTAAATGGCACTGGCCTACATAAATACTACAACTCCAATGGTACAAAGGCAACTGAATCTACAACCATCTCCAAGAATGAATTGGGGACGTTTCCTAGTAGACTGGTTTCCAGATTATATTAAGCATGCAAGTCTAATTCCAATCCTAACTATGACCATACCTTTCCACCTTGGTGGATATGATACCAAACAGAAGTACCACCAAAATCCACATGGAAGTCAGTATAGCAGCCTCGAACACTCATTAGACAGTACCTGACCCAAAGAGAAGCAGCAGCATTAGTACACTGATAAAGACAAACTACAGCCAGGCATGGTGGTGCATGCCTTTAAACCCATCATATGGGAGGCAGAAGCAGGTGGATCTCTGTGAATAGAGGTCAGCCTGGCCTACGGAAAGAGTTCTAGGACAGCCAGGGATACAGCAAAATCCTGTCTCAAAAAACCAAAAAAGAAAAGAAAAAAAAAAGACAAACTACCCACAAAATAACATTCTTTTTCCTAGGAAACTCCCTCTACTTTGCATCTAACAAATTCCTAGTAGGTTTTCTTTCGTGTGTGTGTGTGTGTGTGTGTGTGTGTGTGTTTCTGAGGCAAAGTTTCACTGTGCTACTTTGACCTGGCTGGCCTTGAAACTCAAAAGATCTGCCTCTGCCTCAGGCACGGGCCACCGTATCTTGCTAAAAAACTGTATTTCTAAGTCACATTTCCAGGACCACACAGCTTTTCTCCCTACTTATAAGATGAGTGATAGGTAATTTCTCATGTACTCTTTCTTTTGATACTATAAAGTTCACTGTTTAAATAATCTATCAATTTGATGATTTAGAACAGAGCAAAGATAGAAAGGGATGGACTATTCCTTCTATTAATTGTATACCCACAGAACGCTAAGGAAAGCAAACAAGAGCAACTTACTTTTGCACTTTAGGGTACTGCATCTCTAAGATGGCATTTGTTGATTCAGTCTGACTTTCTTTCAAGTGCCTTGGCCACATGTTATCTACCCAGTCAATGAAATCCACCTTTAAAAAAGAAGAAAAAGACACTTAGGCTGCAAAAAAAGTGGTGTGGTTACAGAGAATTTTAAAGAAAAAACAACTCCTTTAAATATACACTGCACAAAAGAAAATTTTAAAATCTGTGAGCTTTAGAGTCAAACAACAAACATTCTGGAAATAGATTAAAAAAGAGAAGACTAACAGTTCCATCAACATGACTGTAAAGTCAGCACTGGTCAAAACAGACCCACTAAGGACAGTTTACAACTAAGAACTTTCTTCTGCCAATACTGGTATAATAGGTTGAAACTTTGTGTTTGTATAACATTTTAAAGAGGTAGTCCCTGGAGATACCTGAAAACTCATTGGTACAGTAGCTAAAATATAAACAGATCTGGGCTGGCAAGATGACTTAGAAATAAAGGCATACGGCAACAAGAACAACAGTTTTATCTCTGGGTCTCTTATAGTGAAAAGAGACAATCAATCCTCTTACATGTGTACCATGATATGTATCATGTATACATGCACACACATTTAGAAATATTTTTACAAAATAAAGTAACAAAAAAATTTAAAAAAAAATCCAGTATGTGATATAGAAACTACAGCAATCATAAGCTCTTGATTTACCAAAGTTTTAAGATCAAAGAGATAGTGTAATGACTAACTTAGACAAATATTAAAATCTTTAAAATGTCTGGACCTGGTAACAAACACCTTTAATCCCAATACTCTGAGTTCAAATCCAGCCTGGTCTACAAAGTGAATCCAGGACAGGCAAAGTCACACAGAGAAACTCTGTCTGGGGGGGGATCTTTGAAATGGCTGGGCATTTTAGTGCACACTTTTTAATCCTGGCACTCAGGTGACAGAAGCAAGAGGATCATTGAGTTCCAGGCCAGCCAGGTGTACATAGTGTGATTCGGAGAAAAAAAAGAAAAGAAAAGAGGTGGGGGTGGCAGGGTAAAACACAACACAATTTGTTGTTGTTAAGACAATTTGTTGGTTAAGAAAATTGCGTGTTCTATTCCTAGCACCCATACTGCAGCTCACAACCATCTGTAATTCCTGTCACAGGGGACCCAATGCCCTCTTTTGGTCTCTGCAGACTTTTGGAACAGACACACATAAAAATAAAAACACAAAATACTAGGACCAAACCCCACACACAAAATAATTACAATAATAGTAATTATAATAGAAACAAAAGCCAAGCCAGGTGTGATGGTGCACGCCTATAATCCCAGCACTCAGGGTGGCAGAGCCAGGTAGATCTGTTAGTTCCAGGCCAGGCTGCTCTAGAAAGTGAGTTCAGGACAGCCAAGGCTACACAGAGAAACCCTGTCTCAAAAACCAAAACTAAAACACTAGCCAAGAGGTCGGTGGCACACACTTTTTTTCTCTCCAAATTTACTTATTTGTATTTTATGTGCATTGGTCTTTTGACTGCATGTACATCTGTGTGTGTGTGTGTGTGTGTGTGTGTGTGTGTGTGTGTGTGTGTATGTGGGGGCGTGTTGGATACAGACAAGTATGAGCTGCCATGTGGGTGCTGGGAATTGAACCCAGGTCCTCTGGAAGAGCAGCCAGTGCACTTAATGACTAAGCCATCTCTCCAGTCCCAGTGAGCACCCAGAAGGAGAGGCAGGTAGAACTCTGTGAGTTTGAGGGCAGCCTGATCTACAGACTTATTTTCCAGGACAGCCAGCGCTATAAAAAAAAAAACCCCGTCTTGAAAAAACAAACAAACAAACAAACAAACAAACAAACCTGAGATAAAAGGTTTCTAATTTTTAAATTAGGAAATAATTTTTAATAATTTTAAATAATCAAGCTATATTTATAGTCATAATCAACTTTAAATTATAATTCTAGAGATATTAAAGAAATATATTTATAACCAATGTTACTATAATTCTCACATTACTTTCTATTGTTTTGAGACAAAAGCTTACTCTATCACTCAGGCAACCCTCCTGTCTCTACCTCCCAAAAGCTGGGATTACAGGTATGGACCAGCAGGCTTTGGCTTCATCTCTTTTTTTGTTGTTGTTGTTGTTTTGTTTTTTGTTTTTTACTGAATTCTTTATCAAAAATGAACATTATTAAAAATCATTAGAAACACATGCCACTTGAGGACAGAGGCAAATGTATCTCTGTAAACCTAAAACCATCTTGGTTTACATAGTATCAGGACAGCCAAGGCTACCAAATGGGTGAGACCCTGTCTGCCCCAACATAAATTAACTAAAAAGTGATTCCATTGTTGATAGCTTCTTCTTCAAATAAGTCTTTGTCAATCATCTTTTAAACCCAACCAGGATAGCCAGCACTATACTACATAGAGACCTGTCCCAAGTCTCCAAAGGCCCTGTCACAAAAAAATAAAAGTTGAACTGCACTGGGCTACTATGGCTAAATTCTAACCTACGATCCTTTCTATATGCCCAAACAAAACTATACTAACTAATATAGAAAAGATTATTGTCATTCTTGGGGGGAAAGGAGCACATTTTCATGAAAATTTCTGCTTTTAGCTGAATACCTCCAATAATACACAAATGACAAAAGCTGGGTGCACACCTTTAATCCCAGCACTAGGGAAATAGAGGCAGGTGGCTCTCTGAGCGTAAGGCCAGCCTGGTCGACATAGTGAGTTCCAGGAAAGCCACAGTGACAAAGAGAGAACATGTCTCCAAAAACCTTAAAAAACAAAAACAAAAACAAAAATCCTGATTCATCAGACTAGCAAAATATTGAGTTATTTTTCCTACCCATACAAATAGTGATAATACTGCAAATTATTAGGTGTGTATCTATATAAAGATATTATAAGCAATTAGCACATATTAATTTTGGGAATCAAAGGGTATAATTAGGACCCTCTCCCTTAGTCTTCCAAGTAGTTGGAACCACAATACCTGGCTTGAGTTCACAGTCAGGAATTAAGGGAGGAAAGACTCAAAAATATATAGGTACATTCCAAAAGTGAAGCCAATTCCATTTCCTGAATAGTTCCCAATATTGAGTAGATAGCTGCTACCTTACCAAAAGATAAGTAAAATAGAAATTAATTTCAAGAGTAGAGTATCAAAAACAAATAACTCATTTATCACTATTATTTACTTACTAAATTCTACAACCTGTTACATAAATGCTCACCTGGAGAAGTAGAAGAGTCAGGGGCGCACAAAATGTGCCTTGCTCTAAACCAATTTTCCCTTAATTTCTGTTTTTTATTTTATCTTTGGGACTGAGTCTTTCTTCTGCAGCACAGGCTGTCCTGAAACTTGTCATGCAGACCATGCTCACACTCAAGAAATTCGCCTGCTTCTGTCTCCTGTATGCTAGGATTGAAGGCCTATGCCATCAAATATGGCACACACTCCCAACACCAACTAAATTCCCTTGAATTCTTAGAACAGAAACCTACAGGACAGAAATTCCTAAGTAAATTTCCTAGTAACATTTTAAGATTCTTCTCTACCACTGAAAGGTCAAGTTCTCAAGTTAAGTTGTTGGTGATATAAATCAGAATGATTCCAACAAAAATTGAATCATTTTGGAAAATGTTATCTTCTAAAAATGAAATTACTATTATCCAATAATCTTTCCCCCATTTAGCTTGGCATGTGCAAAGCTATAAAATTTTTCCCAGTATAAAGGCCTTCTAACTGGGGCTGGGCTGGAAAGATGACTAAGAGTTAAGAGCACTGGCTGCTCTTCCCAGAGGTCCTGAGTTTAATTCCCAGTAACCACATGGTGGCTCACAACCATCTATAATGAAGTCTGGTATCTGGTGCCCTCTTCTGGCGTGCAGGTGTACATGCAGACATTGTATAGGTAATAATAAATAATTAAAAAAAAACTGGGCTGGAGAGATGGCTTAGAGGTAAAGGGACCAGTTGCTCTTACAGAGGTCCTGAGTTCAATCCCCAGCAACCACATGGTGGCTCATAGCCATCTACAGTGAGATCTGGTGCCCTCTGCGGGCCTGCAGGCAGAACACTGAATACATAATAAATAAGTATTTAAAAAAAAAAAAAAAAAAAAACAGCTTTCTATTGAAAATGAGAATGTGGTATTGGGAAAACCTGCCTCTGGTGTCATAAGAGAGTGAGCTGGCCCTGCACCTTGCCTGGACAGCACAGTAGAGCTGATCCTGGTGGCGGGGGCACAGCCAGTCCCACGGGAAAGAGGGGGAGAGCTGGTCCCTATCACTTGTCTGCTGTGAGGTGGTATGGATGCAGTGGTGATGCTGCACCCTGGCTCCTGACACCTGTAGTAGTCAGGAGAGCTGACCCTGTGAGAGCTAGCTCTGCACCTCACCTGGGCAACAGTGATGCTAGCCCTGATGGCAAAGGCATGGGTGAGCCAGCACCAGGAGTGAGAGTGGACACAGCTAACCCCTCTCACTTAGGAGAATGGGCCCTTCACCTTCACTGAGCAGCAGCATAGTGGAGGTGGCAATGGAGGTGTGGGTGCAGGTGAGTCGGCCCAAGAGATGAAAGTAGGAAAGCTGAGCCTGCCTCCTGCTGATGACAGCATTTGGTAGCCTAGCAAAAGCAGTGCTGGAGAGCTCACCCTAGTGATGCAAATAAGAAGAGCCAGTGGGCTGACCAGCTCAGCTACCACAAAGGCCCAGTCCCAGGGCTGTACATCATCTGCAAACCATTGGGATGAGTGAAAGGGCCAGTCTTGCTGTTCCAAAGCTGCAGGATTTCTATGACACAGGGCAACAAGATAAATTGATTGATGGCGGCACAGAAGCCAGAGACCTCAAACCAGACCAATGACTCACTGCAATGAACGTTTGTAAGTGAACAGAACGATATACTGTAGAATACACTGTGACATACTACAGCTTCCACAAATGTTTTCTATGCTTTTGTTTTTATTTTGTGTCTTATTTTGGGAAAGAGGTTGCAAGGGCAAAGGATGAATAGGAGGGGATGGGGAAGGGATGTGAAATGGGTACATGATGTGAAACTCACAAAGAATCAATAAATAGTTAAAAAAAGAAAAAATGAGATTGTGGGAAAATGACAATGACTAACCGTGGAAGGTCGCTGTACCATATTCTCAAGCCTGGTGTGGCTAAACTCTAGGCTGATGACATTATAGAGTTTTTCTCGCTCCTCCTCTGGGGTTTCATAGTATCGTGTCCATTGAGCCATGGTCATTTCAATGCCCTTCTGTGTGTTCACATCCATGACATCCACCATTCGACGACTCCCTATATGAAAGAAGTTCAAATGAGCCACAATTACTCTTAAATACATTAAGCATAACATAAACATAAGCCCCAAAAAACAATTGTGTTTTTCTTGTTTTTAAGACAAGGTTTTCTTTGTGTAGCCTTGGCTGTCCTAGACTCACTTTGTAGACCAGGTTGAACTCACAGCAATCCACATGCCTCTGCCTCCCTGAGTGCTGGGATTACAGGTGTGCACCATGTCACTCAACTAATCCTACAATTCTACCTGATGTCAGTATTTTTCATACATGATTCAACAAGTCAGAAGACTTACTGAGATAATACTGTTTCAGTGAAGGTTTAAAGACTGACCTAACTGAGTATCAATCAAGAATGTGAGTTAAGAGCTGCAATGCCTTTAATACCAGCACAAATCTCCGGGAGTTTGAGCCAGCCTAATCTACGAAGGAAGTTCCAGGGACAGCCAGGGCTCTGCTATACAGAGAAACCCTATCTAAAGGGGGGTTAGAGTAGTAGTTTAAGGATTAGAGTAGTAGTTTAAGGAGTAGTTTAAAGATTCTCTAGTTAGTGAATGCCAGTTTAAATTTCTCTATTTTTAGTTTAACAGAGTTTGTTTCTTCAACACTGTCAATAATTTTTAAATATAAAACTCTTTTTATTTATTCCATATTTACAATCTGATAGATACAAGCTCCAGTCTCTGTCAAGCATAACAACAAAATACAGTGTGTTTGTACACACCTTTAATTCCAGCAGTCAGTAGGGTAGAGACAGGCTAATTTCTATAAATTTGAGGCAACCTACTCTACATAGTTCCAAGCCTATGACACATAGTGATATCCTGACTGTAAAAAAAGAGACAAAGAACGAGCAAGCACTGCCCAGATAACATCAGAAAACAGGCTAAATGATCAAAGGTTAAAATAATTCCAAATACATCACTAGATGAATAGTAAACAAAAAAATGAAAAATTATACAATAAAATCATCGTAAGAATAAAACACTAACAAAAGATATCACAAAAATAAACCTGGGAAGTATGATATGTGAGAGAAGTCAGAGATGAAAGGTTATATATCATGTAATTCCAGATATGTGAAGTACACAGATCTAGAAAGCATCAGATCAGTGGTTGCCAGAGGCTACGGGGAAAAGAGAATGAGACATGACTGGTTAACAGACTTTCGTTTGGGGTGATTAGAAAGTTCTCCAAGTAGATAGTGGTGATGGCTACACAGCAAATAGATTTAATGCCACTAACTGTACACTTCGGTGATTATAATGTTAATTTTCATAGTATACTAATTACAATTTAAAAAATGAGACTGGAGAGATTGCTCAGAAGTCAAGAGTTCTCTTACAGAGAACCTGAATTCAATTTCCAACACACACATGTTATCAGGAGTTGTTCACAAATACCTGTACCTCCAGTTCAAGAGGATCTGATGCCTCTGCCCTCCTTGGGCACTTGTACTCATGTATGCGCGCGCGCGCGCGCACACACACACACACACACACACACACACACACACACACACCACAAAGGGAGAGTGGGAGGAGGAAGGAAGAGAGAGGAAGGAGAGGGAAACAGAGAGGTTTACCAGATAATGATTTTCTTTTCCTTCCCCCTAACCCATGATGTGTGTGTGTGTGTATGAGCATTTTGCCTGAATGTAAGTCTGTGGTGCCACATGCATTTGATACTTGTGGGGGTCAGAAGAAGATGTTAGATGCTATGGAACTGGAGTTACAGAAGGTTATGAGCTACCAGGTGGGTCCTGGGTACCAAACCCAGGTCCAGTGAAACATCTCTCCACCCACTTTCTGTATACTTCACATTTAAGAGAAACAAACCACCATACACAGCCTTCCAACTTATTCGTACTTGTGGAAATTCAAGAAAAGCATTAACAAGCTACTGACATTTTTAAATTACCGTTTTTAATTTATTGCAGGGGTGCCCATGCCACAGCACCTCAGTAGAAGTCAAGAGGACAGCTTTCTGGAGGTGGCTCTCTTCCACTAGTTTTCCTCTACTACATGGGCTCCAGGAGCTAGACTCAGGTGGTCAGACATTTTTGGAAAGTGCCTTTACCACTGAGCTATCTTGCCAGTGAGTTAAAGATCACCTTTATTGTGTTTTCTTCTTCACATGGCTTCAAGTCACTATCTCCTCTTTCATTTCATATCTCATCTCTCCATTGCACCAAGACACCCCTAACTGTAGAACAGGTCTAGTGTAACTAACTTCCCTAACTATCATTTTATCTAGGAATATCTTAGCTTCTCCCTCCCTCCTATTTAAAAATTTGCAGTTCTTGGTGTACTTTTTTCCTATCAGCTAAAACATCAGCAACATTAACAACAAAAACTTTGTATGTGTGTGTGTGTCGGGGTGGGGAAATGGGGGAGTGAGGTACTTGAATAGCAGGGTGTGTACAAATGAGCACAGGTGGCTTTGAAGGCCAGAATATAGGCCATGAGATGCTCTGAAATTAAGAGTTACAGAAGGCTGCTGCGCCATATGTGAGTGCTATGAACCAACTCGGGTCAGTCCTCTGTAAGATCAATACCAAGCTCTTATCTGCGAGCCAACTCTCTAAAACTCCCCAACCTCCTCCCCTCACCATTTTAATCCTTACCACCTCCAAAGTCTCTGTTCATATCTCACTGAGGAACCCCCTTTATGTGAAGAGCAACTTCTCCCTTGATGCCTTCAAGACTTTTGTCTTTAGCTTTTGAAATGTTTGGTTTTAGCATGTCATGGTAGGAGGCTGTGCGTTCTGGATATTTTTATTCATGTCTTTCACCAACTATGGAAAAATTTCAGCAGTTATTTCTTCAAATATTTTCTCTTTTTTCTTTAAAGATTGTATTTTTTTTTTTTTATATGAGTGCTACATCTTCATGTACACTTGCATGCTCAAAGAGGGCTTCAAATCACATTATAGATAGTTGTGAGCCACCACGTGGTTGCAGGTACTTAAAACTCGGGATCTCTAAAGAGCAGTGAGGACTCTTCTAATATTCCCACAATGTACACTGGTCTGCTTCATGCTCTCCTACATGTTTTCATCTCCTGTCTGCTTTTATGCTGCTATAACAGAACAGCAGAAAGTCATGTAGCCCAGATTGCTTGGAACTCATGTTCTCTTGCCCTCTTAAATATTGGGATTTCCTTTTTTTTTTTTTCATAGTTAATGCACAAATACTTTTTTAATTGACGAAGAATGCAAGATACAATAACTACATAAAAAAACCTGAGTTTTTTTGTTTGTTTTCTTCAGAAAATTAGGTTTTCCATCTTGATCTTTAAAGATGAGAAGTCTGATAAGCAAAAAGTTACCTAAAGGGGGCCCTGAAAAGAATGATACCCCAACCAAAGACAATGAATGGAGAGGCCTAAAACCCCAGTTCAGATGTAGTCCATAGACTCTGCATTCAACTGGGGTCCCTAATAAGGGGAACAAGGGCTTTCTCTGGCATGAACTCAGTGGCAGGCTCTCTGATCACCTCCCCCACCCCAGGGCCACAGAGGAAGACAATGCAACCAGTCCTGATGAGAACTGATAGGCTAGTGTCAAATAGAAGGGGACTAGAGGAGGGGCATGGGGGAGAAGAGGGAGAGAGGGCAGGATTGAGAGGAGACCCGGGAGGGGGCCCATTGCCAGGATACAAATTGAATAAATGATAATAAAAAAAAGCTACCTAAATCGCTTATATACAATTGATTTATTTTTCTTCTAAGTTGAATTGTACCCAGGGCTCCATGAATACTAAGCAAGAGCTCTGTCACAGAGCCCTGAATGAAGTCTTCATGAACTGATTTTGACAATGGCAAAAGGCAGCTTTATTGAATAAACAGTTGCCTTTCCCACAAAGCATACTAAGATCTGAGATATCCATTTCTACCTGTGAACTTGGGTTCATACTATGTGCCATGTATAAAAATAACTCAAAATGTATCATTAACCTACCTGTATAATGTAAAGTCAAAAATACTAGAAGAAGATGTAAGAGAGTGCAAACTAAGAGAGTTTTTTTAAAATCTTATTGTTTTCTCTGTATGGGTGTTTTGCCTGCATGTATGTCAGTGTACCATGTATGCTATTTTAGCTTTTATTTTAATTCTCCTAAGCGCTTTACAAAGTCTGAGCTTCCTCTCCATGTTTTTTTTTTTTTTTAAAGATTTATTTATTGTGTATATAGTGTTCTGCCTGCACGCCAGAAGAGGGCAGCAGATCTCGTTAGAGATGGTTGTGAGCTACCATGTGTTTGCTGGGAATTGAACTCCGGACCTCTGGAAAAGCAGTCTGTGCTCTTAACCTCTGAGCCATCTCTCTAGCCCCTCCTCTCATGTTTTTTAAGCCTGCATTTCCTCCTGAACATGCGTAGTCAACATCTAACTTTTGCCATGTATACAACTTTTGAATATCCTAGTTTTGAATAAGTGTTTAGGGGGTGGAGTCTACCAGATTTTTTTTTCCCCTTGAGACAGGGTTTCTCTGTGTGGCCCTGGCTGTTCTGGAACTCGCTCTCTGCGATCAGGTTGGCTTCCAACTCAGAAATGCTGTACCAATCGTGGTGGTTTACCAATCTTTTAAATCCTATAGGAGTCTCTGGGTCAAATGTAAGGATATAGTAACAGCTTAGAGATGGCATTAAAAACAGGCCCCTACTCTTTTGTCCATACATTTTGTCAGAAAAGGCAATCTGTGATCACAGCACAAGTCTCACATTTTTAAATGACAAGACCCATCCTGGCTCCTTAAAGCAGTGTGCTATGCATTGTGCTTTTAGAAAAGATATGCACAACTTTTTCATGGGTTCCAGTTGGTGAAGGATGGAGGCTGTGGAAAAGAGATTACTATGGTAAAACCTGAAATTAACTTTATTTTCTTAATTTCTCCCTGGAAGTTGCAAGCCTTCAACAGAATTCCTCAACAGTTACATCAGACTCTCTCAGGGCAATAATCATGTAGGTAGAGAATGCTCTCACCATCTTCCAGAATCTTCTCTGAGTCTGTACTTTATCACAGATAATTCCTGTGGAGGTAATTTTGAATCACAACCATAAGAATATCTAAGCAAGAGGCTAGAGAGAAGCTCAGCAGTAAAGAGCACAGCTGCTCTTTCAGAGACCCAAATTCTATTTTCAGAATATAGGTGACTTACAACAACCTCTAACTCCAGAGGATCCAACCCCTTTTACCTCCATGTACTCACGGGTACCATACACATACATATCACTACAGAGTAAGAATCTACTAGGTGTGATGGTGGTGCATCCCTTTAATCCCAGCACTTGGGGGCAGATCTAGGAGTTTGAGGCCAGTCTGGTCTACAAAGCAAGTTCTAGGACAGCAGCCAGAGCTACAAAGAAACCCTGTCTTAGGAAAATAAATAAAAGTAAATCTTAAAAGCCAACACAGGAAATTACTTTCCTAAAGGTTACCTAAGAAATGAGAGGCTGAAGATATAACTCAGTTGCTAAAAGAATGATTACGTAGCATGGACAAAGCCCTGGATCTGATCCCTAGCCCCACAAAAGCTAGGTATAGTGGCAAATGCCTGTAACTGCAGCACTCAAAAGGAGGGGACAGGTAGGTAATTGGTATAAGGTCATCTTGGGCTACACAGCGAGTTTGAGATTGGCCTAGTATACATGAACTTCAACAACAAAAATAAAAAGTGGTAAGAAGTGAATTTCTACAATGGTGAGTACTCACAGATTATCTACGCCTCCTAAAAGCTCTGCCTGAAAGGAACAAGTAAGGGTTTTGATCACTCAACAGATTTAGTGGGCACTTAGTCTACAAGTTGTGCTAGGTATCAGGTGCTTAGAATATAATACAAGAGCATTAGGGCATGAGTAATATAGGGATCAGAGAATTTAGGGTATCTGTGACTTTCACCTCTCAAGATTAAGGAAGTTTATCCAGCAGTCTAACAAGGGTCCACATGGCCAAAAGGTGGTGCTATAGTATTTAATTTCCAAACTGAGGAATAGCACTTTTGTATACTAGAGAATAGCTGGTCAGATGAATTTCTTTTGCTTTGTATGTATGTTGGGAACATGGAAGACTTTATACCATTTCATTGTCTTATCACAGAATGTAACAGTTACTTCCCATATCTAGGTTTTAGATGGACTAAATTATAAAAATTTTTGCCTTTGAGAAAAATTCCTCCTGAACATATATACTTTCTAATTTCCTCCATATATAGTTGTTTTTTAAAAATGTACTTTGATAGAGGAAAATTCTTAGTTGCTAATCAAACAGTTCTCTTTGTAATGAAATACACAGTTTAACGTTCCTAAACCTCAAAGATAAAGAGGCCAAAAGTTTGTTACTTACCCACACACATTTTGACATCATTCACCGTGAAATCTGGGTCTGGCATCCTATGAAATAAACACCAGTAAATGAGAAGCACTGCTTCTCTATTCAGTATGAATCTTTTCTTAAAGTAGGACAAACTCTCAAGAAACATCAATCTTTATGTTTAGGTTTAAATACTTTTTAAATGTATATTAATTTTACACACATACATTATATGCAGAAAAACAAAAATGTTAGCAGCAATTATCTCAAAATGATAGAGTCAAGACATTAACCTTTTAAGCTTATCTACACTTTTCATTTCTGGGAACATGAATCACTTGTGAAACAAGAGACATACTTCACAAAGTAACTTGCAAGTTATTTTCAATTACCTACTGCTCTATTGCCACTATCTGAGTCCCTGAGGGTAAAAGCCATTACCATCTCAGGCCAGGACCAGAGCACTTACTTTATTCCAAGTCCATCAGAATTCTTGAAAATCAGAGGGTCTCTCAAGCCACCTCGCTGGATATATTCTACATTAAAATCTGAAACCATAGGGGGGAAAATTAGAAAGAAAGGAATCATTGAAAAAAAAAAAAAAGATTATAAAAGAAATTTTAAGTAAAAAGGTATTGATTGTTTTTATTACACTGTGCATACAGTTGTGGTCAAACTGCTTAGTGTTATATCTCAGGAAATACGGAAAGCACACTGACAATCAGGGTGTGTGGGGAGCAGTGCTAATGAGTCACTTCATACATCCTATGGAAATTACCCTCATTCTCTTAATAGCCAAAATAGTCTGAACATTATACATACAACTTTTTGTCAGTTTGCTAAGGATCGTACATAACACAAGAGGAATTCTACCTCATAAGAGATTTCATTGTACTTTTTTTTTATATGCTTCTCACTCTCCTTCTCTCCAAAGTCTCATGCAGCCCAGGCTGCCTTTAACTTATTATATATACACACCATTCCTGATCCTCCTGTCTCTACCTCCAAAGCGCTAGTATCACAGTCATGTGTCACCATACCTGCACTATTTTTAATTAAAACCAAGCCAATAAATGAGAAAAGGAAAATGTCTTTCCCCAGTAACATTCTTATTCTAATAAAAGACTACTTAAAATTTAGGGGAGAATGAGAATTGAAACAAAATATCTTTAACAGTCAGTATTTTAAAATTACACAGATGCTAAATTCATACTGACCTTTTCCCTCCATAAAGGTAACAAAATTAGCATTATATTTGTTGGTGTGGAGCTTCTCTTCCAAGTCAAAAGTTCTTTTCCCTTCAATTTCATCATCTGAAATGCCATCGTCTTCATAGCGACGTCGCATGGTACCACGCTGTCAAAAGAGGGATACAAAGATGAAATCATGCACTTTTCCTTCCTCTCTACCAGTCACTGCTACCTACATGGAGAATGTGACTTCTAGTCTTAGCTGCTTTTCAAAGCATACACTTTTCTTTCTCCAAACTCAAGATTAGCTGATATTCTTCGAATGCACAGAATATAACAAAGTTGTAATAAATTACTGTGCTTCCAACATGTGAAGTTAGAGGATTTGTTTGTTTTCTTAGCCAGGGTTTCTCTGTGTAGCCCTGTTTATCCTGAAACTTAACTCTTTAGACCAGGATGGCCCAAAACTCAGAGGTAATTCTGCTTCTACTTCTGGGATTAAAGGCATCCACCACAACACCCAGCTGAATTTTATTTCTGCTACCTCTCTAAGCCCAGAGATATAAATTCACAATAAAAACGACCAATTTAGACCTACTAAATATCTAGTGTAACTCTTAAGAGTGTGAACATTTAAAGACATTCAAATAAGAGCTGGAAATACAGCTCCATGCTTAACAGTACATACTACTCTTTCAGTTCCCAGTACCTGTGTAAAACAACTCACAACTACTTGTTAACTCCAACTCCAGAGGCTCTGATGTCTGTCCTTGTACAACAACACTCATACGCACAAAACCATATGCAGATACACACCTCCATATAATTAAAAGTAAAAATATTTTTAAAGTGAATACATACATAATTTTAAAAGGACATTCAAATATAAAGAGAATTTTTTCATTGAGAAGAAATTTCACTAAAATTAAATTTGTAAAACTCTCTCAATAGTAGCCTCAATCGTAGGTAGGAGAGATAGCTCAGCAGTTAAAAGCAAGCACTGTTCTTGCAGAGGACACACGTTCAGTTCCTAGTACCCACATGAGATGGCTAACAACTACTAGTAACCCCAGCTCCAGGGGATCCAACACCCTATTCCAGTGGCACATGCAGAAACCTATGCACACATATACCTCGTTAAAGATAACAATACTTTAAAAAAAAAAAATAACCTAAATTAAACAATCAATAGACCAACCCTATTTTGCTTCAGATCAAGAAGGCTAAACAGTAGCATGATAGCTAGCAGGCCATCAATATTGAGCTTTAAAAAAAAAAAAATGCCTCTCCAGAGGTCGGAGAGATGGCTCAAAGTTTAAGAACACTGTCTGCTCTTCCTGAAGTCCTGAGTTTGATTCCCAGCAACCACATGGTGGCTCACAACCATCTATGAGATCTGGTGCCCTCTTCTGCCGTGCAGGTGTATATGCAAGCAGAGTATTATATAAATAATAAAATAAAATTTTTAAAAAATGCCTCTCCAAGTACAACATACAGTTAGAAATGAACTCATGAAAAGATGCTCAGTATCATTCAT
The DNA here is from genome assembly GCF_907164565.1 of Psammomys obesus. NCBI lineage: Eukaryota > Metazoa > Chordata > Mammalia > Rodentia > Muridae > Psammomys > Psammomys obesus. The sequence goes on from NW_026592636.1 coordinate 3,867,866, forward strand.
CACTAGAGATATGCAAACCAAACCCACAAAACTACTTCACACCCTCCATGATAGATATTATCATGATAAACAATGCAGGTCCAAGTTTGAAAAAAATCCATCTCTTTACACCAACTATTAGCCACAAAAATGAGTCATGTGTCACAATGTGGGTAATCCTTGAAAACCTAAGACTAAGTAAAAGAATGCAGATATGATTTCATTTATATGGAACGGGTGGAATAAGTAAATTCTTACAGCAGATTAGTTGTCAAGGTAAGTCAAATGACTTTTAGTGGTATGTGTCTCTAATGAAATCCTTCTAGAATTAAGTAATACTGTCCACACACAGATAAACAGGCCCAGTCCCAATGCTGAAGGAAATGGCTGTCCAGTAAAGTCAGAAAGACATGTAAAATTATGGTATTACAATTAACAGGAATTGTCAAAGGCTATACATCAAACAGAAGAACATGCTTATTCACTCAGTATAACTTATCACTTGTTAGAGTCTAAGGACTGTGTACAAGAGATTCTGGTGCTTCACTGCAAATGTTTTTTTCTCTTTCAGCTACCTGAATTTTTATATGTGTACACATATAAACACTCCTTCCAAAAAGTGAACTATTTACAACTTGTTCCATTAAGTTTTATGAATAATTTTAATGGCAACTTCCTCTATCATTACAAAAACAGTGACTCTATGACATTATGCTGACTTGACACTTTTTTGCCCCCCAAATCATAAAAAGCTTGAGAAGAGAAATAAAGAACACACATTTGATTTTACTTTAATTGCTTTAATATCATAAGAAGGGGATGCTGAACTAACACGAGTGGAAAAGGTCACGCTTGTTTTTAATTCTGTCGAGTTTTTGGTTTTCTTTTGTTTTGTTTTCTAAGATAGGCTCTTCCTATGTAGGTCTGACTGGCCCCAAACTCAGATACCTTTCCCTTTCTCTGCAAATATTACATTTGCTCTATTAAAGTTTGGCCAAGTCAGCCTGGAACAAGTTAGATCAATCTCCGCAGCAGACACCAACAGCATTTAAAACACTTTGCATGAAAAAAACAAAACAAAACACTTTGCATGTATGAAAAATTCTACCAAAGTCATTTCAACAAGAAGACTGTAATAAAAAAATAAACAAATAAATGAGAAAGCTGGGTGTGGTGGCATATACCTTTAATTATAGCACCATGGAGGCAGAGGCAGGCGGGTGAGTTCTAGGCCAGCCTGATCTACAGAGTGAGTTCCTAGACAGCCAGGACAGTTACACAGAAAAACCCTGTCTCAGGGAAAAAAAAAAAAAGAAATTCTCAAAAGCAAAGAACAAAAATCGTTGTGTGTGATGGCACATGCCTTTAATTCCAGCACTCTGGAGGCAGGTGGGTGCCAGCCTGGTCTACAAAGCCCAGGACATACCCTAAAATACATATGCTCATCTCTTAAGGATAAACACATACTTATTACTGACTTCAATGAAGGAAAAAACACATTCTATGAGAATAGAAATCTATTTTTCATCTGTCTCCTCTGTACTCAACTTTCAATTTGTAATGAAGCTATCCAGAAAACTTAAAGCTCTTCAATGAGGAAATGAAAATGTGTAAAGTAGTAACACCCATGCAAATATACAAATGACGAAAGGCAATTCAATATAGAAAGGCCAGTGTTTTCAACAAACAGTTCTAGAAAAACTAAAAATTCACATGTAAAAAGATAACATTTAAACACTAACTGTAAAAGCAATGGCTCACAGACCTAAATGTAAACTATAAAACGATCTAATTTTTAAAAGATAATATAGGAGCAAACCTATGTTTGGCAGTGAGAGGTTTGGATTTTGATTTTATTTATGAGACAAGGTGTCATGTAGCCCAGGTTGTGTCAAACTTGCTTTGTATCCAAGGGTCACCTTAAACTCCTGACTTTCTCTATCTCCTTCAGTGCTCTAATTACAGATGTGTGCTGTCATGCTGTTCTTAGTTTTAGAAACACCACCAAAAGCATGATCCATGATAGAAATAATTGATAAGTGGAAGTTCATTAAAAATTAACAAGTGTTTAATCCCATCACTCGAGATGGAGGCAGGCAGATCTCTGAGTTCAAGGCCAGCCATACAATGCTCTCAGAGCCCTGAAGAGAGTGATGGCTCTCCTAGGAGCTGTCATGTGGGTGCTGGGAATTAAATCCTGGTGCACTGAAGAGCAGTCAGTGATCTTAACCACTGAGCCATCTCTCCACAGGTCCAACCTCATTCATAACTGTCTCTGACATGAACTCTGTGGCTGGCTCTTTGTTCACCTCCGCCTGCGGTGGTCACAGAGGAGGACAATGCTGACAGTCCTGATGAGACCTGATAAGCTAGGGTCAGATGGAAGGGGAGAAGGACCTCCCCTATCAGTGGACTTGGAGAGGGGCATGGGAGAAGAGGGAGGGAGGATGGGATTGACAGAGAATAAGGGAGGGGCTACAGCTGGGATACAAAGCAAATAAACTGTAATTAATATAAAAATAAATTAAAAAGCTGCTACAAACATGAAAAAAAAGAGAAGTCAAGCAACCCAGATGCCCCCCAATATGCAAACAGAAAGGGTCAGATACAGTCACAAAATGTATTATTTTAGCTGTAAAAACAAGATGGGCTGGGGATGTATCTGTGCCATGTTATACACATGTGTAACATGTGTAAGGGTCTAGGTTTGATCCCCAGCACCCACAAAAAAGAAAATGGGAAGATAAAGAAAAGGAAAACGAAAGTCAGTTTCAAAAGGTAACACATTACCTCTCTAGGTAAGACCTTCCACTTCAGATCTCATAGACGGCATGGGCTGGTGACAAGGAATGCTGTTCACACTATGTAGGGGAAGTAAAATACCAAATGGGCACTGAGGGAACAAATACTACTACTAGGTACAACAGAACAGGAGGGGCTGGAGCAATGGCTCAGTGTTTGAGAACACATACTGCTCTTCCAGAACTCCCACAGGGCAGCTTACAACCTTTTAACTCCAGCTCCAGGGGATCTGACTTGGCTGGCCTCTAGGGGCACCCAAACTCAAAAAGTAGAACCCCACTCCACACATGTAGATAATTAAAATATAATAACCAGAGAAGGCAAACTATTCAAGAAAAAAAAAGTACAGAAGAGAAAACAGAAAAGAACTAGACTATGAAATAGGTATCTCAACAGAATAGGAATCATGGGCTAGAAGAACAAGAAAAATTCTACCCACCATGGAGCTAAAACAAACTATTAATATAAGAAAACATTTTTGGATTTTACACTGTTACTGGGAAATAAAGGACCTGCCAAATTGGACACTTAATAGTTCATTTAATTGTTTTATATGCTTTGATGTGGGGGTGTTAGATCCCTTGGAACTGGAGTTATAGACAGCTGTGAGCTGCCATGTGGATGCTGGGAATTGAACCCAGATTCTCTGATAGAGCAGCAAGTGCTCTTCACCACTGAGACATTTCTCCAGGCCCAGATACTTATAATAAAGGTGATGCCTATGATCCTTATTTTGGACAAAACTCAGTGAATCCCACCAGCATAGGTAAAACTTTTAGGCATGATCCTAGATGCCACAAGATGGCAAGATACAATCAACTGAACACACTAAGTATACTCAATTCATTTGTATGCTATGATTAGCACATAAAGATTAAAAGAAAAGAAATAAAAGACACAGGAATGAGTCTGATTTTTATTTTGTTTGTTTGTTTGTTTGTTTGTTTTGAGACAGGGTTTCTGTGTAGCCTGGGCTCTCCTAGAACTAATTCACTCTGTAGACCAGGCTGGCCTTGAACTTGATCCACCCGAGAAGAAAACACACACAAATATATATATTAGTATATATAATGCATAACTTTATAATACACACACACACACACATAAAAATTTTCACTTTTAAGGTAGAACTAAGCCAAGTGTGGCAGACACATGCCTTTAATCCCAGCCATTAAAATACAGAGCTAGTTCCAGGACAATCAGGACTATAAAGAGAAACTGTTTTGAAAAACCAAAAAGTGGGTCATGGTGGCACAACCCCTTAATTCCAACACTTCGAAAGGCAGAGGGGAGATGGATTTTTATGAGTTAGAGGCCACAGTGGTCTACATAGGAAGCTCAAGGCCACTCAAGAGAACTACACAGTGAGACCCTGTCTTCAGGAAGAAAGGGAGGAAGGGAAAGAGGAAGGGAGGGAAGAGAGAGACAGAGAGACTATAGAGTTAAAAAGAAAAGACTGCTGATGGAGAAAGGAAGGGGAATATGAGCACAGCAGATTCTTAGGGAGTCAAACGACTGCATTGTACTAGAGTAATAAACCTTTCAAAATCCATAGAACTGTGAACTTTAGTTAGTAACTTGTTATCAAGGTTGCGGAGCTAGTCCAGCTGGTAAAATGGTTGCTATGCAAACATGAGAACTGAAGTCAAGAATATAAACAAGAGGGGGTTGGGGAGATGGCTCAGAGGTTCAGAACACCCGCTGTTCTTCCAAAGGTCCTGGGTTCAATTCCCAGCAACCACATGGTGGCTCATAACCATCTGTGCCCTCTTCTGGCCTGCAGGCACATATGTAGGCAGTATACTATATAAACAATAAATAAAACAAGACACACACACACAAGACAGGCAGGCATAGTGGTATAAATTCATAATCTCAGCACCATGGAAGCCAGTAACACAGGTGGACCCCCTGTAGCTATTCTCCCAACCAGTGAGTTAGTTCTAGGCCAGAGGAAATTGTCTCAAATAACAAAAATGGATGGTCCCTGAGGAGTAAACAACCAACGGAAACTTCTGCCTTCTACACATAAACATATACAAACATACATTAATTGAAACATACACAGAAAAACTATCTTTATTGGCCCATCAATTCTAACAACTGTACCACACAAACACATGAATGTCACTAGGGATAACAGAATGGGGAAACTGTACTTTCTGCTCCACTATTTAACATAACCTGCAATCCCATCATCTGGAAGGCTAAAGCAAAAAGATTAATAAGAGTTCAAAGCCAGAGACTAGAGTCCAGGGGACCAGGGTTCATATCCCAGCCTTACATGGCTACTCACAACTGTCTATAACTGACACCCTCTTCTGGTCTCCTAAGGCATCAGACATGCACAATATACAGGCACACATACAAGCCAAACAGCCATAAATATAAAATAAAAATGAAATTAAAACATAAACAACTTAGGGCCTGAGGGTGTGTATGACTCAATGGTATACCAACTTGCCTACCATACACAATGCCCTAGGTTCCATTTCCAACAACATAGGAAATAGGGTTTATTAATTTAAAAGAATCAATGCCAAGAGGAGGAGACACACATAGGAAAGATTTTAAATTCCACAGCCTATGGAATATCTACCAACACTTCAACTCTGCCACTGTAAGAGAGGAGCACAGACAACATATAAATTAAAGGACACAGCTTTTATTTATGGATGTTAAGATTTCAATTTCATAGTTTCCCCACCACAATACTGATTTTTTTTTTCAAACAACTTCAAAACCTAAGGAAGGTAAGTATTTAAATACACGTACACACACAAATTCATGGTGGCATTAAACACAATTATGAATGAAGACACACCACCCAAACGTCCATTATAGATGCATGAATAAACAAGATGTAGTTCAGCTGTGCATACAGCAGGTACTCAGTAACTACAAAAAGGAATGAAACTCCTAAGTGAACCACAAACTCCTGCAGTGTCAATGAAACCAGACACTAAATATATGATTCTGATATGAGATATCTAAAGTAAGTAAATCCTTACGGACACAAAACCAATTAAAGTGGGTTAGCCAAGACTGCTGTGTGTGAGAGGGAGCAATGGAAAGTAGCAACTTAATGGATACTAACTTTCTTTTTGAGATGCTAAGAAACTGATGGTTACAGTTTTGGCCTTTTTGTTTGTTTGTAGACAAGGTTTATAGAGGTGCATGTAGATCATACCATAACACTGGCTTCCAACTCAAGAAATCTGCTTCTCTCTGCTCCTGAGTGCTTAACTAAAGAAATGCAGCAACGTGCCTGGCCTACAAAATATTTTGAATTGTACTATTGAAAATGGTTAATTTAAGTTGTGAGTTTTACCCTATTTTTTTTCGTGTTGTTTGCTTTTCTTTCCTTTCTTCTTTTGTATGGGGAGGGGGGGACAGGGCCTGGGGAGCCACTGAAGCAGGATTTCTCTGTGTAACCCTTCTGGAATTCTGCTAACCAGGGAGCCCTGAACATTGGAATTAAAAGCATGCATCACCATGCTCATCACCACTGCCAGCTAGTTTTATCTATTTTCAAAAAATGATAAGGACTCTGATTTCAAGGCCAAACTAGTCTGCATAACAAGCAGCAGGTACCAAGGTTATACAACAGGACAAAAAGATGTAAGGAAATAATTGTAAACTCATTTTTATTTGGTGGACTACACAAAATCAAAGGACTAGCCAGCTTTGTTTTGATCACTGAGTTTCCATTATTCTAGATTATAAGAGCTTAGAGTCAACAGTCAAATGCAGTGCATAAGCCTGAACTGAGGTGGGGTTGGGGATAAGAGCTTTACATTCTTGTCTAGGCCAGATGTGGTGGGCCACACCACTCAGAGGTGGAAGCCAGCTTCGTCTATACAGTGAGACCTTATCTCAAAAAACAACAAAGACTATTTATGACACTGGAAAATTCTGATTATTAGTTATTATAAAATGACAATTTTTTTTAGTTATGACAACATTTCTGGTAAGATCACATCCTTATTCTTTGGCGAGAAGTCCTGTAATAAAACAGGACTGTATACCATAGTGGTATACATCTGTAACACCAGCACTTAGGAGGCTAAGACAAGAGATCAAGAGTTACCAGGTGGGAGCTGAAGTTAAAGAGGGGCTGCTGCTTTGTAAAGGACCTGGGTTTGGACCCCCACATGATAGCTTACAGTTATCTGTAACTACAATTCAAGGGTACCCAGAGCTTTCTGGCTCCAATGGCACCAAGCATGAATGAAGTACACTTACACACATGTATACATAAAAGCAAAAACAAAAAGACTTCTAGTCTAGCTTACATTGTAAGACTGTCTCAAAGATTTAACTAACAGTAAATAAATACAACCTAAAGATATTTTATTAAAATTATCTTTTATGTGTGTGTGTTACCTGCACAAATATTTGTGTACAACATGAGTGCCTGTGACCACAGAGGTCAGAAGAAGAAAATTAATTCCCTGGAACTAGAGTTTTACAAATGACTTAAGAGTCACCATGTAGGAACTGGAAACTGAAATCCAGGACTTAGGGAAGAGCAACAAGCACTCTTAACTGTTGAACCATCTCTCTAGCCCTATCTACAGAAATTTTAAGTGCTAAAATAGAGCTATTGTACCATGATGTACAAATTTCTTGCAAATAATTCAGTCAAAAGTAGTATAGTTAGGCATGGTGGCCCATACCTTTAGTCCCAGCACTTGGGAGGCAGACACAGGTAGAATTTGAGTTCAAGGTCAGCTTGATTTCCATGACTACATAGACTTTCTGTCTCAAAAAGAAAAAGGAAAAAAAAAAAAAAAAAAAAAAAAGACAAGGACTATTTATAAATATATTGCTCCTCTAACACTTCAGAATTCAAAGTAAAGTATATACAAACACTGACTACTCTTACCTTTGCTATATGAAGGTCAGAATGGAAAAGCGAGAGTGGACAACATTGCACAAATGTAGAAGCTGGACTCTTTCTACAGTAAAGAACAAAGTTTGATGAAAAAGCTAAATGGTAGTGTCTATAATCCCAGTACTTGGGCGGGGGGAGGGGAGGGAACAAGAGGATCAGGAGATTTAAAGGTTAGCCTTGGCTACAGGAGAGCCTTGGTTGGCTACCAAAAAAAATTGATTAAAGTTTTGGTTTCATTCATATTAGGCAGTACTTTACTCACTTAGTCAAATGCTCCTACTGAAATCATATCATCTCTGGACGGATTTACAAGATGTTCTACAGCAAAACATTGTTTTGTTTTTCAAGACAGGGTTCCTCTGTTTATCAAGCTCTGGCTGTCCTGGACTTGCTTTGTAGACCAGACTGGCCTCGAACTCATAAGAAATTGGCCTGCCTCCGCCTCCCAAGTGCTAGGATTAGAGGCGTGTGCCACCACGCCCAGCTGTAGCAAGATGCTTCTAATACAATTTATTCTAGGCCACTGAGGTCTACTAGAAAAATAATCTGACCACATCTACAATTTAAAAATTTCTACCTGGGGGGGGGGGGGGGAGCAGCCTTACCAGGCCACAGTAGAGGACAATGCAGCCACTTTTGATGAGAACTGATAGACTAAGATCAGAAAGAAGGAGAGGAGGACCTCCCCTATCAGTGGACTTGGGGAGTGGCATGCATGCAGAAAGGGGAGGGAGGGTGGGATTGGCAGGGGAGGAGGGAGGGGCTTATGGGGGGATACAAAATGAATAAAGTGTAATTAATAAAAAATAAATAAAAGATTTAAAAAAATGAAAAAAAAAATTTCTAGAACCCATAATTTTATATAGTGATATATATTATTTATACATACTTACATTTGTATTCTGAGACAGGGTTTCTTGTAGCACTGTCTAGCCTCGAATCCTCCTGCCCCATCTACCAAAATTTGGGGCTAGTGATTGATATACTAAACAGCAAAACTCTAATCTGTTCAAACAAACAGAACCAAAACTGACAAAACCAGTCACCTTGGAAGCAATTTAATGTAATGAATCTTCCAGGGCAGTATACTGAAATGATTTTCTATTTTCAATACAATAACTTAATCAAACCTCTACTTTCCAAGGTGTAACTTAGAAACTAACCTCAACTCCTACCAAGGAAATCATCATCACTAGACAAGAAGATTCTTCCTCACATTCCCTCTACTCATGCTGAGTTTTGCCCTCCAGGCTTCCTCAGTGTGTTCAGCTCTAGTATAGCTTGCAAAACCCAACCGAATCTTCTGTTCCACACTCCATCCCACCCTCACTCCCAACTGATTAGAATTAGTACATTTTTAGCTACTACAACCAACTTCCTACTGTTTGGTTTAATTCCTCAGAAAGAAGAGACCATGTCAAAGTCCTATTTTCCAAATTCACAGATATCTTACACAATTACTTCCAAAGTAATTCTGGCCTCTTTCTCTTTTAATTATTTGTTTATTCGTTTGTTTTTTGGAAGTAGGGTTTCTCTACATAGCCCTGGCTGTGACTGTCCTACAACTTTGTATTATAGACCAGGCTGGCCTTGAACTCAGATCCACCTGCCTCTTCCTCCTGAGTGCTGGGATTAAAAGCATTCACCGCCATGCCCAGCTTCACTAGACTCCTCTTGATGCTCCACTAATTAAATAAAAATTCTGACAGATCAGCTCCATAAATTAATTAATTAATAAATGTTTCACTATTATACAGCATCTTTGACCTCCCTCCTTCCTTCTAGAATTTAAGATAAACTAAATGACAGTAAATTTCTTTGAATTCTCATATATTTACTGGAGGGTTCAAGTAAATGTGTAGCTGGGAGATGAAGTTGGTAGAGTGCCTGTTTAACATGCACAAAGCTTTGGATTTTATCCCCAACACTGTAGAAACCAGGCATGTGGTACATTTCTGTAATCCCTAATCAGAGTTAGAAGCCAGAGGCTCAGAATACATGAGAATTTGTAACAAAAGCAAATGTGTACACACGTACGTGTACACACGTACATACACACACACACATACACACACACACACACACACGTAACTAATTGAAGCTGTGTTTCTTCTGGGTTTTTTTTCATATTTTTTTTCCTTTATTTAGTATAAGGGATGCCATTACATAATAGATTATTGAATTCTGCTATTCTTTGGTTACTAAATATGTAAAATACAGATTGTAAGACCTAGTAATTACAGTATTTATAAAATTATCTTCTAGTCCTACTATGATGTAGAAAGTCTCTGGCTCTGTGTGTGTGTGCATATATAAAAAGGCAATGAGAGACAGGGAAGAATATACAAACTGACAGAATGGCTAAGGATTAGAGAAACTAACCTCTTTAGCCCCCTATATTATACACAACACATATTTATATGTATAGTTAAACCTAACACTCTTACAAACGACTAGGGTTCAGTTCCCAACACCCACATTAAGCACTTTAAAATCATCTACCGTTAGGAGATCTAATGTTAGCCATTAGGGCACACATGGACACATATACATACACAAACATATAAACTTAAAAAATAGATAGCACCCAAGGAATGACACCCAAGGGTGACCTCTGACATGTCCAACACACACACACAGAATTTTAAAGTTTATGCTCACATAAATGTGGCCTGAGAAGAATTATACTAGTCAAACTGTACAGCACTGCTAAAGAAATTCAGAAAGGAATATTCATTTGATTCATTAGAAACAAGTATTTTTAACTTCTATTGTTAAAAAAAAGTACAAGGTGGGTGGCACACACCTTTAATCCCACCTCTTCAGGCAGAAGCAGGTGGCTCTCTTTAAGTTCAGGGCCAGCCTGGTCTTGTCTATACAGTTCAAGGTGAGCCAGGGCTCTCTCTAACAGAGATAACCTGTCTCAAAAACTCAAACAAGTTGAGAAGTGTTATCTGTTTATGAATCGACCAGCCACAGTAAAGGAAGTAAAAATGAAAACTGTGAAAAGCCTTGACTGGTTCATTAGACATATTGAATACAGCATCTCAAACCTGTAAAAATTTTTAGAAAAAATTTTAAGCATATCTAGTGTGTAACCATGTACTTATCTCATACTAGGTTGCTAGGGATAACTTTGAGCTGACTCTGTAGGAACTTGTGATCTCTCCTGTTACCACCTCTTGAGTGTCTGGGGATTACAGGCTTGTAATACCATGCCCAGATCCATAGTTAAAAGGAGAGAAATAGAGAAAAATATTTGTATTGAGTAGTGACCTAGCAAAAACTAACTGAACCAATTATGTAAAAGGTCAGATCTGTATAATATGAACAAAAACCAGAGAATCCACCCCACCACCCCCGCACACAGTATATTAGTTACTCTCCTATTGCTGTGATAAAACACCATGGCCAAGGTAACTTATAGAAGAGTTTATTTGGGCTTATTGGTTCCAGAGGGATAAGACCCCATCCTGACAGGGAATTGTGGCAGCAAGTGACAAATGTAGCAGTAATAGCTAAGAGCTCACTTATCAAATGGCACCAGAAGCAGAAGAACTGAAGTGACATTTTAAATCTTAAAGGCTAACCCTAGTGACATATCTCTAGTAAGGCCATACCTCCTAAACCTAATCAGAGCCACCACTAAGGAACAAGAATTCAAAACCCCAGATTATAGGGGACATTCAAAACACCACACTCAGCTACATTACCACTAAAACATCCAAGGGAGGTTTTTGTTCTAAGAACCTGTATAGCAGTGTTTCTCAACCTGTGGGTCATGATTCCTTTGAGAGATGGAACAGCCCCTTCACAGGGGTCACCTAAGACCATCAGAAAAGATATTTACATAAGGCTTTATAACAGCAGCAAAATTAGTTATGAAGTAACAACAAAAATAAATTTCTGGTTGGGGTCAGCACAATATGAACTGTGTTAAAGGGTCGCAGCATTAGGAAGACTGAGAAGCACTGCTGTATGACTTCTCTAGATTCCTAGGGAAAGCTCTCATTTGATCCCTGTAAATTTCATTCCTCCTACAGTAAGGTAAGAGAGCTGGTTCACTGTTTCTTGAAAACTAATAAAAGATCTAATCTTAACCTGACTTTTCCCAGGATGGGCAAAAATTTAAAAATACAAAAATAAAAATCACCTCAAGCCAGCAGAAAACAAAGGCTTGACTCTATTCCCCTACACTAAATTACTAACAATAGTGTTTGTTTTCAAGTTGACTATATGCTCTGGATTTTATAAGATTTTTTTAAATAAGCTGTTACAACTAATTTTTCTGGTTACTTATATCCACTTCATGGTTAAAAGGACTGACTGTTCTTTCTAAGGAATCACGTTTGATTACCAGCACCCACAAACAGCTCACAAACATCTGTAAATCCAGTCCCAGAGAATCTGATGCCCTTTTCTGGCCTCTGCAGGCAATCCACCCACACACATAAATAAATACATATGCAGGCAATCCACCCACACCATAAATAAATTTCTAAAATAAGAAAAAGGTTAATCTGGGTGTTGAAAGGTGACTCACACCTTTAATCCCCACAATGGGAAGGCAGAGGCAGGCACCTCTCTCAACTTGGAGGACAACCTGGAATTCCAAGCCAGGGAAAGTTACATAGTGAGACACTATCTCAAAAGGAAAGATCATCTCCCCCTTCCTAAAAGAGAACAAACCAGAGGCTGACTAAGTAGCCTTGACTGGTATAGACCTGACAGTACCAGAGATCTGCCAGTATGCATCACCATGACCAGCTCTTTTTCCATCTCTCAGAAAAGATTCATTCTGTAGCCCAGGCTGACCTGGAACTAACTCTATGTAGTACAGGATGGCAACAGCCCCACACCACCCTCCCACTCTAGTCTCAGCCTCTCAAGTGCTAGAATTATAGGTATGAGCCACCATGCCCAAAATAGTACTTTTCTTTTCGGAAGGATAGATACAAATATAAAAGTACAATGGAGTATACATATGAAAAATTATGAAACTCACTGCACTGCACACTTAAGTTAAAAAAAGTCAACACTAAAAAAAAAAAAAAAGTCAACACTTTTTTTTTAAGATTTATTTATTTTATGTATATGAGTGTTCTGTCTGTATTTACATCTGCCAGAAGAGGGAACCAGATCACATTATAGATGGTTGTGAGCTACCATGTGGTCATGGGGAATTGAATTCATGACCTTTGGAAGAGCAGACAGTGCTTTTAACCGCTGAACCATCTTTCCAGCCCAAGTCAATACTTCTAAGATACTTTCTGGGGTCCTGGAGAGACAGCTCAGTGGTTATGAGCACTAGCTGTTCTTTCAGAGGTCCTGAGTTCAATTCCCAGCAACCACATGGTGGTTCACAACCATCTATAAGGTGATCTGATGCCCTCTTCTGGCATGCAGGTGTATATGTAGATAGAGCATTCATATACATAAAAATATTTTTTTAAAAAAAGATACTTTTGGAGTCTGGCAAGATGTCTCATTGTGTAAAAAGACTTGCTGTGCAATCATAATAACCACAGCTCAACCCTAGAACCCATCACTGGGGAAAAAAAAAAAAAACAAAACGAATTCAAAACAGTTGTTCTCTGGTGTGAACACACAGCATGACATGCATGCTCCTATACTCACAAACACAAAGTTATACACACACTCATTCATACACACTTCTGCCAGGGTTAAGCAGATATAGCCTGGCATGCAAGACATCCCCTAAAACTGCGTAAAAGAAGGCATGATGGTTCATGCCTGTAATTCCAAACACTTAAGATTAGCTATTCCTGGTCATCCTTGGATACATGACAAACTCAACATCAATTTGAATTACATGTGACTATCTAAAAGATGAAACAACAAAACAAAAACTACCACAAATGGAACATCATTCTACTACACAGAAATTCTAAAGTTAAATACATTACAGGGCCTAAGTATACAATACCAAAAGTATCTATCACAAGGAGGCAGGGACAAAAGGACACAACTAAAAAGAATATGCAACTGTTTGTTTGTTTGTTTAACATATGCTCTGTAACCAGGCATGGTTACCACTCTGATTAGTAAAACTCATAGTTCTTGTCCTCAAAATCTAGAAAAAGCAAGTAGAAAGACAATAGTAATATTGTTTTTCATCTGCAATATAAAACCCAAATGTTAAAAAAAAAAAAAAGAGGAAACTTTATCTAGAAAGAATGAAGATGTTAAAACTCTCAAGAAGCTACTGTAAAAGCAAAGGCACAGTGAAGGGAAACAAATATGGTCAATTAAGAAGGAATTGCAGATGTAAAGATCCAAAAGTAAGAATGGGTGAAGAGCTTTAGGAAAAAGTAGCCGAGTACAGTCTCATTTTCAGTTAGTGGGAAAGAGAAAGGAATAATATGCTATAATAGAGAAATTCAACCTCAAGTAAAAAGACCTAATTACTCATCTCTGCCATTCAATAACTTCAGGGCAAGTTAATATACTTCTCTAAGCCATCTTCTAATGAGCAAAATGGGGTATTTTCATGTTTCCTCTCAAAAAAAGAGCTGTACAATTAAAAAAAAAATGTTTTTTTCTTGAGATAAGGTTTCCCTATGTAGTGCTGGCTATCTTGGAGCTCAGTCTGTGGACAAGGCTGGCCCTGAGATATGCCTGCCTCTGCCTCCTGAGTGCTGAGCTTAAAGGCATGTGCCACCGTCACCTGCCTAAGATTGAAATTTTCAAAGCACAAACCATAAAAAGAAAACGTGATTTTAAAATTCTGTTTACCATAGCCAGAAATGATGGCACACACATATAATCACAGCACCCAGCGGCCTAAATAAAGCAGATCACCAGGAGATCGTACTACATAGGACCACACAGCAATACTAAGATGCTATCTCAAAATTAAAAAATAAAATGAACCACCATAAATACGTAGTCAACAAAATCCAAAAGATTAAATATTATCTGACAGGTGATTAGGTAATCTGCCGGTTAAGAAAAACTGAGGCATTTATCAACCACACACCCCTGACACCTGATTTGAACCAACCAATCCCTGTTAAAGAGGCAATTGGAGGAATTTGAGCAAGGAAATAAATAAACTATTCTGTTTTTCAGTGTTACTAGAAATAGAAAAGATGAAGCCCGGTAGATTGTGATAGCACAGGCCTTTAATGCCAGCCCTCTAGGAGGCGGAGGCAGCCTGGTCTACAGAGTGAGTTCCAGGAGCTAAGGCTACACAGAAAAACGTGTCTTGAAAAACAAAAAAAAAAAAGAAAGAAAAATAAATAGAACGTTTTTAAAAATTATTTTATTTTTTATGAATGAGTGTTTCATTTACATGTATTTCTGTATACCATGCTGTGTGCCTGGTACCTTCAGAGGCCAAAAGGTGGCTCTAGATGTCCTGTAACTACTTACTGATGTTTGGGAACCACCATGTGGTTATGGAAGAAGAACCCAGGTTTTCTGGAAGAAAAGCCAGGGCTCTTAACTGCTGAGGCCTCCCTACAGCCCTACAGAATTATACTTTTTTTTTTCCTTCCCCAAGATAGGGTTTCTTGGTAGCCCTGACCGTCCTGAAACTCACTCTGTAGACCAGGCTGGCCTCAAACTCACAAAGATCTGCCTGCCTTTATCTCCCCAGTGATGGGATTAAAGGCCTATGCCACTACATGAGCTGTATTATGCTTTTTTAAATGAAGCAAAGAAGGGTTTATTTGGAAGAGCTTAACAAAAACAAGCACAGAAATTAACAGAAACTGCTGAGCACAGATGTAGGAATCTCAGTATAGTTACTTGACTATGTTAGTACTTATCCCCCCACACAGTTTTGTTTGTTTGTTTAAAATCCAAAAAGGAAGAGATGTCTCAATGGCTAAACGCTTGCTTCCTGTGTAATTGTGAGGACCAGTTTGGATTGCAGCACTGATCTAATAGACTGGATATCCCATGGTGCATTCAAGCAGGGGTTGAAAGGAAGGCACAGGAGCAAGGCACGGTGGCACACACCTCTAATCCCAGGCAGAGGCAGGCAGATCACCATGAATTCAAGACCAGCCTGGTCTACAAAGCTAGTCCAGGACAACCAGGGCTACACAGAGAACACCTGTCTCGAAAAACCAAAAGAAAGGTAGACACAGGACAGGACTGAGATTTTGCTGGTTGCTAGTTTAGCCTAGGAAATGCAAACCTCAAGTTAAGAGAGATACTGCTTCTGGCCTCCATAATCACTATACATGTGCACAGACAAAAGCCCATCCCCATGCATGCACACAGATAAAGAAATCTGGACAGAAATCCACTGAGTCATAAGAAGGCTTCTAAGGTGAGAACAATCCCAGCATTTGGGAATTGGGGGTTATAAGATTTAAGATAAAGTCTCACTAGTTAAGCCCTAGCTGGCCTACCACTATTATAACCACTATTATGGCTTTAAATTCCCAATCCTTCTTTAGCTACTTGGCTCCTCATGCCCAGATTACAATGCCAAATCTTGATTGAGTGGTAGTTACATGGGTTATTTAGTTTTTGATTATTTACTGAACTATATGAAGTCTCATGTCCTTTTCTCTATGTATAAAATATTTCCCGTAAAATAAATTTCAGGAGCTGAATAGAGAGTATTTCACACCAGTGCTTATAATATAAAGTCCTTCAGCAAACAGCCCCACCAAAGCTGAAAGAGAACTGGAAAAAACAAAACAAAACAAAACAAAACAAAACAAAAAAAAACAGATGTAGATAAACATATGCAAAACATTCAGTGTTACCTATGAAATAAAAGTACCTAAAACTGATTTCAAAATAACTGAAATGAAAAACAAAGATGAAAGAAGTTTTTCATGAGCTGATAATGGAATATACTTTTTGAGTATGTTAGAAATTCTCCACAGGTTTTCAGAATATTCATAACTTTAGTAGTACACTTATAGGAGTGACAGGGATATAAGGTGAAACAAACACATGGTAAGCTCACTGTCACTGAAGTTTATTTTCTTTTCATTTTTCCAGACAGCTTCTCACTATGTATCCCCAGACTGGCCTAGAATGTTACACTTTCTACCTAGGCCAACTAGATACTAGAATTAATAACATGTGTGTGACACCATGCCCACTTACATTTTGTTTTTGTCTTTGAAAGTGAATATAACCTACCGTTTAGTAAAGAAATAAGCTCTAGGAAACAGTAGTATAGGGCTGGAGAGATGGCTCAGAGGTTAAGAGCACTGGCTGCTCTTCCAGAGGTCCTGAGTTCAATTCCCAGCACCCACATGGTGGCTCACAACCACCTATGATATCTGGTGTCCTCTTCTAGCATGCAGGTTTCCTTGCAGACAGAACATTGTATACATAATAAATAAATCTTAAAAAAAAAAAAAAAAGGAAACAGTAGTATATCTTTTAGAAGATTTCTTCACGTGTTTATAATATGAAAATTTACTATAAACTGTAAATGATAGTATATAAAATTTACCTCTTGTATGTACACAAGCTCTCCTGTATGTACAGAAAACAAATGAAAGGAAATGGGCTAAAATAGTAATGATGACTGAGTTTTCGATTTATTTCTTTTAGCTTTCATATAATGTGGAGTGGTGGCACACACTTAGAATCCAGCTTTCTGGAGGCTGAGATGAAAAGAATCTAAGATTCCAAGCTGGTCTACATAGAAGTTTTGGAACAGCCACGGCTACACAACAACAATTCCAGGCCAGCCTGAGCTAACCATTAAGACCCTGTCCCAAGGGCTGGAGAGATGGCTCAGAGGTTAAGAGCACTGGTGCTCTTCTAGAGGTCCTAAGTTCAATTCCCAGCAACCACATGGTGGATCACAATCATCTATAATGAGATCTGACATCCTCTTCTGGTGTGCAGGGCACATGCAGACAGAACATTGTATACATTCTAAATAAATAAATCTAAAAAAGTTAAAAGGCCCTGTCCCCAAAATCAAAACAACAAGTATTTATACAACCAGTGTATCTAACTTTCACTACTGGGGGTGCAAGAAATGAGAACTTTTTAATCTTCTTCATACCCAGCACTCTGGAAGAAGAGACCAGGGGATCTCTATGAGTTCAGAGTCAGTCTAGTCTACACAGGGAGTTTCAGGCCAATCAAAGCTACATAGTACAACCTTGTCTTGCAAAAATAGGTAGGTAGGTACAGAAAGAGAGAGAGAGAAACAGAGAGAGAGACAGAGACAAAGAGAGACAGAGAGAAAGGCAGGCAGTTAGAGAGACACTCAGCATGGGGGGAAAGTACAGTTATACCCAAGGGAATATTGACTTAAATTTCATTGAAGGACTTTCTATTTTCTGTGTACTGAAAAACAGTCTTTCTACCCCAGTATGCTGACACAAATCTTTAATCCCAGCACTTGGAAGACAGTGGGAGGTGGATCTCTGTGAGTTCAGGGCTAGCCTGGTCAACAAAACTAGTTCAAGACAGCCAGGGCTGTTACAAAGAAAAGCCCTGTCTCAAAAAACAAAAAGAAAAATAGTCTTTCTAAAGGTGCTGGCGTTTGCTGCTCCTGCAGAAAACCTAGGTTTGATTGCCAGCATACAAATGGTGGCTCACAACCATCTGTAATTTAAGGAGACCTGATGACCTCTTCTGATCCCCATGGTACATGCATACATGACATGCAAGCAAAAAAATAATAATAATAAAAAAAATTTTCTTAGAGCCTTTTTTTTTCTTTTTTAAGGTTATGTACACTGGTGTTTGTCTCTGTGAGGGTGTCAGATCCCCTGAACTGGAATTACAGACAGTTGTGAGCTGCCATGTGGGGGCCAGGAATTGAAACCGGGTCCTCTGGAAGAGCAGTCAGTGCTTTTAACTGAGCCCTCTGTCTAGTCCTTCTAAAGTCTTTCTTTGAGCCAGTAAGATGGCCCATTAGTTAAAGGCTGTTAAACCTAATAAACTGAGTTCAACCCTAAGATTGACAAGCTAGCAAGCTGTCTTCGAGCCTCCAAAAGTGCAGTGTGATACACATGAACCTCCATACACACATAATACAATTAAGGAGAAAAGATTCTCCTTCGTGCTAATAAAAAAAAAAAGTCTACTTAATACCACATTAAGTCAGTCTGGGTGTGACAGTACCACCTATAATCATAGCATTCGTGATAGAGACAGGAGGATCAGGAATTCTAGGCTTCTAGGCCAGCCTTGGCTACATGAGATCCTGGTCTCAAAAATAAAAAGACTTAAAAGGACTGGAGATAATTCAGTGTTTAAGAGCACTGCACTGCCTGCTCTTCCAGAGGACCCAGGTTCAATTCCTAGCACTTACATGGTAGCAACTCCAGTCTAGGGGATCCAGCACCCTCACACTGACACACATGCAAACAAAACACCAATGCACATAAAATTAAAAGTAAATCACAGCCATATGTGGTGGCACATGCTTTAATCCCAGCATTCAGGAGTCAGAGGCAGGCAGATCTCTGTGAGTTCAAGGTCAGCCTGGTCTACAAAATGAGTCCAGGACAGCCAGGGCTCTTGCAAACGAAAAATGAAAATCAATCAACAATCAATCAATCATAATAAAGTTTGGGGAAAAAAAAGAATTTTGAAAAATCAATTCTATGATAATAGCAGTTAATATATCTTTAGAATTTAGCAACATTAAAAAAGGATGCATTACTAGAATGTTGTAAGATTTATATTCCTATGAGGACCAAACTGACCTAACATGGTCTAATGGAAGTCAGGTCATGAGGCTTGGTGGTACCAGGCACCTTTTTACCTGTTGAACCTTCGAAATGGCTCTTGTTTTGGTGTTTGTTTTTTTCCTTTTTCTCTCCTCAGAGTCCCCACATATTCATATGGCCTAGATAGGCCTCGATTCTTATCCTTTGGCCTCTACCTCCTCCTAGGTACTAGGACTATAAGCATTATACCCACTTATTTTCAAAATGTGGTCCTGACTATATTATCTGGGAAATAAATAGGAATAGAATGCTCACATCTTGTGTCAGATGTAATCAGAAATTCTGGGAATGGGGACCCAGAAATCTGGCCTAGGATGCTTCCAGACAGTTCTGGTTTTTCCTAATTTAAATAAGTTATTTCTCCTAAATATTTACTTTTATGGAATCTATGTGGCTATTCTAATAATACATTCATAAAGCCTCTACGTCTGTGATATCCTGAGTCAAACTGGAACTTCCAAGGGATCACAGCAGTAATGAATCAAGGAACTCCCACTCTGGCTCACAACTGACTGTTAACTTGAGTACCCTCTTCTGGCCTCCACAAGCATATGCAGGTAAAACACCATATACATTTTAATTTTTAAAAATTGGAATTTAGGCAGGCTGCTGGGCAGTGGTGGCACACATTTTTAATCCCAACACTTTGGAGGCAGAGGCAGATAGCTTTGAGTTCAAAAATAGCCTGGTCATGAGACGGAGTTCTAGGACAGCCAGGGCTACACAGAGAAACTCTGCAAAACAAAAGAAAATGGTTAGGCAGGCATGGTGGCTCATGCCTATAATCTCAGCACCAAAGAGGCTGAGACATGAAGTCTACCATGAGTTTTAAGCCAACCTGAGCTATTTAAAGAGCTCTTGTCTTACTTAAAATTTATAAAAGAAAAAAGAAGGCAAGTAGGCCTGGTGGTGCTACATGCCTTTAATCCCACAACTACTGGGAACTGAAGAGAAGGCAACAGTTAACTGAAAGTACTGTTCTGGCAGATGATCCCCGAGTTCAACCAGCACCCAGGTTGAGCAGCTCACAAGCACCACTAACTTCAGTGCCACGGGGATTTGACACCTCTGGTCCCATCTGGGTTCCTAAACTCACATGCACATATATGTAATTACAACTAACAAAATTCTCTGACATGCCAGGGTCTGGTTTGAGATAGGGTCTTTCTATGTAGTTGGCTGTCCTGGAACTCTATGTAGACTAAGCTGACCTCAAACTCTAAGATCTTCTGCCTCTGCCTTCCCAGTGCTGAGACTAAAGGCATGTGCTTGGCTTAAAATGACAATTATTGTAAATATACCAAGCATCATATGACAATGAATTTATGTTCTTTTGTATCTGTTAAGAAAAATAAATAAAAATAAGGGGGCTAGAGAAAAGGCTGAGCTTTTAAGATTACTTGTTGTTATTACAGAGGACCCAGTTCAGTTCCCAGAATTCATTGGGGTTGAGAAGGCCCTCAATCCCAAATTCCAGGGGATCCAGTGCTCTCTTCTGGCCTCTGAAGGCACCAGGCACTTACATATAGGCAATCACATAAAATAAAATAAAAATAAAATCTTTTTTAAAAAGCTAATAATCAGTGGCCTGGTGCGGCTACTTAGATGACAGGCAGATCTCTGTGAGTTCGAGGCCAGCCTGGTTTACAAAGCTCAAGTCCAGGAGAGCCAAGGTTACACAGAGAAACCCTGTCTCGAAAAACAAGCAAACCAAAAGCTAATAAATAAAATGAAAGTTTTGATTAAGTCTAAGCATAAGAAGTATTCTATACTATAAAAACTTAACAGAAGATTTGACAGACCCCCTCCAAAATAAAAAAAATAAATAAAAAATAAAACTTTCATAATGTTGAAGAGATAGCTTGCTTAGGAGTTAAGTGTGCAGAGAGCAGAGGAAGAAGCCTGGAGTGAATGTGTATAGTTAACATGGCATTGCCATGTCAAGGACCCAATGCCTTAGACCCATGGGAAAGCTCCTCCCCAACCCCCAGGAAGTTTCAAAGAGATGGCAAAGCCTTCCTCTGATGAAGGCAGAAAGCTTGTAGAATGTAAAAAAAAATGCAGCTCCCTCCTCCAGTGTTTATAGTCTGAGACTACTCACCTATATACATCTGCTACCAAGACTAGGTAACTTGCCTTGTAAGTGCTAAGGATTATTGCAAAGTTGGTGGCACTCCATCACAGCCCACCTGACTGCATGTTTTCGTACGTGTCTGTCCTTTCTTTATTTTCTAGTAGTCCCAGACAGGGTTCCAGGACCCAAGGCATGCTGGTATTGATGTTCGCAAGTGTTGGCTGCTCCTTCAGCAGACCTGAGTTCAGTTCCTAGGGCCCATGTCAAGCAGCTCATACGTGCCTTTAATATACTGCCAGGAGATATATTCTCTTCTGGCCTCTGAAAGCACATGCTCCTATGTATAAATATACAAATAAATAATATTAAAATTAATTTTAAAAATAAAGCCAGGCTCAGGCAGTGGTGGCCCACGCCTTTAATCCCAGCGCTTGGAAGGCAGAGGCAGGTGGATCTTTGTACTTAAGGACAGTCTGGTCTACAAACTAAGTTCCAGGACAGTCACAGCTATACAGAGAAACCTTGGCTCAAAATAAATAAATAAAGTTTTTAGTTAAAAATAAAATACTTTCCAGAGAAACAGCTGAGTAAGCACAAAAGATAATCCCGTAGCAGTCCATATACAAATTTAAGTAGTCTTTGTAGAAATAGGAGAATCCTTACACGTAAGAGAAGTGTTTCCATATTAAATTACTGTTAAGGCTGATATTGTTTTCTCTCCTTTAAAGTTCAAAAGAAAAGATCTTGGTAGACTAGCATTCAGTTCTGCAAGACCAAAAGACTGCCAAATTAATGTCCTTAGGATGCCTTGTACTTTAGTCATGCCTGCTGCTATACAGGGAAACCATTTTCTAGTATCAAGGAACCTGGGGAACCAAACTAATTACGGCAGTATGCTGGAGAAGACAGTAACAGAGCAAAAGTAACTTGATGATCTCAAGGAATATGAACAGTCTGACTTTCTCTAAAAGTTAGGGCAAAAGACAGGACAAATTATCATTCCTTAGCATTCTCCTTGCCTTTGACTCTTTCCTGACCACCACTTTCTTGCTAATTATAGCATCACCACCAGCACTTTACCACAGAAAAGATTAAGTGTACTACATTCTAGTTTGTCCCTATGTATTCAGTTAACCAGCCAGTGACACGAGAGTTTCATTAGTATAAATGGTACCATGCTATGTACAGGCCATGGAAAAGAGTCATTCTTGCCTGCAGAAGCACACTACACAAACAAAACTGGGCTTTCTATCTTGTATTCAGTTAGGTATCATGAGGCACAGGAAAAATGTAAATTTAAGAGGTTTCCTTCAACACACATTGACTGTATTTAAAGAATGAAGACTAGGCTGGGCAGTGGTGGTGCATACCTTTTTAATTCCAGCACTCAGGAGGCAGAGGCAGGCAGATCTGAGTTCAAGGCAGGCTGGTCTACACAGTGAGTTCCAGGACAGTCAGGGCTGTACAGAGAAATCCCATCTAGGAGGGAAAAAAGGGGGTGTGTGGAGAAGAACGAAGACTATGACAGGAATCAGAAAACAGTGTTATATAGAAGCTAAAAACCTAAGTAAGTAATTTGGTTTGGCTGGAACACAGGATAAGAGTTAAATAAAAACAATATTGTGATAACTGAGGCATAAACACCAGGGTAATAAGTCTGTCCCTACAAGGTTAAAAACTTTAAAACGTTATACTATTTCCAACAATTGATAGCTTCTTCCAATGTCATTTTGTTTTGTAGTGCTGGGACTTGAGCCCAGGGCCTAACCCATGACGAGAAAATGACTGAATACTGTACTACAACTCCAATCCGATTAAGTTTACTTTCACTATTCAACAGGTGAAAAAAAAATAAAGTCCACCTAGGTTAATTAGGGTTGGGGCTATAGCTCAGTTGATATTTAGTGCTTGCGTATCATGTTTGATTACCAGTACCACATAAATCAAACATTTACAAATAGTGATACACACCTGTAATCCCAGTACTTAGGAGGTCAAGGCAGGAGGATCAAAAGTTCAAGGTCTGAGAATGGAGAGATGGCTCAGTTTGTGGACATAGTTCAATCCCCCACACCCTCAAATATGTGTTAAGACCAAAGTTTGGATCCACACCACCCACATAAAACTGGGTGGGGACATGGTGGACATGGTAACCCACTTTAATTTCAGATGAAATCCCCAGAACAAGCTCTCTAGTTAGACTAGCTCAATCAGGAGGAAAACTGCCTCAATAAGGAAAGTAAAGAGCAAATGAAGGCCTCCACACCCATGTGCACACGTCCAACCCCACAACCCATGTATCCCAAAATTTAAACAAGCATCCACAAATAACAACAAAAAGCTGGGGGTGGCAGTGGCAGCAGAGAAGACACCTATAATACCAGTGTTGGGAGAGAAGAAACAGATTCTTGAGGTTTGCTAGCTACAGGCCTAGATTAATTGCTGGGCTTCAAGTTCATTAGGATTGCCATCAAACCAGACAATCTGAATTTGTAATTCCCAGAACCCATGAAGTAGAAGGAAAGTAGGGCTCTCCCAAGTTGCCCTATGACTTCCATATATGCACCATGGAACAATTGTGCGCACACACATACAACAATAAATAAAATGGAATAAAAAAAGGAACTCGTGACTGCTCCTCTGCTCAACCCCCAAATGTGTTCTTCCTTAAGTAGTGTGCCCTATCTTAATGAATGCACCACATTATACACCATACAGGAAAACCTGGGAGTCACATCCACACCTCCTTTACATTCACTCTCAAAAAAAATCTAATGAATGAAAAGTCGACAGTTCTTTCTGTAAATATTTTTAAAATTATCCCCTCTAATTTTCTTGTAGGATCTCAATAATCCCATTCCAGCATACTCCTTGAACCACCAGTATCCTAACTGGTCAAAATCCATTCAGGCACTCTCCCTGAACTTGTCTAAGTAGAGTGATTCCAATCTTCTCTGCAATTCAGTCACAGATATTGTAATCCAAACATACTTCTATTCTATTGAATCCCTGTCTTCCCACTGCATTTGTAATATTTGACCACTCCTACTTCTCTGAAAATATTTTAACTCCTTTGCTTATACCTCTATAATTATACTGACCCTTTCAGTAGTTTTTGTTTTGTTGTTTGTGTTGTTTTGTTTTTCAAGACAGGGTTTTTCTCTGTAGACCTTGCTGTTCTGGAGCTTGCTCTGTAGACCAAGCTGGGAAGATTCAGGTCAGCCTCTGCCTCTACAGTCCTGAGACTAAAGGCATAGGACCACCACTGCCTGGCCTTTTACTTGAGAGGGCTCTCAATAATGTCAAATCCTTTCCAACTTTGGGATTTTTGTGTATATTAATCCCGCCTCCATTTTGTCTAGTTACCTCTTTCTCACCTCATCCCTCAGGGCTCAGCTTTAAACACTCTTAGCAAAAGTCTTCTGATGCCTCAGTCCCACTACTAAGTGTAGACTAGATTAGGTCACTATTACACACTGATTGCATGCTATATTTCTTTGCTGCCCTTTGCATAACCATAATAATCCTGACTACTACAAGCATTTATTTGACTCACCAAATTGGAGACAACACAAACAGACCATGTCTATTCTTCACATTATTCAATGGAATACAGTCTGATACATAGTTAAATATTACTGATACTTTATCATTCCTATTTAAGACTTTGCATTAGCTAGTCCCACAAGAATAGCTTCAGATCTCAATATTAAATGCCATCTTCTCAAAAAATCTTTCACTGACTACCCAACCTAAAAAAGTGACCCCTGACTCTGGAAACATCTCATAACCCTCATAATTTCCTCAAAGTATTCAGCACTATCTGACATCACAATATTTGAAAGTTTAAGTGTCTGACTCAGCATAAGCACTCCACAGATATTTAATTGGGCAGGCATGGTGGCAAAACAAACCAACAAACAAACATAAATTTAATTCAACTAATGCCCTAAATGAGAAAGAGATCTTGGTAAATACCTGAAATTCATTCATCATATAAAAATGTAACAAACAAAAAAACATAAAAAAAGTACCACCAACATAGCTGAACAGTTCAGTAGAGCTTATCATACACTCTAGAACCAGACTCTCAACTTTGATCCCTAGCTCTGTCCAATCCTGGCTGGATAACCCACAACAAATTACTTAAGGCACTATGCCTGTTTCCAGATCTGTAAAACGGGAATCATAGCACCCACCTAAGCCAGCTGGTGGTGGTGCATGCCTTTAGTACCAGAGCTTAGGAGAGGGGAAGCGGGCAGATATCTGAGTTAAGGCCAGCATGGTTTACAGAGCAAGTCTCAAGACAACCAGGGCAAAAAGACTACCTTAAAGGCTGCTGAAAAATCGCAAATAGTTTTGCATCACTTAAAGACAGAGATACACTCAGATAGGCACCCTGAATTTCACTATCCTGCAAACATCATAAAACACACTTATACAACCTACAGGCACAACCTACTATGTGACTAAGGAGATGATGGTACACAATGCACATAGTCTGTCTGTGCTCAATGTTATATGACACATCACCGTAATCATTAACTGTACTGGATGGGAATAATAACAAAGATGTCTCTACATGGTCAGTGTAGAGACATTCTGTTTTCAAGTGTTAGTGAACCACGGCTGGCTAAATTAGAAACTCAAAGGGCCAACTACACATTCAATTAATATGTGCTATTATCCAGTAACAATGAGCCTTTTTCCCCATCACAGTGTGATACTACCTTTATCTTACTTATCTATAACTCTTTAAAGAAAAAAGAGAGAATCACTATTTCTTTTTTTTTTTTCTTTTGTTTTTTGAGACAGGGTTTCTCTGTGCACCCTTGGCTGTCTTGGACTTGCTTTGTAGACCAGGCTGGCCTCGAACTCAGAGAGATCAGCAAGCCTCTACCTCCCTGAGTGCTGGGAATTACAGACGTGACCCAACTCACGTGTGGCTTATATTTTTGGTTTTTCTTTTTTTTTATTTTAAAGATTTATTTATTATGTATACAATGTTCTGCCTGCATATATACCTGCAGGTCAGAAGAGGGCATCAGATTTCATTATAGATGGTTGGGAGGCACCATGTGGTTGTTGGGAATTGAACTCAGGACCTATGGAAGAGCAGCCAGTGCTCTTAAACGCTGAGCCATCTCTCCAGCCCTTTTTGTTGTTCTTGTTTTCAAGACAGAGTTTTCTCTGTGTAGCCCTGGTTGTCCTCACTCTGTAGACCAGTCTGCCCTCAAACTCAGAGATCCACCTGCCTCTGCCTCCTGAGTGCTAAGAGTAAATGTGTGTGCCACCACTGTCCGACTATATTTTCATTTTTTTAACATTTATTTGATTTTTTTGGTTCTGTGTATGTTTATATGTATATATGTAGCATGGGCTGACAAGAGCCCATGGAAATCTAAAGAAGGCATTAGAAATCCCTGGAACCAGAGTTACAAGCAGTTGGGGGTGGGGGGCAGAAGGGTTCTAGGAACTGAACATTCATATGAGTCTTAAAGCCAACTTAAAAATACAGTAACTTGGGCTGGAGAGATGGCTCAGAGGTTAAGAGCACTGCTTGCTCTTCCAGAGGTCCTGAGTTCAATTCCCAGCAACCACATGGTGGCTCACAATCATCTATAATAAGATCTAGTGTCTTCTTCTGGCATGCAAGTGTATATGCAGATAGAACATTGTATACATATTAAGTAAATAAAAAAAATATATATATATATATAAAAAATATATATAGTAACTTAGGCCGGGTGTGGTGGTGTATGCCTTTTATCCCAGCAGTCAGAGAGCCGATGCAGGTGGATCTCTGTGAGTTTGAAGCCAGCCTAGTCTCCAAGGGGAATCCCAGAACAGCCAGGGCTATTACACACACACACACACACACACACACACACACACACACACAACCTGTCTCAAAAACTATGTATTTCTTATATATTTTATTTATATATAAATATAACTCAAATAAAATTTATATATTTATGTATTACATTATAAATAAGTGTATATAAATATGAAATATATATATTATATATACATAATATACGGTATATTACTAAAAACCCAGGGATAGAGCCTGTAATCCCAGTATTCAAGACGAAGAAAGGAGAAGGATCACTACAAACTTGAGGCCAGCCTTATCTACATGAGAAACACTATTTTTTTTAATGTCAAATGTTAAAAATAGTATTTTTTAATTTTAAAAAGTTATGCTGGGGCTAGAGAGATGGCTCAAGAGGTTAAAAGCACTCACTGCTTGCTCTTCCGGAGGTCCTGAGTTCAATTCCTAGCAACCACATGGTGGCTCACAACCATCTATAATGAGATCTGGTGCCCTCTTCTGCAATCAGGTGTACATGCAGACAGAACATTGTGTACATAATAAAATAAATCTAAGAAAAAAGTTATGCTGGGCAGTGGTAGTACATGCCTTTACTCACAGCACTGAGGAGGCAGAGGTAGGTGGATCTCTGAGTTCTAGGCCAGCCTGGTCTACGAATGTAAGCTCTAGAACAGCCTAAGGGTATAATAAGAAAACCTGTCTCAAAAAAAAAAAAAAAAAAAAAAAAAAAAAGGGGGGGGGGGCAGGGGCTGAAGAGATGGCTCAGTGGCTAAGAGCACTATCTGTTCTTCTAGAGGTCCTGAGTTCAATTCCCAGCGACCACATGATAGCTCACAACCATCTTATGTGATCTGATGCCATCTTCTGGCATACAAGTATACATGCAGACAGAGTACTCATATACTTAAAAATGAATAAAAATTTTTTAAGTTATGTTACATGCTAGGCAGTGGTGGTGCATGCCTTTAATCTCCACTCTCAGGAGGCAGGCGGATAGATTCCAGTTCCAGGCCAGTCTGGTCTATAAGATAGCCAGGGCAGAAACCATGTCTCAAAAACAAAACAAAAACAGAAACAGGGGAAAAAAAAAAAAAAGGTAGAAGTTTGGAAAGATGCAATGTGAAAGCTGACATCTGAATGCTGTCATGAATATATGTAAGCCCAAGACTCAGGGAGGCACAATGAGGCAGATTCTGGGGACTTACTGGCAGTCAATCTAGCTAAAATCTAGAGTCCCAGGTTCAGGAAAAGACCTCCAAAAAAATTTAAAAAAATATAGTGAGGACAGTAGAAGACAACATTTAAATGTCAATATAGGCACACACAAAATAGACAAGGTGAACTAATCAAGAAAGATACTGTTGACTTCTGGCCTCCACATGCAATCATATACATATGTACACAAGCACAAATGTACAGAAAAAAGTTCTTTATGGAAGGCATTTATAATTAAGATAGATATTTTGTTTGTTTCAAATATGTATTTATTTATACATGAGCACTCTTTGCATGTATGATTGTATGACAGTAGAGAGCATCAGATCTCATTACAGATGGTTGTGAGCCACCATGTAGTTGCTGGAAATTAAACTCAAGACAGTGCTCTTAACTACTGAGCCATCTCTCTAGTCCCTGTTTGTTTTTTGAGACAGGGTTTCCTGGCTGTCCTGGAGCCCACTCTGTAGACCAGGCTGGCCGAGAACTCAGAGCTGCTTTCACTAGCCTGCCTCTGTCTCCCAAGTGCTGGAAATAAGGGATGCTCCACCACTGCCTGGCTGAGATATAGCACTGACACTGACTTAAGAAAGGAAAAGACATCAGTCACTCCAATCCTCAAATTATTCAGAATCCTAAGAAAGACTCTCCTCCACATACAATATATTATTTTACAAAACACTGTGCAACAGTCCATTTAGTAAGAAGAACTACGGTAGTAAGAGTGGCATACCACAGGTAGAAAGCACATATACAATAAATAAAAAAAAAAAAACACAAAAAAAAAACTCTTACCAGGAAAAAGTCACAAAAAATCCTAGATATCCTTACCACAAGATTTTGCTAAAAATGCAAAAAGTTTTGTTTGCTGAAAAGGCTCCTCTAAGATGTTGTAGGTATCTATCAAAACAGTTTAACAATTCTCTACACTTGAAAAATTAATTCCAGAGGCTAGAGAGATGGCTCAGCAGTTAAGAACACTTGCTGTTCTTGAAAGATTAGTACTCAGGATTAGCATCCTGCACCCACATAGTGGCTAACAAAAGTCTGTAACTTCAATTCCGGGGGATCCAATGCCCTTTTCTGGCCTCTGTGGCATTTATATGGTATACATTCATACATGTAAGTAGACACATACATAAAATTAAAAAATAAATCTTTAAATAACAATAAATTCTAGTTATCAATGGCTAACTGAAAGGGAAGTTTCTGCAGCATTCTCTCTTTCCTGTTTCCAAAGAAATTTAAAAAATATCAAGAACCAAGCAATGTGGCACACACCTTTAATCCCAGCTCTGGGGAAGCAGAGGTAAGTAGATCTCTTGAGTTAGAAGCCAGCCTGGTCTAAAATAAGTAAATGAATTTACTTTAAGTATATGTATTTATGTTTATAAACAAATATTTGGCTGGGTGTGACAGTGCATACCTTCAGTCCCAGCACTTGGGAGGTAGTTACGGACATAGATCTCCTAGTTGATGACAGCCTGGTCTCAGAACTGAGTGATCCACCTATCTCTGCCTCCCAAGTGCTGAGACTAAAGGGATAAAATCTTATTTAAATAGGTATTAATTTAGGGATATAAATCCCTGAAATAATAAGGCTGACCAGAACATATACATGTTAGATATACTTGCCAATACATATCAAACCTTTGAAACTTTTTTTAATTAGATGTTTTATTTCATGTGAGTTTTGCCTGCATGTATATCTGTGCATCATGTATGTGCTTGGTCCCAGGAGATCAGAAGAGAGCAGCAGATCCTCTGGAACTGGAGTTACAGACAGCCATGAGCTTCCACATGATACTGGGAACTGAACCAGATCCTCTGCAAGAGGAGCAAGTGCTCTTAACCACTGAGCTATCTCTCCAAACTTCCATTTCAAATCTTTTTAAACAAGCACATGAACAAAAGACAAGCCAAAAGAAAGTGAGTAAAGTAGTTCACACTTGAAATTCTGGCATTCATGAGGTTGAGGCAGAAAGACTACCACAAATTCCAGGCCACTCTAGGATACAATGTGAGAACCTATCTCAAAAAAGCAAATAAAATAAACCTATATAGCCTTTTCTCTAAGAGTGAAAATCATCAGAAAACGGACTGGAGAATTATTTACTTACTTTTCTTCAAAACAGTCTAAACACAGAGCCAAATAAAACCACATAAATTCTTCAGCAATATTCTAGGCCTTTCAGTTCAGCATATTTCACATTCTACATACAATTTTGCAACTCTCCTCCTATTCTACTGTACAAACAAATTTAAATGTTCAAAATGAATATATGGTAAACAATACTAATGATGGTGTCTCTGACTAAGAAGAAAAAAAATTTATTAAACTCCTATAGAGAAATCTTGAGAGGAAAGCAGAACTAAAAATCTTCAATCGCATGTTCAAGCTAATGCATCTAAACTTCAAAATTTTCTTTAGGCAACATGTCTCATTAATTCCTTCCAAAATATTAAGATATAGAACTTGATAAAGTTCTGCATCCAAATTGTCCTCAGTCACAACAATCCTCCAGACTTACAAAACTATTGACTTATTAAAATAAACATATTGTTAATTTTAAATACCCATAGCTTATTAAGTCCCCAGCTCAAAAACCACTAATACTAATAATACTAATAATAATTAACATTATTTTAGTCAAATAATACTAATACTAAAACATTAAATAAAACTATCCTTCCTTGGTTTGTTCCTAAAATTTACATTTTATGTAACTTATTCAATTAGACTTACTACAATGTCATTATTGCCAAGTTAAGAATCTTTGTCTCACTGTAATCCACAAAATCCTTTGATTTGCAGATTTGCAATGGTTCCACAAAAGTTTAGGTTGTAACTCCATTTCCAAACAAGACAAATTAAAATTCTAACTACCTGACAAAAAAAAAAAAAAAAAAATATGAGGTGAGACGTTAGTATGCCTTCACCCTTTCCTCTGGTACACATAAAAGCCATCTAAAATGATTACTTCCAAAAGGAGCAAACTGAAAATACTAACCAATCTCTGGCTGTACCGAATCCTTTCTTCTTCAGGTTCCATCTCTTACTCTTCTAATGGAAGTACTACAAAGAAACCACTCCAGAGCTGTCCTCCTCTTCCTCCTAAGGATCCAAATTGCAAAGGAAATGAACAGAATAAGAACTCATTCTCAAACTTCCTTCTCTTCTCATTAAGTTAAAGGCTCTCCGAAAACCCTTTAACCCTCTTGGGCAAATGGTGCCATGTCTTGTCAACATTAATCACATCACCACAACTACAGGAGGCCTAAGCAAAAGGAGATGTTGGTTTCAGTTCCTTAGAACCAGGCCACACCGTCTGTTTTCTGTCTATGTAATTG
The DNA here is from genome assembly GCF_907164565.1 of Psammomys obesus. Taxonomy (NCBI): domain Eukaryota; kingdom Metazoa; phylum Chordata; class Mammalia; order Rodentia; family Muridae; genus Psammomys; species Psammomys obesus. The sequence continues at coordinate 3,899,719 of NW_026592636.1, forward strand.
AAGTTAGTAAAACTCTTCCTGCCAACATTAGCAATAAACAAATAGAAGGAAAGAAAGACGGGACTAGAGACATGGTTCAGTGGTTAAGAGCTCTGGCTGCTTTTCAAGAGGACAGGAGTTCAATTCCCAGCACCCACATGGCAGCTCACAACTGTTTAGAACCCCAACTCCAGGGGATCCAACACCCTCACACAGACACACATGCCGGCAAAAGAACAATGCATATAAAAATAAATATTTTTTTTAAAAATGGAAAAGAAAAAAAAAAAAGGGAAAAAGGCCCTGGCCTTTCATTATTTCTGTGTGTGTTTTTCTTTTATTGTTGTTGTTGAGGAAGAGTCTCTCCACATAGCCCTGGTGTCTTGGAACTCACTTTGTAGACCAGGCTTGCCTCAAACTCACAAGGTATCCAACTGCCCTGTTTTCCCCGTGCTGGCATCAAAGGTGTGCAGCACCAAACCCAGCAAGGGTTTGTAAAGTGCTGAATGACCAGATTAAGTACGCACAAAACTAATGAAGATCCTAAGCAAATGAGTTCTCAAACAGGTAGTGACAAATTATGAATAGAAAGGGCAGGCTACTTTCATAAGATGAAGGCAAAAAAAAAAAAAAAAAAGACTCCAAAACCAATGCCCCATATCCTCCCAGTAAAGCTGCACACAATTGTCACCCTCCCAGAACTACCCTCCACCTCAACACAAGGTGTACAACTCTGAAACAAATTTGAGAGTTGCAATACGGAGGCAAAACCACCACCTTAATCTAGATGAGTGAGTAATAAGTGAAACGTCTCCATTAATGGATACGAGAGGAACATACATTAAATAGAGACCGGTTGGCGTGTCAGTCAATCCCGAACAACAAGGGTTTTCGCTTTTCTAAATATTCTTTCTCCTGGATAATGGCTTCCACTGGGAATGCAAATGTTTTTCTCTCTTGTAAATACATCACAGCCACGTTAACGGGATCCTTTCAGAAAGGACCCGATGACATAGTTTTCGAGAGCAGTTCGCGGCGCTGCCCTCCTCGGCCTGGGTCTCGAGGGACACAGTCTGCACCCCCCGGACGAGCGCCGCCAGGACCGGACAGGAAAGTGGCAGACCTCGACTGCTCCCCAGGGGAAAAGGCGTTTCTATAACTCACCCCCTTGCAAAGAAATAAAAACTTTACATCAAGTCTGTAGATAAGACAGGGAACCAAACTTCCCAGGGCGGGGGAGGGGGGAGGGGAAATCTCACCGGGGATTTTGTTCTTGAGTTCTTGTCCAAGTAAGATTCCAAAAACAGAAAAAAATACAACACCGAACGTCGTCTTCGGTTTTTCCGTGTATTAACCCAGTATCCAGGGGAGGGTCAGAGCGACCCGGAGAAAGAGGAAACAGTTACTGAATCAAGCCTCCTCTTCTGGCTTCACGGACTCCGAGTCCCAGGCGTCAGTCAGGAGAGCAAGACCACTTGGCGACTCCCCGGGGCTGGCGGTCAGCAGCCCCGGCCCAAGACCCGGGCCGAGCCGGCCGCGGAGAACACCCTCCTCTCGGTACCGCGGGCGGCCGCAGCCGCTTCGGAAGCCCGGAGCCGCGGCGATCAGCTGAGACCCGCCCGGCCGACGCTCCCCGCGCCGCCCGGCCCCCCGGAACGCGGGCCCCGGCCCCGGGGGGCGGAGAGGGCGGGAGCGGCGAGGCGCTCCGGCTGGGGGGCCCCGGCTGCCTCGGCGTCGTGCCCCGAGCCGGGGCTCCGCGCTGCGGGACGACCCCCCCGGCCCCCCCCCCCGGGTACTCCCCGGTCGCAGAGGAGGGACTCCGGGGGATGGGCCCCCTGACGTTGCCCTTCCACGCGGAGGCCCCCGCCCGGGAGAAAAACAGCCGCGACAGGCCCGGGAGCTGGAAAGGGGCTCCGCGGCCCGCCGCCGCCGCCGCCGCTGCCGGGGAGGGGTGTTGTTTCCCTCAAACAGGAGGATCCGCTGAAGCAGCCGCCGCCATTTTGAACCCGTCAGATTCTCACATACACACCGCTCCTCCGGGCTCACTGCGCAGGCGCCGCCTCGCCGCCGCCACCCCCTCCTCCCGCGGCCGCTCCACCCCCACCTCCTTCAAGCCTCCCTGCGCTCCTTACCGCTCTCCGGGGCGCACGCGAACGCGCACGCGTCCCTCCCCTCAAACGCCGACACTCCGCCGGCGCGCGCACGCGCGGACGCGTCGGCCTCGAATCGCCCGCGCCCCGCGACGCCGACGCGGTCCCCCGCCCTCCTCCCCCCCACCCCCCGCGCGTCAGCCCGCACGCCCTCCCGCCGGGCCCCCGCCCCCGCTCCCCGCCCGCCCGCCCGCCCGCCTCCTTCCAGGTCTCCGGCAGGGGACCGACGCCTGCGCCTGCGCGCAAGCCGCCGGCCTCCTCCGCGCGCTGCCTCCCCCCCCCACGCCCGCACTCTCAACGCACGCACTCAGCGCGCGTGCACGCACACACGCGCGCACAGGCACACACGGACACACACACACACAAACACACACACACACAGAACTTCGCCTGTGACCCCGCCCACCGCCGGCCGGCTGCGCCAGCCGCCCTCCCCCACCACTCTAAGGGAGGGCTGTGACCCCCGACCCCCACAAAACACCACCCCCCCCCCCCCCCGGCAGCGGGAAGCCCCCCCCCCCCCCCCTTCCCCTATGGCCAGCGCTGCCCCAGGCGGTCAGACAGTCACACAAGTGAGGGCCAAGCGGCCTGGGGCCGGGGCAGCCGTTGGCCGCCTCTACGCGGGGTCCCCCGGGGTCATGCCGTGGGAGTGGGCCCGGCCCGGGCGCCGCGCACGGGCCTGCTCACCCCGAGTGGGCGCAGGGCAGCGGCGCATCCCCGCTGGCGCCCTCCCTCGCGCGCCGGCCGCTGGGCCGAGGCCCACCTGCTCGCCATCCCGGAGTAGGCCCCGGCGCCCCCGCTGCAGGGCCTGGCCGCTCTCAGCACGGGGGGCTCCTCCGTGCAGCCAACCGGTTCCGCCTCACCCAGTCCTCGTCGCTCCGAAGGGGCAGGAAACGGGAGTGGTGGCATGTCTGTCCCGGGCTCTGCTCCCTCGGGGGGAGCTCCAGACGCTCGACAAGGGCGTCCACAGGTGCTGGGCTCGAGAGTGGGATCCACGACGGCTCGGGGGTGGCAGCGAGCAGCGCGCCCACCGCGGGCCGCGGGCTCCCGGGGAGGTGGCCCGGGAAGCCCCTGCTGTTGGCCACGCTCAGGTTTCCGTAGCGCCGGTGCCCTCGGCGGCCCGGGTGGGACGTGACCCCGCCCCCGGCGAGTCGGGGCACCCCCCCACGGAGAGGGGCGCGGGCCGCCCCTAACCCCAGGGCCGAGGCGTGCGCGGGAGGCCCGGCCGGGAAAATGTCTCCAGTCTGTGTGCGCAGCTTCGCGCGAGGGTCAGCGATGGGGCAGCGGCGGCCCAGGCTGCCCGCCACTGCCTACGAACGGACTCCCGCGGCTCGACAGCAGCCCGACGGGCCAGCCGGCTCCGGACGTCGACGGAGCCCAGCCAGAGGTAACAGCATTGCCATGCGAGCAGCCCAGCTGAGCTCAGGGCAGTTCCCCAGCCAATCTCGTGCTTTGAGGCCCGTTTAAATTGTAAATCCCACAAAGGACGGTGGCCTGGACGCTACACATCCAAGTGCTTGAGGTTGGCACTTTCCCCTGGCTGAGTGGTATCACACAAATCGTTTCTCCCTGCCTTGATTTCCAACTCTTCGGCTTGATCCTGAAGAGTCTGGAATGGAAGAGGAAAAAGAGCACGGTGGTGTGTCTATCAAATAACGTTCATAAACAGCCTTCTAGGTCTTTTAGGAAGACATTAGTGATCGACAGTTGGAAAACAGATACTTTCTTTTTCTCTCACAGTTTGAACTGGGGCAAAGACACTCCGTAAACCCCAAGTATTATTTACTACAGCACAAGTTTTGCTAAAGCACACGGGGTTTTTACATTCCCTGCTTTGTTTCACCTCCTTCGTAGACAAGCTTTGTGTTTCTAAACTCGTTTTAAAGCTAAACAATTGGACTATAAGATTAAGCCACGTGCAGAATTACTGGGAGAGGGGGCCACAATTCTGCGTCTGCCAACAGAAACGTCTCATAACAAAAATGATTGGTTAGTAAGGTCTCATCGTCTTGGAGCCAGCCAGTCAGTGAGCAAAGTCATTCTTTATCCTGATACCAGTTGCTTTTCACATTTAACTTTTTAGAGCACTGCTTCAAAGAGATAATCGTTGGAAATTCGACCAGATTTAGGGTCTCTTTCGGTGTTCCGGGTTATAGTAAACTACGTTTTAAAGCAGTGTTTTCACTCACACTTGCGAGGTAATCCTAGGGCTCCGGAGCTGCGGCAGGAGGATTCCCATAAATTAAAAGCCACCCTAGGTTAGATGATGAGTTCCAAGCCATCCTGGGCTAAGGAGTGCAACCCTCTCTCAACAAAAGGCAATAGTTTTTTTGTTTGTTTTGTTGTTGTTTTTGTTTTTTTACATCCAGTGCCAGGGCCCCAAAGACATCTGGCTTTCTGTAGCTACAAAACAAAAAGGTCTCACATGGTACATACACCTATAGTTCCTATACTGGGAGGCGAGGGATGAAGAAGGATCCTCAGTCCAAGGTACATAATGAGCCCAAGACCACCATGGGCTACATAATAAGACCCTGTCTCAGAGGAAGATAGGACCTCTAGCTGCAACTCAAATTTGTCTTGACCTTGTAGGGGCCATTTGCAAGTTTAATTCAAAATCAAGAATTAAACCAAGAAAGAAAACCATGGAAGACTCCAGACAAATTCAATTTATTTTGAACAGGACTACAAATAGAACAAGGTTTGCAAAACTGTATCCCAGCTCTTTCCAGTTGAAGACCACTTGTTAATTACTCTGCAGTAGGGGAATTGACTCAACAAATACACCCAATAGTGCCTCTACAGGCTGGCATTGTAACTATACCAAAGCAGATGTACAGGGTATAATAAGAGAAAGGCATGTGGCTAGTCATGTTCCTCCAAATCATAGTCGCTCTGATGGGCAGGAACAGATCTGTAAGGACTGTTTTGCCTTTAAAGAATTATTCCAGCACAAGGAGAGCAAAATATCTGGGCCCAGGGGTCTTTTCTGAGACTGATACTCCAACCAAGGGCCATGCATGGAGATAACCTAGAACCCCTGCACAGATGTAGCCCATGGCAGTTCAGTCTCCAAGTAGGTTCCTTAGTAAGGGGAAGCTGTCTCTGACATGAACTCAGTGGCAGGCTCTTTGATCACCTCCCCCTGATGGGGTGGGGGCAGCCTTACCAGGCCACAGAGTAAGACAAATGCAGCCAGTCCTGATGAGACATGATAGGCTAGGGTCAGAGGGAAAGGGAAAGGACCTCTGGGAGGGAGGGTGAGGTTGGGGGGGATGAGGGAGGGGACTACAGCTGGGATAGAAAGTGAATAAATTGTAATAAATAAAAAAATAAATTTTAAATAAATTAAAAAAGAATAATTATTCCAGAAAGGCTAGAACTGGGACAATTCCCCAAGAAGGCCACTAGACCGTTGAGCTATGTAGCTTCAACTTCTGCTAAAGGGAGAAGAGGCAAGTGGTTTATGGGGAGAGAGAGAAAAAAAAAATCCTAGAAGCCTAGAGAAAATGGTCCCTGTCTGGAGTAATATGGTATCTTGGTAAGCTGTAAATTAATTTCTGCGTTTTATGCTCACGTGTGTCAGTGTCTATGTCTGCATACATTCATAGAAAGTGTATATACATACACACATACAAACGTGTGAACCAATGTATGGAGGCAAAGTATTTAGGCTAGAAGGACAACCTTGGGTGTCTTTCCTCAGGCACCGCTCACCTCGTTCTCTTCATTTAAAGACAGAGTCGCCCACTGATCTGGAACGCTCAGGAAGACCAGCTGCCTAGCCAGGGAACCCTAAAGATATGCTTGTCTGTGCCTTTCCACCACTAAGATTGCAAGTGCTCACTCTGAACACCCATTTCCTGTTGAGTGAGTTCTGGGGATCAAACTCACGCCAACACTTTTGCAACTGGGCATCTCACCAGGCCTGTCCTGTTTCTATCTTTGGTGGTGGTGTTGTTTTTTTGTATTTTCGTTTTTTGAGATAAGGTTCCTCTGTGTAACACAACCCTGGCCGGCCTTGAACTCACAGAGATCTGCCTACCTCAACCTCCTCCTGCCTCCCAAGTGCTGGAACTAAAGGCATGAGCTACCTTACCCAGTTTCTATCATTTTTTTCCCCTCTCTTTGTTTTGTAGTCCCAGCTGATCAATACACTATAAACCACGCTTGGTGACCCTGCCTGTAATCCCAGCACAAAGGGAGGCAGAGGCAGGCAGATCTCTATGAGTTCAAGGACAGCCTGGTCCAAAAAGCAAATACAGGACAGCCAAGGCTACACAGAGAAACCCTGTGGGGGGGGGGGGGGGGGGGGGGCAACAACAACAAACAAAACCTTAAAAAACAACAAAAAGATAAACGCTGGTAAGAGCACGTACTGCAGTTCAGATGACATGACGTTCCTAGCACCACGTTGGCTAGCTCGCAACAACCTGTAACTACAGCTTCAAGGTATCCTGACACCCACCTTTGGCGTCTACCAGGACCTGCACACTCAGATACACATGCCGCCCACCATCCCAATACACAGAAGTATCTAGAGAATTTTTTTTTTATTTTTTTAAGATTAAAAAACAAATACACAGGCCAATCTCTTTGTGTGTTTGGGGCAGTGGAGGGGTTAAGGAGACAAAGGCTTCATTTTTAACTGCATTAAACTATGTCCAACTTATTTTTAAATGTTGAAGAGGAAACAAGGATGCCTCAAAAACCGTAGATCTGAACCAAACAAGAGAGTTAGTCTTAAGGATTCCCCAGGACGTAGCGTAATCATCAAGGGCTCAAGAGCTCTGACATCAGTGACAACACCACCAACTTGCTGCTTTCTCCTACTCCTTCCTAATGAGCTCTTCGAGGTCTCAGCTGTGAAATGAATAAGCTCTTAAGTTTAGTAATATTCTACAGAATAGCTAGAGTTTAAGACCTCTCTCATCTAGAGTTACCAAGGCTAGCCCCAAAAAAATCTTCCTGTCTCAGCTTCCTGAGCTACTAGGATAATAAGCATATGCTTTTGTTTGTTTGTTTGTTTTTGGTTGTTGTTACTGTTTTTCTGAGACAGAGTTTCCCCGGCTGTCCTGGACGCTCTCTGTAGACCAGGCTGGCCTGGAATTCACAGAGCTCTGCCTGCCTCTGCCTCCCAACACCAGTGCCAAATGAGCTGCTTTTTTTTTTTTTTTTTTTAAGATTTTATTTATTCATGTATGCCAAGATATACAGAGGAAGACCAGAAGACAACCTATGGAAGATGATTCTCTTCTTCCCCACCATGTGGGTGCCACAGATGGAACTCGGGTTGTTGGGCTTGACACCAATCACCTTTACCTTCTGAGCCTTCTCCGTGGCCACAGGCACGCACTCACTATTTTTCTTTTTATTTATTTATTTATTTTATTTATTTTTTGAGGCAGGGTCTCACTATGCAATATTGGCTGTCCTGGAGCTCATTATGTAGACCAGGCTGGCCTGGAACTCCTAGAGATATAACTACTTGGGCCTCTTGAGCTCGGGAATAAAGGTATGCACCACCACACCCAACTTCTTACCCCCATCCTTGGGGCTGACTAGGTCTTACATGTTATGGGAGTGTGTGCAAATGTATCTGCGCATGTGTGTGGGTCAGAGAACACCTTAAACAAGAGTCCCTTTGTTCTCTCCTTCCGTCATGTAGGCCCCAAGTATGGAACCCAGGTTGTCATGCTTGACAGCAAACTCTTTCCCAGTTAGCCGGGGGTTGTGAGCCCAGCCTTTAACAGCTGAGCCGTCTCTCCAGCCCTGTTCCTGGCATCTAAGTTTAGGAATAGGCTGGAAGAGAATTTGCCTAGGGAGCACAGAGTCCATAGATCAGGGCGTGGCGGTGCATGCCTACAATCCCAGCACTCAGGAAGCAAGAGGGTCAGAAGTTCAGGGCTGTACTGCCTATGTAGAGAGCTCGAGGCCAGCCTCCGCTCAAAACAAGACAAACAGAAAAGCAGCTTTGAATAAAGATGACTGGTATTTGAGCAAACGGAAGAGGGGTCACACGCACATGATGCACACGTCCTTGTAGCGCTCAGGCTGTGACTGAGAGCTGCCCTCTACAATCCAGCTGGTCTCTTCTCCTCCCTGCCCCCCCCCCCCCCCTGGATCTCTGCTCTCCCCTTTTTCCCCCTCCCCTGCCAGCCTTCTCTCCATCATTCTGTCCCATCCCTACCTTCATTCTCACTTTTTTTGGCCCATCATCTGACAGGCCTGTGAGCTGCTCACTCTCTTTTGCTATCTGGTGCACTTAAACAAATGTTCTTTAGATTTGTTACTTAGACAGCTCCCTCTATCTTTTTCCACCAGACAAGCTCTTTACGGAGGCGAACTGAACCACTAGGGTATCATTCAAAGGCTTCTGAAATCAGTATTACTGTTAATACTAGGAGTGAAAGCTGCATGTTGGAGGCTGGAGAGATGGCTCAGAAGTTAAGAGCACTGACCTTCCAGAGGTCCTGAGTTTGATTCCCAGCAGCCACATGGTGGCTCACAACCATCTATAATGAGATCTGGTGCCCTCTTCTGACGCGCAGGCATACATGCAGGCAAAACACACTATACATACTAATTAATTATTTATTTAAAAAAAAAAAAACCTGCATGTTGGATGATTATGACCTGAAGGGAATGATGGGAGTTTTCTTCTGCATCTGAAAAAAGGAATCTAATTGGGTTGGGAGAAAAAAAAGCTAAAAATGCCCTGTAAATTCTTCTCTCATTGAACATGTGTGACACATTGTGGTGGTTTGAATGAAATGGGTTCTCACAGGCTCATGCACTTGCATGCTTAGTTCCCAGTTGGTAAACTGGGAAGAATTAGGAGGTGTGGCCTTATTGGAGGAGATGTCACTAGCTTTGAGGTTTTAAAAACCTCCACCAGGCCCAGAGACCCTCTCTCTGCCTGCTGATCCAGCATGTAGCTCTCAGCTGCTTCTCCAGGACAATACTGTGGCTACTGCTCTGCACCAAGATGATAATGGACTCTCTGTAACTGTAAGCAAGCTCCCATGGTGTCTCATTATAGCAGTGATAACTATAACTAAGACACACATGAAACTCATAAATTACATGGGATGTAATTGACCATTTCCTTGAAGTCATGGAACTTCAGCTCTCCGCAGCCCTCTCTGCTACCATGTCCTGACATTTGCCCTTTTCTACAGACGAGGCTGTCTTCAGTAGTGGGTTGACTTTGACTGTTGGGATAGCTGGGACAGCATCTGAGATCACCTGTTATTCCTACAGTCTTAACATTGCTTTGGAGCTAGGCTGCCCTTTTTGTTTGTTGTTTGGAGACAGGGTTTTTCTGTGTAGCCTTGGCTGTACTACACTCACTTTGTAGACCAGGCTGTCCTCAAATTCACAGAGAATTTGCCTTTGCCTCCCAGAGTGCTGGAATCACAGGAGTGCACCACCCCGCCTGACTATTTTTATGTATATGAGCAATCTGCCTTCATACACATCCAGAAGAGGGAATCAGATCCTTTAATAGATGGTTATGAGACACCATGTGGTGGCTGGGAATTGAACTCAAGACTTCTGCAGGAGGAGCAAGTGCTCTTAACCACTAAGCCATCTCTCTAGCTCCCACTAGGTTACCTGAACTTACAATTTCTAAAACAACTACTGCCCTGCCACAGATCAGAACTGAGAAATTCCTGTTTCAGCCATATCCCCTAAAGGCTGCTTTCACAAGTACTTATCTGTATCCAGACCCTTTTAGCAGGTCAGGTCTTTTTACCTTCTTCAAGGGCACATACCACCTCTCCTGAGCTTCTGCTAAGGCTGCTAAAGTTGCTTTTGGAGGAATGCCTACCAGTTTCGTGCTTTTAACCTCCTGCCTTAGGCTCAGTTCTCTTGAGTAATACTTACCCCTGTTTCCGTTTAGTGTCATTATGGAGTCCGTAAAGACATGGCCGTCCCTTGGAATCTGAGAGACAGCACATCTAAAAGGATTGCCAGTTCTTCCTGTTCTCTCCCCTTCTGGGGCCTGGGAGGCAACGCCGGGGACCCAGCATGCTGGGCTACTGTGATAGATCTCCAGCCTACGTGCTAGGTTGCGGTACACTCCCAGCCCTATCCTCTTAAGAAATGGAAATCTAATGATACAGCTTGCCAAGAGGACGACTAGGACATCCCAAGAAGATCTAAAATGAAAGCCGAATCAGAATATGAAGCCCAAGCTACAGCAAATCACATACAATTGCAAAAACTGAAAGACGAAAATCTTGCCTTAAACACAGTCAATACTGTCTTACAGTCCCTCTAGAGAGTGAGAAAGACAGAGTGAGGTAGAAAGTGAAGCCTTAAAACATTTCAGAGTTGAGTAGGTCCTTTAATTCCAGCCGAGAGGTGGGACAAAGGCAGGTGGATCTCTGAGTTCGATGTAGCCTAGTCTACAAAGCAAGTTCCAGGACAGCCAATGCTACCCAGAGAAGTCCTGTCTTGGAAAACAAACAAATGAACAAATAATAAATAAAATGCCAGGAGTAGTAGAACAGGGGCAGTTGGATCGCTGGGAGTTGGAGGCAGCCTATAGAATGAGTTCCAGGACAGCCAGGGCTACACAATGAAACCTCGTCTAGAAAAGGTTTTGGGAAAAAAAAAAAAAAAAAGAAAAATCAGAAACAACAAAGCCGACTGAGACCTAGCTCCTAGTTGAATTCCTGCCTTGTATGCCTGAGGTCTTGAGTTTAGTCACCAGGTATGTGGAAGGAAGGGCTTAGGAGTAGATCCTCAGAGACTGACATCTTAAGACTAGATCAGGTATGACTGTGATAGGATAGATAAGCAGAGATAGAATGACAGTGAAGAAGAACTTGGCCGAGGGGCTAGAGAGATAGCTTAGTGGTTAGGAGCTTTGTTCTTGCAGAGGACCCAGATTTGATTACCAGCACCTAGGTACTGACAAACAACCATCCATAATTCCAGTTCCCAGGCATTCAGCACCCACTCCTGGCCTCCAAGAGCACCAGGCAGGCATATGGTACATACATGCAGGCAAAACAGACACATAAACACGTAAATTAAAAATTGAAAAAACTTGGCTGGCCTAAGATTCACAAGCCCACCTCTTATCTTGATGTGCAAGGGTGGAGCTTTTGGTTGCTGACACCTCCATCTGCAGTGGCAGCTAGGGGACAGTTTTCCTGGAGAAGCAGTAATACAGCAACCCTTTGCTCTAGAACACAAGTGCCTCTTTATAGATCCACATGACCTTGCAGATAGGTGTTCAAATCCCTCCACCTTCATACCCTTCCTTTCTCACTCCTCCTTATCCCCTTGTTCACTACAGTCAGGAATAAGTATCTGCTCCACCTGGCACTGTTAATTGGTCCTAGGAATGCATCCATGAGCAAAATGTCTTCCTCCCCACGAGGCTTTCATTTAGTTCAAGTCCTTGTCCAGTTGTTACAATGATGAGTGTTCTCGAAGTGTGTTCACATCTTCATAGTGTCTTCTCCAGAACAAGAAGTCTTCAAAAGTAAAAAGCAAGTCCTAAGCAGAGCATAGTGGTGCTTATTATTTATTAATATATTATTTATTTTTGGTTGTTTGAGACAGGGTTTCTCTGCCTAGCTTTGGCTGTCCTGGAACTCACTCTGTAGACCAGGACAGACTCAAATTCTTTTATATTTGCTTATCACCTCCCCTGAAAAAGCATCAGCCTGTGTGAGGCACTGTACTTGGCACTGAGTTGTAAGATGGGCACTATGAGACATGAGATATGTCAAGGGAGCAAGGTCAAAGAAATCAGCCTCCCCACTGAGACCTTTAGAAAAAGGTTGGGTCCAGTAATTGCATGCATATATTAGGTGTAAACCAAGCCTGGTGCCATGAAGGACATCAGGTCTTCACAGGCTATGCACACAGCCTACACTGGAGACTGTGGGAAAGTGGTAGGAGTGGCCAGCGCTGCTCTGGTGGAAAGACACCAGGTCAGAGAAGGTGTGATGTGGAGTGCTTAAGCTGAATTGCAGGCTAGTGGTTATGGGGAAGAGAATAGAAATCCCTGTCCCTGGTGTACCTGAGTTCAGCACCTCAGTGACAGCCAAGAGCTGACCCTGCAGAAGGGAGGGAAGAGGAGCCTATCCTAAAGAGCCTCACAGCACCCTCAGCAAGTACAAGGCTTTCATAATGGATAGGCACCTAGTCATCCAGGAAGTGTGTGTGTGTGTGTGTGTGTGTGTGTGTGTGTGTGTGTGTGTGTG
>NW_026592636.1:3912086-3966083 GCF_907164565.1 Psammomys obesus
GTGTGTGTGTGTGTGTGTGTGTGTGTGTGTGTGTGTGTGTGTGTGTGTGTTTGGTTGGTTTGGTTTTTTGAGACAGGGTTTCTCTGTGCATCATTGGCTGTCCCGGAGCTCACTATATAGACCAGGCTGGTTTGGAACTAACAGAGATTCTCCTCCTTCTGCCTCTTGCTGGGATTAAAAGTATGCACCACCCATCCTGTCCTCCAGGTGACTGTTCTTTAATTTTTATTTGTTGTGGTGGGGAGGAGCACATTTGGAACTCAGGACAACTTGTGGGTTTTCTCCTGCCATGTCTGGATCCTGAAGATCAAATGCACATGTCAAGCTTGAAAACAAGTGCCTTTACCAGCTAAGCCTAGCTCACAGCAAATACTTTTTGAGAGTTTCTGTGGCAAGTACAGCTGTAGGTACTAGAACACTGGCCCAGGACAGAATGCGCCCTGAGAGACACTGGACTGTAATCTGATCCTATCCACACACACCATAGCTTCCATCCTTCTGCACCATGCATGCCTTGACCCAGGCAGTGGTGACACAGGCCTTCAGTCCCAGCACTTGGGAGGCAGAAGCAGGTGGGTCTCTTGGAGTCTACAGAGTGAGTCCGGGACAGGGAGAGCTACACAAAGAAACCCTGTCTGGAAAAACCAAAAGGAAAAAAAAAAATGGCACCTTGCTCTAAACATTCCTTAGGATTTCAGTTTTGTCAAAATAGGGATGGGAATCCCTTCTCACAGGAATTTTTAAGAGAACTAAAGGGTTAAGAGTCTTTGTATTCAGATGATTCTTGAAGCAAAGTGAATGTTAAAATTGCACAAGCTGAAATAAAACTGACCTTAGTTAACATAGAAAAAAAAGAGGAAAAGAATCTACAGCAAATGGTTGGGTCTATAAACCTTCCAAGGAAACTGACAATTTGTCTGAGGCAGAGACAATTGGAGTTGAAACTGAATGACAAAAAAGAACATCCTGGGTAAAGGAAAAAACACTGGTACACTCAAAGCAGCAGGCCAGTGCAGTGGGAATAGAGGGAATAGTCCTGTGAGTGGCCGTTTGGCCTGGCCAAACGGTTCACAGGTACCGTGAAGCCAGCTCAGAGTGTACCCGCAAAACAGAACAGCCTATTCTCTTAGATACAAGGAAATGACAAGGTCAAGTTTATGTCTCAGAACTCTGACACAAAAGCAGAACGCTAGCAAGAAAGGTCTTCTGTTCTTCCCCTGAGGGAAGCGGGAAACTGGCCCCACACACAAGAGAGTAAGAGGAGAAGGGAAGAAATAGGAGCCTGGCATAGACCAGTGCCAGGAGGGTCATTGAGCCCAGGAGTTTAGGGTCAGCCTAGGCAACATGGTGAGATGCCTTCTTGGGGGAAGAGAAAGGGGAGAGGTAAAGGAAGAGGGGTCAACAAGATCTGTCTACGCATTTGCGTATAGAATTTGAAGGGGGGGGGAATAAGGTGGCTGTTTCCACCCAGAGGACAAGATCACATCTGTGTGTCTGAGGGACTCGTGAAACACCTGCTGGTTTTTACAAGGGTTGGCATGGAAGAGAGTAGTCTGCGATGCAGTAGGAGTCTGGAGACAACATGAGCAGATAAACTACAATAGAAAAATGGCCTGGATGGATAAAGAAGGGAGGCCAGACTCCTCCGGGTAGGGCTACGGAGCCCATTGTAGGTGCCCTGTCACTGCTTGAGGAATTAACTGATATACAAAATGGCCACCAGTTTAAGAGTAGCCTGTGAAACAGCTAAGAAGGGATGACCAGCGAGATAGAAGCGACAGAAGTACCCAGAGGACAGTCTAAGGAAGAAATGAGTCAGAGTAAATAAAACAGGACCCAGTCTGGGTGTAACTATTGTGACATCACTTGTGAAATCCCCCCCAAGGGGGAGCAGGATGTGGCGAGCAGGGCGTGGTGGCACACTCCTTTACTCTCAGAAACTCAGGAGACAGAGGCAGGTGGATCTCTAAGTTCAAGGTCAGCCTGGTCTTCAGAATGAGTTCCAGACGTCAGAGCAACTTACTTAGACCCTGTCTCAGAATAAAAGAAGGAAAGCCAGGCCATGATGGCTTAGGCCTTTAGTCCCAGAATTCAGGAGGCAAAAGCAGGCAGTTCTCTCTGAATTGGAGGCCAGCCTGGTCTTCAGCGTGAGTTCCAGGACAGCCAGGGCTACACAGAGAAACCCTGCCTCAAAAAAACAAAAACAAGCCTGGCAGTGGTGGCACACACCTTTAGTTCTAGCGCTTGGCTGTAGCGGAAAGCCACCTGTGGGAGTCTTTTTTTTTTTTTTAATTATAGTTTATTCACTTTGTATCCCAGCTGTAGCCTCCTCTCCCATCCCCTCCCAGTCCACCCTTCCTCCCTTTTCTCCTATACCCCTTGTAGGGGTCTTTTTTAAAAGTCTACTTTATTTGGGGTGTTTAGGCCTCTCCCTCCCTTCCACCAACCTCCCCCCCCCACCTTAAGTAGGAGAGAGAAGGTTACAGTTAAGGGGTTCTTACAGGGCTCGCTACCAATCTCCCGTCAACTGCAGAGGCAGCTAGCAGGTTCCTCCACACCACTACACCCCAGCGCATTCTCTCTGTCTGCTCCAAACTGCAACACCTTCTCTGGTCTCTGGTCTCTCCAAACTGCTACATGCCACACACACCAACACCTAACGCCTCAAGGTCTTTTACTCGCTCTCATATTCATACGCTCAGAGTCCTAGACCACACCCCTCTCTGTGCTGCACATGGAAGGCTGTTACCAGCTGGCAAAAGCCATGCTCTGCAGGACACAATTCACAGGTGTAGACAAACTACAGCCCAACTAAAATCCCAGACTTGGGATTAAAACAAAAGCATATTTACATAACATACAAAGAAACCAAAACTTGCATTATGCTTGGGAGGCAGAAGCAGGTGGACCTCTGTGAGTTCGACTCGAGCCTGGTCTACAGAGCAAGCTCCTCCAAGACAGCCAAGACTACACAGAGAAACCCTGTCTTGAAGAACCAAAAACAAAACCAAACAAAAAGAGAGAGAAGAGGAGGAAGGGAGGATGGGGGAACAGCAGCAGCAAGGGGAAGAAGTCTGAGTAGAGTGATGGAAGGAGGAGGAACACTCGCTCCCCTTTGAGGAGTTCGCCTGTGGTTTGAGAGGAGGCCAGAACCTAGGGTCAGGGACAGGGTGCCAAAGACTGACCCTGAGCTATGAGCCAGAGAAATCTCTCAGACTGACCCTGAGCCATGAGCTAGAGAAATCTCTCAGACTGACCCTGAGTCAGAGACAGAGAGTCCCTCCAACCGACCCTGGGCTGGGAGTCAAAGGATTCCTCCCTTAGAAAAATATTGAGTCAAGACTACAGGAATAGATTAGCGCAGAAAAGGCTTACTGAGGGAATTTGCAAGATAGTAGCCCTCAGACAGCTCCACTAACAGCCCCCACCTTTGAGCTGGAGTCAATGCAAATTCCAGCTCACCTTCCCCCTCCCCCTTCCCCCCTTTTCCCTCGTTTATATTCTGTACCTTGGCTTTAAATAAACGGACCTTGACAAGATTTAGCTTGGTCCCATTCTTCTTTCTCGCCCGTTTTGCCTTTCAGGTAAGGGTCCCTCTCGAGTCCCACCCAATAACTAGTTCCGCAGGCGGGACAACAGGGCAGGAGATAGTAACTGCTGCTGCACACAGAAGAGTTGGTGGCCCTGACACCCAAGAGTAGCATCAGCTAAGAACGGACAAATTGTCCCGGCTTGGGAGGAAGTTGTCATGGCTATCACAGGGAGCTGATTTTGAAGATAATGACATGGGAGATTGAGGGAGTTTATACTTGAAAGCCTCTTGTCTGGAATAGTCCTAGATCAGTGTCAGAAAAGGGAGTGGACTCACTCTTTTCCCCTGTTCTGCTATTAGAAGGCCTCCAATAGGTGTTGGCCCTTTGGTCTTGAACTTCCTGTCCTCTAGAACTGTGAGGAAATAACTTCTTTCCTCTTTATAAATCAGCATGAACAGACTGAGATAGAAAGAGAGCACGTTTCTTTTTGGTTTTATGTTTTGTTACTGTTTGTTTTGTTCTATGGTTTCTCGGTGTAAAAGTCCTAGCTATCCTAAAGCTTTGTTTATTTTGTAGACCAGGAACTTTGTCTACTTTTATCTACTTTCCTAGACCAGGCTGGTCTCCAACTCACAGAGATCCACCTGCCTCTGCCTCCCAAGTGCTGGGATTAAAGGTGTATAACTCCACAGCCGGCTAGTATTGTTTTTTTTTTTTGTTTTTTTTTTTTTTTTGAGACAAGGTTTCTCTGTGTAGCCCTGGCTGTCCTGGAACTCACTCTGTAAACCAGTCTGACCTCGAACTCAGAGATCCACCTGCCTCTACCTCTGGGATTAAAGGTGTGAGCCGCTACGCCCAGCTCATCCCTATATTCTTTTTTTTTTTTTTAAGATTTATTTATTATTTATACAACATTCTGCCTGCACACCAGATCTTAGTATAGATGGTTATGAGCCACCACGTGATTGCTGGGAATTGAACTCGGGACCTTTGGAAGAACAGTGAGTGTTTTTAAGCTCTGAGCCATCTCTCCAGCCCCATCCCTGAATTCTTAATCCAGGGAAATCCTATGGACTCTCAGAACTTCAAATGCTGTCTCTTGGGCTTGACTCACCCAAGAGAAACAATGGCACTTGCCATTGTTTCATCACCCAGTCAGCGAGCTACCTAAACACTGTTGGAGGTTCCCTTGGCTCACCTAAACTCATCCTTCATCACCTCCAAAAAGGCCTGGGCCACTCTTTACCCATTCCTACCTCTATCTCTATCCACCAGCCCTCGGGCCTCCATTCTGCGTTCTGTGTGTTCCTGTCTCCTGCAGATCCATCCTCCCCACTGGCATTTGCTGCATGCTTTCTTGTTTTTGTCTTTTCATTGCTTTTTATTTTTATATGCACGAGTGTTTTGCTCGCATATACTTCTGTGCACCATGTGCAGAAATCCCAAAATAGGGAGTAGGATCCCCTGGAACTAGAGTGACAGATAGTTGTCAGCCTCCATGTGCTGGAAATTGAACCCTGGTTCTCTGGAAAAGCAGCCCATGCTCTTAACTGCTGAGTCATCTATTCCAGCCCTCTTTTGTTTTCTCAGAGTCCCACACGGAGTATTTGCATCTAAGCAGAATGACATGTTGGGCAGCTGGAATGGTTAATTTTGAAAGGCTGCTGGGAAGGGCCAACCAATAAGAATAAAGTTGGCAGAAAAAGAGAAGAGGTTAAGAAAAAGGAGCTGGTTGTGAGTTGGCGCTCAGGTTGGGAGCAGATGGGTCACTGAAGGCCCCCATATCTTCTAGAAGGGAGAGTATCCTAAACTGGAGCAAGAAGTTGGAGAAGCGGCAATGTTGGCCCAATACTGGAAACATGGCAGGCCTCTGCTGGAGCAGAAGAGGTGGTAGTGAGCAGGGCTGAAAGAAACTAGAATGAGACAATGATGGAGACATGAGAAGAGCTGCCAAGTAGGCAGGGGCTCCCAGTGGATAGAAGAGGACAGAAGGAAGGAAGCATAAGCTTTGCCCTGTGATCAAAAGAGAAGGGTAGAGTTGGACAGACAGCTGAGCTGTTAAAAGCACTGGTTACTCCTTCGGAACACTCAGATTCCTTTCCTAGCATCCACATGGTAGCTCACAAGAGCCTGTATCTCCAGTCCCAGGGAATCCAGCATCCTTGTCTAGTCTCCAAGCACACACATGATGCAAACAGACTGACATGCAAGCAAAACAGACACAAAATTTTAGAGATGTCTTTCATACTTGTGTCCTATCTCTCCCAGAGATGCATCCAAGATGATCCCAGCAGAATTTAGACTCACCTTCCTCTGTGGGTGTCAGGAAGCCTGCTCCGTCTGGCCTTACTCTGGGACTCTGTTTGGACCCAACAGCCCCTTCTTTCTGGACAGTAACTTCCAAGCAGGTGTACAGACAGAAGTGATCTTCCACACCCAAAATCAGGTTGACCCTACTAAGGCATTAGCAGTGGACGCCCAGAGATCCCTGGCTTTCTGCCTGTCCCAAACCTGGTGTTCCCACCATCACTACCCTCACCATCGTGACATTGCTGCTGCAGTTTCTCCACATTCAAAAACTGAGGAAATGCTGAGAGATTACCAAGGGCCCATGGTGAGGTTAGGTGGCTTTCATAAGGAAGAAGCAGGGTTTGAGCCCCATATAGTGTAGTTCTCAGAAAGTCATTTAAAACCGCAGCTAGGAGCTGGAGAGATGGCTCAGAGGTTAAGAGCACCGGCTGTTCTTCCAAAGGTCCTGAGTTCGATTCCCAGCAACCACATGGTGGCTCACAGTCATCTATAAGGATATCTGGTGCATGATGAGATCTTGTGTATACATAATAAATAAATCTTAAAAAAAAAAAAAACTGCAGCTGGAGCAATTCGGGACGCAGCATGGCAGGTCAGAGTGCTTATCTTGCATGTGTGAAGCCTGGGATTCAACCCTCAGCACTGCATAATAAAAACTGGGCATCTAAGCTAGATGTAGTGGCACATACTTCTAATCCCAGCATTAGGGAAGCAGAGTGAGTTCCAGAACAGCCAGCCAGGGTTACGTAGGAAAACCCTGTCTTTAAAAAAAATAAAAAACAAATCAATTAAATAAAATTTACAGTATTTAAGAAAAAAGATTTCTATATAAAAACAAAAATATTGAAATCTGGCCATCAGGCTGATGAAATGACTCAGTAGGCAAAGGTGTCTGCTACCAAGGCTGACAACCTGAGTTCAATCCCAGGTCCCTCATATAGCAGCAGGAGAAAACTGAGCAGTGGAAGCTACCTGACCTCTACACATGCATGTGCATGCCTCTCCCTCACCAAAATAACCACAAAAAACAGCCATTCCGGGTGGCATTTTCCTGTAATCCAGGACTCCAGAGACAGAGGCAGGAAGGTAATTTTAGGGTCATCATCAACTACATAGAAATTTGAGTCCAGCCTGGGGTTCATGAGACCCTGTCTCAGAAAACTGTGGGTATGATGTTCTTGTGGAATGTATACAATTTATCATCATTCATTCAAAGCTGATTTCCCCGGCAATTCTGACATTGTTTATTCTAAGCATCACCTGTCTCAAGTTTGTGTAAACATGTATTTGTTCTCTGTATTGTCAATTAAACTACCAGCCAGTGCTGAGCAATGGAGAGAATAGGGTGGGAAGTCCTGGGCCAGAGAGGAGGAGAAAGAAGCAAGTGGGAGAGCAGAGATCCGGGAAGAGAAGGCTTGGAACCAGAAGGAGAGATGAACCAGACTTAAGATATGACTAAAAGCAAGTATAATGTGGGAAATCTGAATGGGAGGAAACTATGTGGGCTTGGAGGTTTAGGATGGAGTAACTATTGCCCAGCATTGTGTTCTAGGTTAATTAAATAAATCCTAGTCTCTGTATGGTGCTTTGGGTATACAGCTGGTTTAGGAATAACCACTGTTTAACTAAAAGCTACATCAATGATAAATATTAATAATCAACATCAAATGGCGCCCAATGTGAGGCAGAATTTACAATAATCTAGCAAGAACTAACCTAGAAATTAAAACTATAGAGCAGTTTTTTAGTTCTGTTCCTTAAAAACAAAGCAACGACAGTTCCTAAACTAGGAGCTCACAGATTCCCTATTAGACAACCCCCAACCTCTTCAGAGCAGCAAGGCCTCCAGCAGGCTGCAGAAAAACAAAAATCGTTACATACAAACCTCAGAGAGGCAGTTTCCTTAGGAAGGGGGGAAAAAGTGGCTCTTTAACAAGGAAGCTTGTCAAAGCCAGACTTTGCTAGCCAAGGCAGAAAGCAAAATCTTTTTGAGAAGGGTTCTTGCCAGCCTGAGGAGCAAACATTTGTGGACCCAATAGCTTCCCAGAGTGCGGAAAGGGTCAGGATCCAGTGAGGGTGGCAGAAAAAAAAATACCCCTCCCAGGAAGCAGGAGCTAGAGACAGGGAAGCCTCAAGCATCTGCACTGCTAAGGTCTAGAAGGGAAGCTGGGTCCAAGAAAGTGAAGTCCTTAGGGAAAGGTTTTGAGAGTTTAAAAAAAAAAGTTTTCTATATTGAAAATAGAGGGAGACACAATGACACAGTGCTTCTGGATACCATTTGAGTTTGTTTCTCTTAGCATACAAACAGTTTTTTCACTGATGATTTCAGTTTTTTATATCCTCTTTGGGAGAGATCAGGATAAGACTTACTTGGAGAAAGACGAGACTGAGAAAATGATAAAGGCCATAGAACAGAGGTTGGGGGAATTTTTTAATCAAAACAGCCTTCCGAGCAATCCAATCTGGTACTTACAACAACACCAAAAGAGCTGGTTCCAGATGAGAAAAGTCCACAGAGGCTTGAAGATATTGCAAAATGGCAGCCCATTGAGATGCTGGAGAGAAAGTCTTCAGCTATAGGTCAGCTTGGTCATTGTATGTGTCTTGTTAAGGTTCAATTACTAGATGAAGGCCTATATGCTAAAGTAGAAATGAATATCCTGTTTAGTGTTGTCTTGGAACAAGGTCATACAATGGCTGGTGTGCTCCATTTTACAGTTCGGAGAACTGAAATACATACACCATGCCATAGATTCATATTCAGAATTCCAGTGGGCTTTTGCCTTAAATTCTGGAGAGCATGACCCTAAGGTTACACATTTGTTAGAGACGGTGAATGTTTTGGAGATGCCCTTGCAAATTGGGGCTGATGGTGCTTCCGCATGTATATGATACGAATTCAACAATATTTTAGACATGACATGAAACCTGTTAAAGATACAACTTATAATTCTACAGGTCAAACATTGTGAAAATATCTAACAATAATTTTTAAAAGATGGTCATAAAACAGAAATACGTCTCCCCAAAATAGATTAAGTAATGATTTATCAATTTTAAAATGTTTAAATGAGATAAGTAGCACACCTGCTAAGACACAGTGGAATTTAGGAATGACTGCTGAATTAGAGCAGCTTATAAAGATCCTAATTCCAAAATCGAAAACAGACTGTGTTATGCTGGGGAAGACGTTTTGCGTATGTTCATATAGGAGAAGAGAAAATATGGGTTCCATATCTGATGGGTTCCATCAAAACTAATAAAAATCAGATATGACAGAGGAAGACCAACTGAAGATCTTGGCCACACACGAGAAGAGAGAAATCAAGAAGACTAAACAGAACAGGTAACATAAATTGATGACCCCTTCACAAGGGAACAACTCTAAAACTGACTGAGACATAAAAATTGTCTCCAACCAGAACTTTTAACAATACATGGCCAAAAAATCCTGGGCTACAATATCCTCAAAATTTATTATGCCATTTTTAAAATGGCATAGATAAAATTGGTTTACAGTTTAGTTTCATCCTGCACATTTCATACATTTATAGTTTTAGAACTCTATAATGCTTGTGAGAAATTATATGTTTGCAGAACAAAAGGACTGGACACCAGAGATGCTGGATCAAACCTGACAGAATTTATCCTTCCAGCATGCTGAGAAAACTACTAATCTCAACTGGTCCAGCATTTTAGACTGTTCCAAACAGGGCTTGTATTAAGCCTGAAATTTCTCAACATTCAAAGACTGGACCACAAATGTTAATGCTTGCTTAATTAACAATTTTTTTCCAATTTCTTTTGGGCCCCCTAACAGGATTTCTGCGTGTCCAAAAAGTCAGCTAGAAAAAAAAAAATCATGAGCCTGATGTCCAATTTCCTTTGAGGGGAGTTGGGTAGGTTTTTGGTTGTTTTCTATGGCTATGAGTGTTTATTGTCATTGGGAGATGGTCATAAATTATTAATGGTCTAATTCAGAGAGAAAACAAGGTTAGACTCAGGGATTTCTCTCTTTTCCTTTTCTCTATCTTCCTTTCTTAGATAAGGAGAAAAGGGTTTGAAAAGAAAGAAGGGGGAATACAGGAATATCTTACAGGAATAATAAGACAAAAGGTAGATTATTGAATCTACTCAACTTAAGGTTTTATTTGTTATTCTGAAATAAGGTTATTTTTACTCTGGTTTAGGATTTTGTATATTGATGCAAAAATAAGTCTTTTTTTTAATACATTGGTAAATTTTAATATATTGATACAAATTCAAGATTACTTCCAATACTTTTAAACTGCTCTTTCAAACTGTTTAAGGTATTAGGTGATGCAAGTTAATTGTTAGTTAATTAACTCAAAGTCATATCAGACACTAGTCTAATTTATCACAGAAATATACATCCTAGGGTTAACAGGTAGATATGATTATATAAAGATAGATAAGTCTTCAAAAACCCCAGAGACCTACAGAATATGGCATTTTAAAATGTCTTTGTTATTTTAAAGATTCTTTGACAATGAGACAGGTCATCTCCTGGCAGTACCCAGCCTACCTCAAAGAAGAGCATCAAAGAACCTCCAAATGGAGATGGCTTCAAATGTGGCAAACAAGCCACCCAGGGCAAAAAGAAAATACCCTCACTTCACAACAGACAGAATTCTGCCAAAAACAGGCAAGCTTAAATGCAGGACAAGTCAACTGCTGAACTCTGCCAAGACAGGGTAAGCAAGTCCTAAATAGTTCCTGCTTCACATATATGTCTGTCAAATATACTGAGGCAGAAGACTGAAGATGACACCCTAATGGTAAAGAGTTTTGTGTGACTGTTCATGCAGCAAACTGTCTCTGTCAATTTTTTATTTTTTGGAAGCTGCTATCATGCACTTCCTATTTACTCAAGTAACTAATTTTATTCCTTCTCAAGTCTCTGGTGGGGTTGAAGACCAAATAGTTATAGTTCCATAACTTAGAATTTAAGAAAATGTTTTCATATAGGTAATACCAATAAGGATAAATGTTAATTTAGGTATAAAACCCTAAGCTTGTCAAGATAGGATAATCAGATACTTTCTCATAAGTTGTCAAATACACATGGACTGGACATTGCACATGTAAATCTTACCTAATAGTTTTCATAACTTTTTTAATTAGTATTGTATTGAAAGAAAAGGAGCCTTTTACTGGACTTGTAGGGGAAAATGTTGATATAATGTTCTTGTGGAATATATACAATTTACCCTTGTTCATTCACATGCTGATTTCTCTACCCCACTATCTGGTTTCAAACCTGACATTGCATTGTGATGATTATTCTAAGCGTCACCTTTGTCAAGTTTGTGCAAACATGCCACCATTTGTTCTCTGTAATTGTCAATTAAGCAACCAGCCAATGCTGAACAAAGGAGAGAATAGAGTGGGACATCCTGGTCCAGAGTGGGTGAAAAGGAAGCAAGTGGGAGGAGTAGAAGAGCAGAGATGGGGAGGAGAAGGCTTGGAACCAGGAGGAGAGATGAACCAGACCTAAGATAATGACTAAATGCAGGTATAATGTGGGAAATCTGAATGGGAGGAAGCTATGAGGACGTGGAGGTTTAGGATGGAGCAACTATTGCCCAGCATTGTGCTCTAGGTTAATTAAATAAATCCTAGTCTCCGTATGGTGCTGTGGGTATACAGCTGGTTTAGGAATAACCACTGTTTAACTGAAAGGTAAATCAATATTAAACTTTAACCTTCAACAACAGAAAACAAAAAACCAAGACAGCTCAGGTGGTGACCTTGTTGTGTGACTTTTTCTGAGACGTAAACATCTATTGAGATACAGCAGGACAAACCAGAGAAACCATCCAAACCAAGTGTAGCCTAGGAAGCCAGGAGAACGAGTGGCTCAAAAGCAGCTGCAGCACCGAGAAACTCTCCCCAGCATGGGTAGAGATGCACCCGTGATTTACTTGTACAATTCAAAAGCTGGGTGAGGTGGCGCACACCCTTAATCCCAGCACTGGGGAGGCAGAGGCAGGCAGACCTCTATGAGTTCCATATTCAAAGCCAGCCTGGTCTACAGGACTATTCCAGGACAGCCAAGGCCTCACAGTAAGACCTTGACTCAAAAAACCAAAACAACCAGAGGTAGTGATGCAGCACATTTAATCCCAGCACTGAGGGATTTTCTGTGTAGCCCTGGATGTTCTGGAACTAACTCTGTAGGCCAAGACAGGCCTCAAACTCAGAGATCCATCTGCTTCTGCCTGTTGAGTGCTGGGATTAAAGGCCTGAGCCACCACCACCCAGCAAATATTTCTGAACTGGCAGTTTAGGGACACATTAGCAAGGGATGCGAATAAAGGAGTACCAGTCCTAATGAGCCAGCCCTGAATTTTTTGTTTTTAGCTTTTTTTGTTTGTTTTGTTCTGAGACAGTTTCTCTGTGTAAACCAGGCTAGCCTCAAACTCACAGAGATCCACTGCCTCTGCCTTCCAAGTGCTGGGTTAAAAATCCCTCGTTACCTCCTGCAGAGACCGATGCACCAACCAAGGACCATGCAGTAGAGGACCTAGACCACTGCTCAGATGTAGCTGATTGGCAGCTCAGTCTCCATGTGAGTACCTGAGTAAGGGGAGCAGGGACTGCCTCGGTCATGAACTGCTCTTTGATCACTTGCCCCTGGCAATGCTGTCTTGCCAGGCCACAGAGGAAGAGGATCCAGTCAGTCCTGAGGAGACTTGATAAGCTATGGGCAGATGGCAAAGGAGGAGAAATCCCCATTTCAGTGGACTAGGGGAAGGGGATGGGGGGAAGGGGGAGGGAGAGTGGGACTAGGAGGAGCTGAGGGAGGGGGCTTCAATCAGGATATATAATGAATAAATTGTGGAAAAAAATAAAAATAAATCTGCTTCCATAAAAAGAAAAAAAAAAAGAAAAAAGAAAAGAAAAGAAAAAGTTCTGTATTACCACAACCAGCTGTTTTTGTTTGCCTTGGCAATCATGAAACTTACTCTGTAGACCAGGCTGGCCTCGAACTCACAGTGATCTGCCTTTCTCTGTCTCCCAGAGTGCTGGGATCACAGGTGTGCGCCATTGCACCAAGCTTCTAATACTTTTAATATCTGTCTTAATTTTTCAGATAATGACAGGATTTGAGAAGAGGGCCACTTCTCCTGAGAAGGCCTCAGGAACAGCTGTGCCATCAGCCCAGAACCCCAGGCTCTATCCAGACTGTCAGCCCAAGCACAGGAACTGCCCAGGCTCCAAATTGAGCTCCTTGGAATAAAGTGCTCTGGTTTGAAATCCTGGGTGTTTACCTTGTTTAGACAGCCCCCTGTTAACTCCGGGAGAAAGAGACCTGGAAGGAGAAAGAGTGAATGAGCCCCTGGGGTTATTTACACGGCTATTTGTTTACATTCGATTAAATCCTCCCCCACCCCAGCTCTTGGAGGGAGCTGCGTGCTCCTGGGTTAGACTCCCTACCCTCCTTGTGCGCCTCTAGTCCTGTTGACTGTGGGCAACTGGGCAGGGCTGCCATTCTGCCTCTAGGCATTCAGTATTTCTTTTCTATTTATGTTTCTCCGGTCTTTAGTTAGTTGGTTAGTTTGGGTTTGGGGTTTGATTGTTTCTCTCTCTCTGTGCTTCTCTGTCTCTGGTTTTTCCCAGATAGGGTTCTCTGTGTAACAGAGCTGTGAGTGCCCAGGACTCGGTCTGTAGACCAGGCTGGCCTCAAACTCCACCTGCCTCTGTCTCCCCAGTGCTAGGATTAACAGGGATTAACCACCATGCCAGGCTTGTTTGGTTTCTTGGGGGTTTTGTTTTGTTTGTTTTTTGAGACAGGGTCTTCTAGGTAGCCTTTGGCTGGCCTGGAACTCACTATGTACAACCAGGATAGGTTCATGGAGATAGAAGCAGGGTAGGTTACACCTATCTCTGTCTCTCCAATTGAGTTAAAGGCCTGTGCTACCAAACCCAACTTCAAAAAAGGTTATTTTTAAAAAAATGTAACCAAAGTAGTCAGGAGATACCTTTGTAGTAGTCGGGAAATCCCTAGGGTTGGTTGGTACTCCAGCTCTTCCTACTGCCCTGTTCATGTTATTGCTTCTGTCCTGGAGGGGCCTGAAGGCTGCGCAGCCACATCCATAAGGAAGGGCTTCCACAAGACGGTCAGGTGGCGCAGGGGTGGAATGCTTGCCTCGAATGTTTGAGGACCTGGGTTTCATTCCTAATACTGTAAAAAAAAAAAAAAAAGAATCATTTACTTTTTTTTTTTTTTTTGAGACAGGGTTTCTCTGTGTAGCCTTGGCTGTCCTAGACTCACTTTGTAGACCAAGCTGGCCTCAGTCTCAGAGATCTGCCTGCCTCTGCCTCCCTAGTGCTGGGATTAAAGGCGTGAGCCACCACACCGGGCTGAATAATAATTTTAGGATGCTTGTATTTGCTGGCCCTGTATGGGTACACACTGGAGGAAGTACGGAGGTCAGAGGACAGCTTGTGGGAATAGGTTCTTACCTTCCACCATGTGGGTCCTGGACCATTAGGCTTCCCAACCTTGTGAACTGTTTTGGTCTGTCTTTGCTGGCCTGGAACCCACCAGTGTAGACCAGTCTATGTGAGAAATGGAGACCCGCCTCTGCCTCCAGAGTGCTAGGATTAAAGGCGAGTGCCACCACCCTGGCCTTATTTGTATTTTTGAGGCAGAATCTATATAACCACGACTTCCCTTAAACTTGGCATGTAGCATCAGCCTCCTGAGTGACAAGGATAAGTCACCACATGTGGCTTTTCCTTGTTGTTAAACTTAGTATTCTCCTCCGCCCAACCATCCCGTCCTGGTGCCACACCACACTTGCCTGCGTGCTTCCTTTTGTGTGTCACAGTTTCTCAGATTTGGGGCTCGTCTCTCATTCTTTATTTTTCTCCATTTGTCAGTGGTGAGAGCGGTCTTGATATAGCCCATGGTGACCTGGAACATGGGTGCCTCCTGAGTACTAGGATTCAAAGCAAACACTGTCACACCGGGCTGACCGGGTTTGGATGACCTTGACAGCTCTGAAGAGAGGTGGATTTGTTTGAGTTCTTTTCATCATTGGACCAGGATTTTGGGGTTTGGGGAGGAAGGTCAAGTGCTTTGATTAACTTGAAGTATGTCGTTATTTACAAAGTTGTTCATTCTCCTATCTCCTCCTCTTTGACAGGGTCCCACTGTAACCCAGGCTGACCTGGAACTCCCTTTGCTTTTCTTTCCTGCTCTGCTTAACCGATCACAGACACAGAGTCCTGTCAGTCCACTGGGTGATAGAACTTAGAGCCAGGGCTCTAAGCAGGGCACGGTGGTACATAGATGTAACCCCAAATCCCTATTCACATATTAAAATTCCTGTTCAAAATAGGCTTCAAAGGCCAGGTAGGCACACCTTGGAAGGCAGAGGCCAGCCTGGTCTACACAGTGAGTTCCAGGACATTCAAGGCTACACAGAGAAACCCTGTCTGGAAAACAAAACAAACAAACAAACAAAAAAATGAAAAAGCCAAATAGGTTTCAAATAGCAAATGTGGCTAGTTTCTGTATGTGTGTGTGTGTGTGCGGGGGATCAGGCCTGACTGGGCACAGTGGCACACACTGGAAATCCTAGCAAAGCAGGCGGATCAAGAGTTCAGAGTCATTCTCTGGTGACATTCAAAGCCAGTCTGGGATACATGAAATCCTGTCTTCAAAAGGGAAGGAATGAAGGACCAGGCTGGCATGGGCCGGGAGCTGGCAGACTGGTGGCCTCAGTCACTGCTTCCCTGATTTGCACCGACAAAGTGAGACTGGTCCGGTTAACCTGGGCTGGCTGTAGGATCCTACATGTAGGATTCACATTCAAATGCAGACATAGTGTGGATTTAGGACAGTGTAGTGTTCAGTCTAGGTTCATTCTACACTGGCCAGATAGTCAATTCACAGAACTACTCTGGACCTTGGGTAGTTTTCTTTAAGAAAATGTTGGTGCGGCCAGTGGTTGGAGACAGACAGTGGGAATATTGTGCTACAAAACGCTGTACAGGCTGGCTTCCTGCAACCAGAAGGGCTGCTCTTCCTGAGCCCTGCTGCCCTCTACTGGTCAAGGTCTAGTTATGATGGCCCAAAGAAGCTGAGACTCCCTGTCTAGAGTCCAAGCACCCAGTTCTGACCAGCCCCACATTGCCTTTGATACTGTTCCTGGTCTCCCTGAACCCTGGTTTCCTTGTCTGTAAAACGTAGAATTGTGTGTGCCAATAGAGGCAGAAAGGCAAAATGTCACCGAGGTTGCGCAGCCAGATACAACTATAATACTTTTCTTGAGACAATCAGAAGCGGGAGTCCCAGAGCAGCCCCGTTGCAGATGTAAGGAGGTCTTTATTCTCTGGGAAGTGCCTCCAATCCATCCAGTTGATATCAGAGGCCAGCTGTGCTGTGGACTGCAGAGCAAATGTCACGTCACGTGCCAGTCTCCTGCTCATGATCTTGCCCACAAAGCTCTCCTGCAGGATTAATGACAGGACTGGAGGACAGGGACACATGCTGCTCTCTGCACTGCCATCCCTGCCACAGTCGGTGCTCAGTAGCCTGCAGTGCCTGCAGCAGAAAGGAAGGCTTACATCCTCAGGTCCCAGAGGCTGTGGAGCGACTGACTGAGCACCCTTCCTCCTAGGTTGAGATGAGGGGACCAGCCTTGAACATACTCAGAAGCTCGCTCCGCTTTCTGGCTTACAGGGCCGACAGCAACCCTGCACAATAAATAGTTGGGTTTATTTTATATTTCATAACTAGCAGTATGCACCAAGTGAGTAAATGAACAAACACTATTAGCATTAATGTATATATTTAATGTAAATGGGTGTTTTGCTTGCATTCATATATGTCTGATGCCTACAGAGGCCAGAAGGAAGCAGTCGATATTCTAGAGCTGGAGTTACAAACCGTTGTGGGCCTCCTTGTGGATGCTGGAAATTGAACCTGTGGTCCTGTGGAAGAGCAACCGGTGTTCTTAACTGCTGAGCCATCTCTCCAGCCCCACGGTAACTTCTGTTGAGGTAGGTGTGTGTTACCCAGGCTGATACTGAACTCCAGATTCTCCTGCCTCAGCCTACCAGTGCTGGCATTACAGGTCTATGCAACCACCCTGTGTTAACTCTTAATTGATCCAGCCTTCAAAAAAAAAAAAATACTCTTCTTACCTACATTTGGAAATAAGGGAGCTGGGAACGGGAACGGTGGCACACTCCTTTAATCCCAGCACTGGAGAGGCAGAGGCAGGTGGATCTCTGTGAGTCTGAGGCCAGCCTGGGTTACACGCAGAAACCTTATCTTGAAAAACATGATAGATAGAAAGAAATGAAATAATGGAACTGGCAACTAAGAGATAAGAGAAACTGAGTTCAGGAGTCAGGTGTGGCCACAAACATCTGTGATCCTAGTGCACAGGAAACTGAAGCAGGAGGATCTTTGCAGTTTGGGACCAGTTTGAGCTGCACATAGTGAGACAGTGTTTTAAAAAAAATGGAGGGCCTAGAGAGAGGACTCAGGAGTTGAGAGCGTGTGCTGTGCAGTCAGGGTCTGCAGCTCAGGTCCTCGTAACGAGGCACACCTGGGGCCCCAGCAGCAAGACAGGCAGAGGTGAGAGAGAGGAAATCTGGGGCTTACTAGCTTCCACCTAGCTGAAAAAATACAAGCCCCAGTCTCAGAGATACTTCCTGAATGGAGAGTCATAGAGACATACTCCTGACTTCCCCTTCTGGCCTCAGGCATGTACATCCAACATACAGACACAGGAACAGGCACACACAAGTGAAAAATCTCTCTCTCTTTTTTTTTTTCCGAGACAGGGTTTCTCAGTATAACCTCCCTGGCTGTCCTGGAACTCGCTTTGTAGACTGTAGAGATCCACCTGCCTCTGCCTCCTGAGTGCTGGAATTAAAGGTGTATGCTACCATACCCAGCAAAAAAATACATCTTTAAAAACAGCAAATCCGCAACACCAACAAAAACACAAGATAGCACAAGTAGGGCTACATTGTGCAGCTAAGATTCCTTAAATATTTATTTATTTATCTATCTATCTATTTATTTTCAAGATAGGGTTTCTCTTTGTAGACCAGGCTGGCCTTGAACTCACAGAGATCCGCCTGCCTATGCCTCCTGAGTGCTGGGATTACAGGCATCTGGTAATTTCTTTATTTGTGTGTATGTGTGTGTGTGTGTGTGTGTGTGTATGTGATCAGACAACAACTTGAATTCTAGTCCTCCATGTGTGTTCTGGAGAGCTGGAATTCTGGGTCCTTAGCCTTGAGGGCAAGTGTCTTTACCATCTTGTTGGCTCTTTTTCTTTTGAGATAAGGTCTCACTATGTGTCCCCAATTTGCC
This sequence comes from Psammomys obesus, assembly GCF_907164565.1. Classification (NCBI taxonomy): domain Eukaryota; kingdom Metazoa; phylum Chordata; class Mammalia; order Rodentia; family Muridae; genus Psammomys; species Psammomys obesus. The sequence continues at coordinate 3,930,297 of NW_026592636.1, forward strand.
CTCAGCTTGCTACATAAGTAAGTAGATGAGCTGGCTTTGAACTTTGAGCAGTCTTCCTGCTTCTCCCTCTCATGTACTGGGATCACAGTCCTGTGTTATTACCATGCTTTGCTCCAGGGCCAAGATTTTGTTTTTGTGTTTTTGTTTTCTGAGAGACAGGGTTTCTCTGTGTAGTCTTGTCTGTCCTGGAACTCCGAGATCTGCCTGCCTCTGCCTCCCTGAGTTCTGGGATTAAAGGTGTGTGCCACTACGCCTGGCCTAGAACCAGGATTTGAAACTAGGAATAATTCTTTCACTTATCGACCTTATTCCTCGGAATCGCCTAAGTGGGGGATCAATACCCACACACCCACCTTGGCAGTATAGGGATGTGGAATAGGCTTTTTTCATTTTATATCTCACTGTTTTCTGGGCTGGTCACAGGGTGCTTTGGCTCCCTTGCTTTCCGAGCACCTTCCTGGGGCTGTGAGTGTTCATCGTGGGATGTGAAAGGAAGCCAGAGAGCAAGGAGGGTGGCATGATCTGCAGCTGTTACTTTGGGCCTGGGCAGAGAGCCTTCTGACTCAGGGTAGGCTCCACCCCCTCCACCCCGAGGATGCCAGGGAGGGGCCTGTCCTGGAGGAGATGACTCCAGGTCTCCAGCCCTGCTCCGTAGACACCCCCCAAGGCTCAGCTGAGGAGCTGGAGTTTGTGGCTCTTGGCAGCCAGGGCTGGCTTCTGGGCAGTGTCTTCTGAGGTTGGGTCACACCGTCAGGCCCCACCTGCCCTGCCAGCTGGTTGCAAGGAATTAACTCAAGTGAGGTGGGGGAGCTGCTGGGTGGGAAGGCAGGTTTCCACACCCCTGCACGGAACAAACACTATTAGCATTAATGTATATATTTAATGTAAATGGGTGTTTTGCTTGCATTCATATATGTCTGATGCCTACAGAGGCCAGAAGGAAGCAGTCGATGTTCTAGAGCTGGAGTTACAAACCTGAGCTCTGCTTTCACGCATGGGCTACCTGTGTATGTGTGACTGGAGACCTGAAATGTAGACCTGCTAGGGAGATGTCCCCACACCGAGAGGCCAGGCACGCTGGACTTTTTTTCTTTTTGTATCTCTCGCCTCAGGAAAGGCCGCATTCTTCCCGAGCTCTCACTGTCCCCACCCTTCTCACAGTCCACTGTCATACATGGCTTCCCAGCCCAGAAGCCACTTGGCTTGTCCTGACTTGTTCCTTGTGTCAGGATGGCTGCAGTTGCCCAACTGCTCTCCCGGCATCTCCACCTCCATCCCCCAGACACTCAGCCTTGTCCTAGCGCCAGAGCTACCACCTTAGGGAATCCAGCAAAGGAACAAAGGCCCAGGATCCTTAGCAAAGGAGTTCGCAGAGATCAGGCTCTTTTGGCCTGTTGGATATGATGGTGTCTGAGTTGGACCCTAAGGAACTGGGTAGCAGAGGGAACTTAGGACCTTGGTACTTGCTGACCGGGAGGGTGTGGGCAGCAGCCTGGTCAGAGGCTTAGAGGTCAGTGCCGGTGGAAGTTGCCCTGTGTGTGCACCTGGGGTAGGAGTGGTAAGGTACTGCTGGGGTAAAGCCAGAGAAAGTGGGCTGGAGCCTGACCCAGGGCGGCTCAAGTCACCGCTAGGGACTTCGGGTCTCCTCTGGATGGTGGGGGAGGCATTCACTCCCACGTCTCTGGAGGGGGTGGTGTGACTTCCTGCCTGGATTTTGTGCTTCAGAAGGTAGTCGTTTTGCCCTTTGAGGAAGAGGCAGACGAGAACCCGGGGGTTGGAGACTTGACACTCGGCAGGCCACACGAGGCAAGGCTAGCAGGCCGCTGCTCCGCAACATTCCCTCATTCTCATCTTCACCCTGCAGCAGGCGTTAGTGACGGGGCACAGCTGGGCATGGCGGCACCACCAAGGCCTGGAGAGATGGCTCAGCAGAAGAACACCGATGGCTCTTTCAGAGGGTCCAGGTTTGAGTCTCAGCACCCAGATGGCAGCTCACAACTGTCTGTGACTCCAGTTCTGGAGGATTCGGCACCCTCACACAGACAGGCATACGTGTTGTAGGAGTTTTGAGCAGACCGAACACCAAGACTGTGTTACTTACTGGAAAAACCGGTTTTTAGTTGTGTGGCTCAGCCTTGGCACACACCTTTAACCCAACAGCTTTCTGCTTGAATATTATAAACAGGATTAAATAAATTCAACCATAGGTCAAGAGGTGGCACAAGCAACCAATTGACAGGAAATGAACATAAGATTATTAGGAAAAAAATATAGAGCCAGGCATGGTGGCTCATGCTTATAATCCCAGCATTTGGGGAGGCAGAGGCAGATGGATCTCTGTGAGTTTGAGCCCAGCCTAGTCTACAATGTGAGTCCAGGACATCAAAAGCTACACAGAGAAACCCTGTCTTAAAAAATTAAAATAAATAAATAAACAAACAAACAAACAAATAAATAAATAAAAGAGGAACTAGGGGCATTCAGTTTGAGGATTCTTGTTTGAGAAGGCATAGATGGAAGGGATTCCTTCAGGGACATAGGCTGAGGAGGAAGGGCAGCTCAGGCAGCTGCCTGAGCTGGCAGGCCTTCACCCCAGCATCTGGCTCCGGAGTCTTTATTGGTGAAATTGAACAGTTGAGATTTTGTTTAAAACAACAGGCAAAACACCAATGCACATAAAAATAAATAAATATTTTTTGTTTGTTTTAGTTTTTCGAGACAGGGTTTCTCAGTGTATCCTTGGCTGTCCTGGAACTTACTTTATAGACCAGGCTAGCCTCAAACTCACAGAGATCCACCTGCCTCTGCCTCCCTGAATACTGGGATTACAGGCATGAGCTGTATTCACGCTGGATTAAAGGCGTGCACCACCATGTCAGACTCTATTTTTGTTCTTAATAAAAAAGCCAAGCTAAAATAAATAAATCTTAAAACAAACAAGCATCACCACCACCAACGAAACGGCTGGGTGATGCACAGCTGTATTCTCAGCCCTTTCAAGGTAGAATGAAGAGAGTCAGAGGTTCAAGGTTATCCTAAGCCACCTGAGTGGCTTGAAGCCAGCCTGGAACACTTAAGACACTGTCTCAAAACAAAACAATAAGAAACAAAAAGCTCTTAAGAGTTTGGGGGTTGTAGCTGTAAAAGCTCTGGGTCTGATGTCCAGCAAAGCATAATCCAGGTGTGAGAGTGGACATTTGTAGTCCCGACGCTCTGGATGTAGAGACAGAGGGATCCCAAGTTCAGGAAGCTGGAGAGTGGGTGAGAGCCTTGGCTGCTCTTCTAGAGGACCCAGACCCAAGCCTCAGCACCTCCGCGGTAGCTCACAAAGTGAACTCAAATTCCAGGGGCTCTGACGCCCTCTTCTGACCGCGTCTGGCACTGCATACACATGCAAGCAAAACACCCGCACACTAAAAATGTTTTCAAAAAGTAATATATCATGGGATACTTTGAGACTCAGGAATTCCAAATAAGCCAGTTTGATGTTCTCTGGCTCCAAGACACTGTAGGGGGTCATTCTACCCCCAGTTAATTCTCTTTTCTGAAGGAACAAGGCACCTCGTCAGTTCAGAGCCCGGTAAATTCCAACCCACTCATACCCCTTTTTCTGGGCTCCTTGGGAAAGGTTAGGACTGCTTCGTGTTTTTAGTTTCTCCATCGATTACTGTTTTTTTTTTTTTGTTTTTTTTTAGGCAGGGTTTCTCTGTGTAGCCCTAGCTGTCCTGGAGCTTGCTCTGTAGACCAGCCTGGCCTTGAACTCACAGAGATCCTCCTGTCTCTGCCTCCCGAGTGCAGGGATTAACGGTCTGTGCACAGGCTGATTAGTGTTTTTTGGTTTTGTTTTTCAAATTGCATTTACTTGTGTGTCTGCTGGGAGCAAGCACACGGCAGAGCATGCTATGGTGGTCAGGGCAATATCTAGTGTGCGGGTCCAGGGATGGATCTTAAGTAGTTGGGTTTGGTGGCAAGCACCTCTGCCCATGGAACCATCTGGATGGTCCCCGATTTTTTTTCCTTGTTTGGAAGACAGGATCTTGCTCTGTAGCCCAGGTTGGACTTAAACCTGAGACAATTCTCCCTTCCCCCTGGCGTCTGTCTGTCTATCTTTCTCTGGTGATGAGGAAATACTGGGGATTGAATTTAAAGCTCAGACATGCTATTCTCTAGGCCCCTGTCCCTTACTTTCCAAACTGGCTAGATCCAGACCTAATCACCTGCTCCTTCCAACATCTTCAAACCAGCTGTGATGACAATGGTGAGCAAGTAGAGGGAGAAGGCCTAGGCAGAGCTCTCTCAGCTGACAAAAGGCAGTTCTGGGATTGTCCTCCTAAACTGTGGGGTCCTTGAGGTCAAGACACACTGATATAGACAGGACCCAAGGTCCAGGGTAGCCAGCTGAGGAGCAGGGTACAGGATTAGGGTTGACAGGTCTGATGCAGGTAATGGACAGTCCTGAGCTTAATGCTGGCCTGTCTCTGTCCACCTTATCTGTGAGGTGGGCACAGTATAAGCTGTATCTAAACAAGAGCTTTACATGGGCTATATCATAGAAAATGACTGTACTTGGTGCCTGGCACATGCTAAGGTCTTCAATCAGTATGAATTCAATTGTTTTACAACTGATTCTGCAAGTAAGAGCACTCCAAATAGCACTGAGATTCCTGCCAGGGCTGAACGGGACCTGAAGGCTGAGCTGGGATGAGGTCTGAGTTCCTTACATCTCTGGCCCATCTACATTTTTGGTTTGTATGAGCGATTCTCATGCTTGAAGTCCTTTTCTGAACTAACCATGAAACAGTAGCCAGGATAACACTGGTCTGTTCTCTGTCCAGGTGCTCTGGGCTGAAATATGAATTTCTTCTGTTGTAATCTAAATACAGTCAAAGCTTTCAGTAAGCTCCATTGCCTAAATCCAAGCACGTATTTCCTAATGTTGCCGAGCCCTGAGCCGGAACAAACCCGGAACATCACAGAATGTCGTGAACCTGAACCGACCCATTCCTTTTGGGTCCATACATATGATACTTAACGAAAACAAGCCGTCACCATCCAAGCCCAGCAGCTCCATTCAAAGGACCTCCAGGTGAGGGGTCACAGCTCAGATAACAGGGCTGAGCCACAGCAGGTGAGTACTGCTGGGCTCTCGTGGAAAAGTCTACTGGGATGAAAAGATCCACTTTGGATTTTTAGTCCAGGCTGCTCAACTTTCAGGGCTGAGAATACAGCTCAGGAGTAGAGTAATGCCTTGAATATGTGAAGACAAAAGTTCAGTTCTAAGCACCACACACATAAAATCCCCATAAATCCACTGTTAGGCCGTGTGTGGCCGTGAGCATATGACATCATGGCTGACAGAGAATTTAGTTATAATACAAAAATAACATACAAGCTGGCGAGATGGCTCATCAACTAAAGGCACCTGCCTCACAAGTGTGATGACCCGACTCTGGTCTCCAGAGCACACGTATAAGTAGGAGAGTACTGATTCCACAAAACTGACCTCTGACTTCCAACCTTTTTCATGGCACTGTGCCCCCCATACATGCACACGTTAGCTGGATAAACAACATACAGAATGAAAAATAAAAACAAGAAGGATGTAGGGTTGGAAAGTTGACTCCATGGTTAAGAGCACTGGCCGCTCTTCCAGAGGACCCGGGTTTGTTTCCCAGCGCCCACATGGCAGCTCACAACCATCTGCAACTCCAGTCTCAGGGATCTGACAGTATTCTGGCTTCTGTGGGCATCAGGCACATGCATGGTACACAGACATACACGCAGGCAAAACACACACATAAAAATAATTAAAATGCAAAGCCATTGTGGCTACAGAGTGAGTTTCAGAACAGCCAGGGTTACACAGAGAAACCCTGTTTCAAACAAAAACAAAACAACAATATTTAACTTAAAAACCCACTTCTGTTAAAAAGAAGGAGCAGATGTGCTTATGTTTAGATTGGTAGACTCTGGCAGCCAGTGAGACGACTAGGCAGGTAAGGGCACTGCCACCACGCCCGACCACCTGAGCCTGCTCTCTGGAACCCTTGTGCAGAAAGGACCCACGAGGAGCATCCTCTCCCAAGTGTGTCACGGGTCATGGCACGTTCCGGTCCCCCAGCACCCGGAAGTCACTGCAGGAGAAAGGAATCTGAGATTGGTGTCTTTGGGTAAAGCAGGGGGGACTTGGTCTGTGTGGGCCTCATGGCTTCCTGAAGAAATCTGCCTCAAGTTAGCAATCCAGAAACCCTGCCTGAGCTTCCAGCCCACGGCCTGCAAATTCAAACACTAGACATCAGCACCAACTCATTTGCCTTCCAAGTACGAGCCTTGCCAGACCCCACAAAACCCCAGCGGCACAGGCAGGACCCTTCATGTAAACCGTTTGTGTGCTAACACACACGCCCCACGGTGCACGATTGGAGGTCAGAAGACGACTTTCAGGGATCAGTTCTTCCACCTGTGGAGGCAGTCTGTCATGTTTCTGTGGTTTTCCTACATACATACCCAGGCTAGCGAGCCTCTGCACTTCCACACACGAAGATTTTCCTGTCTCTGCCTCCCATCTTGATATGAGTGCTGGGATGTACACGAAACACATGTACCTTAGATCTGTTTATTTGTTTGCTTGTGATCTATTGAGACAGGGTTTCTCCGTGTAGCCCTCACTGTCCTACAACTAGCTCTGTAGACCAGGCTAGCCCAGCATTTGTAAAGCACGACTGTGCTAGCTCCCTGATGTAATGAGCAAATTCTTTTTCTTTTCTTTCTTTCTTTTTTTTTTTTTTAAAACAGGTTTCTCTGTGTAGCCCTGGCTGTCCTGGACACGATTTGTAGACCAGGCTGTCCTCATACAGAGATCTGCCCGCCTCTGTCATGCTGAGTGGTAGGATTACAGGTGTGAGCCACCGTGCCAGGCTTGTGATGAGCAAATTCTTTAAAGGAAGTGTGCCTGTGTGTGTACATGCATTTCACTGGCTCTGTTTCTCAGGGAGCCTACCAATATGCTAGTCAAGTAAGGAGTGTTCACCAGCCAGGCAGTGGTGGCACACGCTTTTAATCCCAGCACTTAGGAGGCAGAACTCTGAGTTCGAGGCCAGCTGGTCTACAGAGTGAGTTCCAGGACAGCCAGGCCAGAGCTACACCGAGAAACTCTGTCGCAGAGAAACCAACCCAATCCACATGCCAGGCGTCTTTTTGCATGTTAGTCCTCATGACTTTTACTCATTCATGATTTTTTTTTTTTTTCGAGACAGGGAGGCTGGCCTCGAACTCACACACTCCTCCTGTGAGTGCTGGGATTAAAGGCATGCGCCACCACTGCCTGGCCTGATTGACTCTATTTCAGAAGAGGGGACTGAGTCCTAGAACTTTACTGAAGTCTAGACTCAGGTTCTGACCCTAGCAGTTCCGCCCCAGGGAACTTCCCTATCTAGCAGCATGGAAAGATCCTTTGAAGCAAGAGTCAGGACACAAGTAACAAGTGATATCATTTTAGTTGTTACACTTATCAATGGGAATAAGATGACCTGGGGGAAGGGCAGGGCGTTGGCCCAGGCAGGACGGTCCCTAGAAACCTAGGTCCTGAAGGTACATCTCAGAAGCCACAAGGTGGTGCCAAATAAGACTGCACAGACCCCACTCAGGATACATGTCCAGGATTGGGCACAGGGAGTCTAAAAATGGTTCCAGAGCTAAGGGTCTGGGAATCCTCTTCCTCAGTACAGGATTCCTAGGTCCAGGGGCCAGTCCTCAGTGGAGACCATCTGTAGAGCTCAGCTTGGTGACTAGGTCCAGCCCAGTCAACAGAGTAGAAGGTCTGCTCCTGGGTCTTTCTCCAGCTGAGGAAAGTGGGAGGCAGTCTGGGTTCTAAACCACTCAGGTGACCACGCAAAAATTCTGGGTGATCCGCCGCCAGAAATTATCACTTCGACCGCCGAGAACCACTTCAGTTGCTTCCTGGAAGACGGCTTCCACGTTGTCATGGAGGCGAGCCGAACACTCAAGGTAGGCCACTGCTTTCACAGACCTTGCCATATCCTGACCCTGCCAGGGAGCATTAGGAGCTACTGAGTTGGGGGTGTTGAGGCAAACACATTTGATTTCCCTGCAGCCCTTTTGGCTATGCCAGGAGTCTTGAGGACAACAGTGGGAAGGGGGGCTTTTCTAGGGTAGCCTCAAGTAGGCAACTAACCTGAGAAGGCAGAGAAGGGCCTAAGACTAATAACATGGCCATCGAGGGCCCAGTTTGTGCTGTACATACTCCCTATTTGTCCTCCTCACAGGACCTCCTAGAGTATTCTGGGTTCTGCTTCCAAGTGCTGGCCCTTCCCGACTGCTGACATCTTCCAAGAACTCCACCCACCCACCCAGTGTGCCCCTCGCACCTGGCACGGTAGAGCAGTATCCTGAGGGTCTCTCCCCCAAAGCCTCCTACCTTGTGGTAGGTCACCGGCTCCAGCCTTTTCTTCCGCAGACTGTTCACCACCGCCTTGTCCTTGCGCAGGTCCGTCTTGCAGCCCACCACGATAATGGGCACTCCTTTGCAGAAGTGTGTCACCTCTGGGTACCACTGCGGAGGGAAGGGCTTCGTGTGAGCCGCTGGGAGCTCCGACCCTCAGGTGGGCCTGTCAGTGTGCCTCCAACAAGGACAAGGAGCAGAGCTAATATTCTGGAGTCAGTACTCAGTGTAGGTTCTCCTTTGAAATTTCCACGCCCTGGCTCGGGGTGTAGCCCAGATGGTGGAGTGTTTGCTTAGCATGCACGCAGCTCTGGATTAGATCCATGGCTTGAATAAACGGGGCCCGTAACCCCAGCACTTGGGAAGTAGAGACAGGAATACCAGAAACCGAAGATCTTCAGCCAAGGAGGGTTCAAGGCCCGAGGCAGCATCTCAAGGAAACATAAGTGTATGTAATAATTCTCTTTCTACTCTCTCTCTCTCTTTCTGAGATAGGGTCTCTCTACATATCCTTGGCTGTCCTGGCACTCACTGTGTAGATCAGGACAGCCTCACAGAGATCTGCCTGCCTCTGTCTCCCAAATGCTGGGATTAAAGGCGTGTGCCACCACGCCTAGCTATAATTTTCTGTATGCATGGGCATTTTCTTAGTGTGTATATCTGTGCAGCTTGTGGGTCTGGTTCCCTTGGAGGTGAAAAGAGGCCTCAGATGCCCTGAAGCTAGAGTCACAGGCCATTGTGAGCTGCTACATGGTGCTGGAAATCAAACCCTTTAAAGGGAAGCCAGTGCTCTTACCTACTGGCCATCTCTCCAGCCCTTGTGCCCTACCAGCAGGTTCTGTAGCTAAGCTCACTATAGAGATGCAGTCAGTAAGACACATAACTTCCCTTTGGCCACACAATTGGAAACGGAGGGATTTGAGCCCAGTAGATGGGGTCTGGAGCCCAACTTCAAGGTAAGGGATTCTTGGCTACTTTCCAAAGTGGGCCAGCCAAATATTCACTTATTTAAAAGTAAGTAAGGCAGATATGGTAGCACAGGCCTTTAATACCAGGACTCGGGAGGCAGAAGTAGGAGGATCTCTGTGAGTTCAAGGCTAGCCCAGTCTACACTGAATTCCAGGATAGCCAAGGTTAGGTCTCTAACCTTCTCAAAACTTCTCTGGCTTCTGGAACTAAATGGGTCCCGAGCAAGTCTCTCCACACCTCACTATCCACCAATTCTGTGTAGGGAATTCAGGGGGCTCCTCTGAACCCAACTGGGAGGCAGCTGAGCCTATGGGAACCCAGGCACCAGGATCACTTCCTTTAGAGCAATCTGCACTGGATCCAGGACCTGCTCTTCCAGCTCTCTGGGTTCTCCCCTCTCTGTCCCTCCCCTCCCCTTTCCTCCCCTCCCCTATGGTCTTCTCTTCACTAGCTGGTCTGGCTCTCTGGGTGGCCTCCTCACATCCCTTGGCTATACACCTGGTAGGGCTCCTCAGTGGTTTCTCCAGGCCAGCCTCACACTCCCTCCAGAGGGCCTGCAGATCTCAGCTACCATAAGCTTGACTCCCCCCTCTCCAAGGCTGCTCCTCACCCTGGGGAAGAAGTGACTCTGCCTTCTGCTTGCATGGGTCCAACTTCTCTCTCACCCACCTGCAATCCATCAGCAAACACCAGGGCTCTGCCCTACAGGATTCCTAATCTAACCACAGTTGCCACCGCATCAAAGTACCACTGTCCCTCCCCATCCCCAGCCAGTAACAGGGCCTGGTCCAGAGGCATGCTCAAGCACATGCTCTGAAGAATGCACGCAGCTGAATGTCTGGGCTCCAACCCCAGAGTTGCTACTCTAAGAGAACTCACAGAGATCCTTCTGCCCGTCCTTCCTGAGTGCTGGGATTGCTACCATGCTGGCACGACAAGTTTTTTGTTTGTTTGTTTGTTTGTTTTTCCTGTTTTTGAGTACTGTTCTTTTTTCCCCTTTTATTGGAAACATGGCAAGTTCTTAATAAACGTTGCCATATCTTATTGTTGTCTTTCCTAATGCTGTCACTGCCCGAGGGAACCTGGCAATGCATTGCTTGTGTGGAGGCCTTGGCAAGCAGCCGGTCAAGCGCTGAGCCACGGCTGGGCAGAGGAACTCAAAGGACTGCCTCTTTGACCTTTGAGGGTAGCCTCGGGAAGCCCTCTGGATTCTAGGGCATCATGACAGGCCTCTGTTTGGCAGCAATGGAAGACACGGGGTGGTGCTGAGGCTGCTGGAATTGGACTTTATGAGCTCCAGCAGGCCCAGGCTAGGGAGATAGTGTCTGAGTCACCTTGCATTCTCAGCTGAGTCAGAAAGGGGGAAAAGTGTTCTACCTGCAGTTGAGGACAGGCAAGGAGCCACTGGAGTAAGAGTGAGAACAGACCCCGTCACCACATTTCTATGTGACCGCAAACAAGCTGTTGCCTTGTCCTGGGCCTCACATCACCTGTGCGTCTATCAAATGCAGACTCGTGCAGAGCCTGCCAAGCTTTTCATTTTTTATTTTTTAATGTTTTTAGACAAGGTTTCACTACGAATCCGTGGCTACCCAGGAACTCACTATGTAGAACAGACTGGCCTCAAACTCCTGTAGATCTGCCTCCTGGGCGCTGGGATTAAAAGGCATGTTGCCACCATGTCTGGCACTTTTTTATTTTTCTTATGTGTGCAGATGTTCTGTCTGTGCACCATATACATGCTGTAAGGGCCAGAAGAGAGCCTCAGAGTCCCTGGGACAGGAGTTACAGACAGTTATAAACCACTATATAGGTGCTGGTGGTTGAATCTGATCCTCTGGAAGAGCAACCAGTGCTCCTAACCTCTGAGTCATCTCCAGGCCATGGCACTTAAGAAATACATTTATAGCTGGGCATGGTGGCACACACCTGTAACTCCAGCACTTGGGAAGGCAGAGGCAGGTGGATCTCTGTGAGTTCGAGGCCAGCCTGGTCTACAAAGCAAGTCCAGGGCAGCCAAGGCTACACAGAGAAACCCTGTCTTGAAAAACAAAACAAAACAAAACAAAACAAACAAACAGAACAAAAAAACTAAAAACAAAAAACAACAAAAGAAAGAAAAACAAGGGGCTGGAGAGATGGCTCAGAGGTTAAGAGCACTGGCTGCTCTTCCAGAGGTCCTGAGTTCAATTCCCAGCAACCACATGGTGGCTCACAACCATCTGTAGTGAGATCTGGTGTGCAGGCAGAATGTTGTATAAGTCATAAATACATCTTTAAAAAAAAAAGAAAAACAAAAAAAGAAATACATTTGTTTCAAAAACTTTAGTTTGTTTTATTTGTATGAGTGGTTTGCCTGCATGTATGTGTGTGCCACATACAGATCTGACGCCCATGGAGGACAGCAGAAGGTGTCTGATGCCCTGGAGCGGAGGCTAGGGATGGTTGTGAACCACCACCTGGGTGCTGGGAACTCAGATTTGGTCCTCTATAAGAGCAGCCAGCGCTCTTAACTGCGGAGCCATCTCCCCAGCCCCTTTATTACTTTTAAAAGTAATGTATGTGTATGTGTATGTGCCCCGTGGAGGTAGAGTCCAGAACACTGTCAGAGTCCTGGAGCTGGAGTTACAGGTCGTGAGCTCTCTGACACACATGCCGGGGACCCGCTGTCTGCATGAACAGTACATGCTCACTCTTTCTCTCTCTTCCTTTTTTGACAGTATGTCATTGTGTATCCCCAAAGGGCCTGGAACTCATGATGTAAATCAGGCTGCTCTCAGACTCACAGAAGTACACATGCCTCTGCCTCCCAGGTGCTGGGGCTAAAGGTCCATGGCCAAGCCCAGTGTGCCCCTGAGCCATCTGTCCAGTCCCCCCAGGCCTGCCAAGGTCTGACCAGCTGATGGGTAGAGAGCGATGAGGAGTGGCCTGCAGGTGGAAGTGTGGCCTCCCTCACCCCAGCACCTACCCGGTTGGCGACGTTGTCAAAGCTGTTTGGATTGGTCACATCGAAACAGAGGAGCAAGACATCGGCTTTAGGATAGAACAAGGGCCGGAGGCGGTCGTAGTCATCTTGTCCTAGGCAAAGGAGAGCAGTCAGTGCCTCTGGAGCCTGCTCTCAGCGTCAACCAACCCCAGGGAGGCCGCCTTAGCAGACCTGGGCTCTCAGAGGGCGGGGGCCGGTTTTGTGCCGCATGTGGACGTCCTTCTGGGACTCATTCTTGGCTTGCCTGTGGGATGTGGCAGCCTCAGCCTGGAGGAGCCATGACTGGGAGACCCTCTTCAAGGAGTGAATGTGAGGCGGGGGCCAGGTTTAGAAAACCACCTTTTGCTTGGGCAGTGAGGGCAAGGGCAGATGTGACCCCAACAAAGGGGTCTTAGCAGGGTGAATAAAAGGTGGGGGGAGGCTTCTGGGTCTCCCTGAGTTTAGTTTTGAGCTAGCCCATGAATCCAGACCAGGAGGCTGGAGGGCACAGCCCAAGGTCAGGAGGTCCCAGAGAAGCTAAATTCCAGGTACAAAGCTTGGGGGGCCAGGACCAGCCTATCTCTTGAGGCTGCCCTGAGTTGAGGTGGGCACGTGCGGGTGGAAGGCTGAGGTTCCTAGGGCCCCTCTTGCTGCCAGCGCCTATCCCCTGAAGACCAGTTGGCCTTCTGAAGCCACTGGGGCGCCTCTTCTCTTTCCTGCCCCTCCCAAAGACCCACACCTACCGGCTGTGTCCCAGAGTTGGAGGCTCACAGGTTTACCCTTCATCTGTACATTGACAGTGTAGCGTTCAAACACTGTGGGGTTGTACCTCTGAGGAAGAAAGAGGACAGAGTTAAGGAAGCTTTTGAGGGATCCGGGGTAAGTCCCCAGAAATGCTTACACACAACCCCCCCACTGTAGTTGTTTCTGAGAAGGTTCCAGTGTCGTCGTCATGACCAGCCTTGGGGAAAGGTATTACCCCTGGTGCCATGAAGGTCCCCATCCTCCCTGGCCGTGTTTTCCTTGATAAAAGGGAAGACTGGAGTCCCTAAAGTACGTCAGAACGTTACAGTAAAAAGACACTGAAATGGTCCAGAGCGCTTGGCACAGCCTGCTACAAAACAAGCATCCATGTATGCTGGCTACTGGCATTAGCTTTGTCCGGTGCCCCCTTCGGAGCTCTCCCCTGGCTTTTCCTAGGAAGGCTTATCCACTCCTGCTTCTTCCCTTGTTCATTCATATATTCATCTAGCAAACATTAGCACTTTCTCTAGGCCTAGCTCAGGGCATTGAGGAGCCTGTACTGAAGACGACTCCGTCTGTCTTGGGGAGCTCAGGCTGCCAGTTTTTGGGGGTCTCCATTACTCCTCCCCCCATTTTAGATAGGTTCTCATAAAACCCAGCCCGGTTTTGAATTCCCGATTTTTCCATTCCAAGCCCCTACATGTTAGGACTAAGGCTATGTAATATCCTACCACTCCTGACTTTTCTTTCCTGAGTTGGGGGTCTTGCTAGCATAGAGTACACCTGAATTCATGGTAATCCTCCTGCTGAAGCCTCCTGAGTACTGGAGCTACAAACAAGTACCACCTGGCCTGCTCTTTCCTGCTGTCTGCAGGTCTGGATGTAGAACTCTCAGCTGCGTCTCCGTCGCCATGTCTGTCTGTGTGTGTGCAGCTATGCTCCCCAGCAGGATGAGTGACTAACCTCTGCAACTGTAAGCAAGTCTCCAGTTAAACGCTTTCTCTTTATAAGAGTTGCCTTGGCCAGCCCAGTGGTTGTGCACACCCTTCTCTATGAGTTTAAGGATAGCCTGGTCTACAGAACTTGTTTCAGGACAGCCAGGGAGAGTCGCCTTGGTCATGGTGTCTCTTCACAGCAACAGAACAGATCCTTTCTAAAAATTATCTGTCTGTCTATTGGAGGTTCTCTACACAGCCCTGGTTGTCCTGGAACTATGCAAATCCACCTGCCTTTGTCTCAAGTGCTGGGATTAACATACCCAGCTCCTTTTTGTCCTTTTTCTTTTTTTTTTTTTTTTTGGGGGGGGGGGGGGGGGGGTTGTTGAGACAGGGTTTCTCTGTGTAACAGCCCTGGCTGTCCTGTATTCCCTTTGTAGACCAGGCTGGCCTTGAACTCAGAGAGCTCTGCCTGCCTCTGCCTTGAGTGCTGGGATAAGAGGAGTGTGCCACCATGCCCAGCTCTCCTCTTTGTCTTTTAAGAAAAGGTTTTCTTTTCTGTGCTTTGCCTGCATGAATGTGCGCCATGAGGTCAGGAGAAAGCAGATCTTCTGCAACAGCGTCAGGCACTGGGCCATCTCTCCAGACCCCTTTCTTGCGCTTTTGAGACACAGTCTCATTGCGTGTCCTCGACTGGGCTGGAACTTGCCATACAGACCAAACTGGCCTAAAACATACAGAAATCCTCCCGCCTCTGCCTCCTGAGTGCTGGGATTAAAGGCACACATCACCACGACTGGCCTTTTTTTTTGGGGGGGGGGCTTCTTTTTGAGATGGGGTTTTGCTGTGCGGCCCAATCTCAGCTAGAACTTACACCCCTCTAGCTTCCACCTCCCAAGCACTGGAATTAGGAACATATAATCACCAGGCGGGGCTCCTCTCAAGTCTCTTAAAGCTGAAGAGTTTCTTGTCACATACCCCCATCTCAGCCTGCCTCTCCTGACCCCCTCCCACACAGACCCCTGTTGTGGCCTCTCCAGAGTGGGTTACAGTCCCTGTGCCGGCTGGTCTTATGTCAACGTTACCATAAACTAGAGTTATCTGAAAGGAGGGAACCTCAATTGAGAAAATGCCTCTATAAGATCCAGCTGTAGGGCATTTTCTTAATTAGTGATTGCTGGTAGTCCTGGATTCTAGGAGAAAGCAGGCTGAGCAAGCCAGCGGGAAAAAGCCAGTAAACTGTGCCCCTCCATGGCCTCTGCATCAGCTTCTGCCTCCAGGATCCTGCCCTGTTTGAGTTCCTGTCCTGACTTCCTTTGAAGAACAGCAACATGGAAGTATAAGGGAACAAACCCTTTCCTCTCCAGCTTACTTTTTGATCACTGTGTTTCATTGCAGCCATAGAAACCCTAACTAACACAGCTCCTTATTCTACCTCAGGCTTGTCCGCTGGAGGCTGGCTGGCTTCTCTGACTCAGGAGGAACTGGGGCTCCCTTTCTTTATTCCTGCCCCTCCCAAAGCTACCTACCTGCTCGTGTCCCAGATTTGAAGGTGTACCCTCTCTACAGTGGCTGAAGAGCGGACCTGGCAGGTTTGATAGCTAGGTGAAAAGCTAGGAACCTTTGCAGAATAGAGCCTGAGCCACAGGTAATAAAGATTGCCAAACTGCTACATTTGCAGCCTTTTGCAACAAGCAAACCTGGTCCTCCTGGTTCTGTTACTGTTTTATTATTTGAACCAGGGTCTCACACAGGCAAGGAATACCTTGAGCTTATGATCCTTCTGCGCCCACCACCTAAGTCCCTCGAACACAGACAAGCACCATCATACCTCGTGGTGCGGACTGAACCCAGGACTTTATGTATGCGGGGTGAGCGCTCTACCAACCGAGCTCCATCCCTATCCCCCGTTTGTTTTTTAATTAATTTATGTATCGGGGAAGGAGCAGACATACCGCATGTAGAGGTCAGAGGACAACCCTCAGTAGTCTGTGATCTCCTACTGTGTGGGTCCTGGGGATGGAACTCAGGTTGTCAGAGTTGGTGGCGAGTGCCGTCTCCCCCTCCCCCACCCCCTCATTCTTTGTTAGATGGGTTCTCCCTGTGTAGCTCAGGATGGCCTGGAACTCACTGCAGTTTTCCTGCCCCGGGCCTCCTGAGTGCTAGGATGACGGGCATGCGCCACCATTCCAGGCTCAACCTCCTGAACTTTGCACTACTTGGGCTTCTATCACTTGGCCAGGGCTGGCTTGTAGGGTCATAGTGTGGGGACCCCTAGCCTCTTCCTTTCCCACGTTAGGCAGGGCTCCTACCTGCATATGACTCAGTGGACTTTATGCCTGCTCTTCTGATGACCAGCCTGGCTGCCAGTCCTCTGAGTCAGGCCCTGGCCAGCTGGGAGGGGCAGTCATAGAGATGGGTCAGTACGCCCTCTAGGGCTCCTGGGAAGCCATGCGGCAGAGGGCAAAGAGTAGGCAGCCGGAGAAAGATGGAGCAGTCGGCATGGATATTCTGACCTTCCTGTACTGATGAGAACAGACAAGGGCCCAGGCTGCCTTCCTACTCCTCTGTACATCCTTAGATCACTCTTCCCTTGGGCACTTTTCCTGCGGGAGGGGAGGATATCGTGAGGCTAGCACCTGCTGGAGATCAAATGAGCCACCGGCTGTGTGGCCTTGGGGCCTGTACTGTCACTGGTTAAGAGAAAGAGCGTCACCTCACAATGCAAAGGGAAGACTTGGCCCAGCATTTACGGCCACTGCTCACCTGGTTGGCAGTGCCTACATAAACGCTGTCTATCCCTCTGGGTATTCCCTTTTCCCATCTCCAACCGTGGTGGTTTGAACAGGTATGGCCCCCACAGAGTCATGTGTTTGAATGCTTGCTTCATAAGGAGTGGCACTGTTAGGAGGTGTGGCCTTGTAGGAGGAAGTGTGTCAGGATGGAGGTGGGCTTTGAGGTCTCCGACACTCAAGCTAAGCCCAGTGCGGCACAGTCTCCTTCCGCTGCCTTCGGATCAAGATGTAGAACTGCCAGCCTCATGCTGGGCAAGGTGGGCACGCCTGTAATCCCAGCACTCAGAGATGCAGAGGCAGGCGTATCTCTGTGAGTTCCAGGCCAGCAGAGGTGACACCAAGAAATACTGTCTTGAAAAACCAAAAATTAAAAACAAAACAAAACAAAACAAAAAAAAGTTGCCGTGATCATGGTGTCTCTTCAGAGCAATAAAACCCTAACTAAGACAACAATTGCAGCCTCTGGCCTCTGCCCTAGAGTAAGGACCCGTCATCGTGGAGACATTGACCTCTGTGCCAGAGACCCCAGAGTGGTCAGCCACATAGCAGTTAAGTGGCTCTTCTGATCTGATCTGGGCTTCAGGATGGCCTGTGACAAAGCCCTTGGGAGATAGAGGTCAGTGCCTCACAAATGCTGGTGGAAATGGCCCCGGCCCACAGGTGCAAACCCTTCTCTTGACTCCCATGACCTCAGTGACGTCAAGAGGCCCTAAAGGAAGTGGCTTGTTGAGCTAGGCAGAAGCAGAGCTGGCTTTAGGGGCCACACCTGCCACCTGCCTCTTCTGAGGTCACCAGCTCCTGGTCCTGACATCAGACAGACCTGATGTGAGCTGGAAGGGGCCATGTTGCCTGCCTCACTGAGAATCGTCACCAACCCCTCCTCTGACTTCGGAATGTGACTTTATCTATATCTTTTGTGGTGTTATTTGAACCCCCCCCCCCCCCCGGCAGAAGTGCCTAATCTTATCTGCTAAGTTTTACTCAGCAAGGGACAAAGGCCTGGCTTGAGTTGACCCAGGACAGAAATGATTCAGCCCTGGTCCTGCCCTCCTGAGGTTTGGATAGGGGACCATTACAGAATGAGAAGAGGCTTCCCGGGTAGGACACTGTGGAAACTGAAGACGTCTGGGAAGGGCTTTGGATTTGGCTACTTCTGCAGTCTGGAGGCTCTCTCCCACCTCGTGGCCCAGTCAGTCTTGCAAGCCATTAAGGACGGCTGCGTTCCCGGTGCCAGCTGAGACTTCTTGGGGATTGAGCTCTCCCCACCCCATAAGCTGTTTTGCCCCTTCTGTCTTGAACTTGAGGTTGGGATACAATGAGGACCACAGAGCCTTCTCCAGCCTCTTTCTCTTTCTCCTCTCTGCTCTTTGCTGCAGGCAGAAAGGAAAGGGAACTTGCGCCTCCAGGCTGCTGCCTCCCTGGGCTTTTAGGGCCGCCTGGGGCAAAGGAGGCTGAGGCTGGGTCACCAGATAGCAGGGGCGGGGGTGACTTAGGAGGTCATGAAGCGCCCTGGGGAAGCCAGGGTGACCAGAGCCACTCCAGGTTTTCGTCAAAAGTCTCTGCCTGCAATCACAGCACTTGGGAGGTGGAGGCAAGATCAGAAGGCATCCGAGGTCAGCCTGGGCTACTCGGGACCTTCTCTCAACAAACTAGCCAGGCAGGGGCAGCACACACTTCTCATCCCAGGCATAGGCAGGCGAATCTCTGAGTTCGAGGCCAGCCTCGTCTACAGATCAAGTTCCAGGACAGCCAGAGCTACACAGAGAAACCTTGTCTCTCATAGTGACGTTACCTATAATCCCAGCACCATGGCAGCAGAGGCAGGAAGGTCACTGATTTCAGGTGAACCTAGACTACAGAGACTTTGTCTCAAAAAACCAACTTGCTAACTTGCCAGGGACCTCCCAGACAAAGGAAGACCAGGGACAAGGTCAGTCCATCCCCTGGTGACCACTCTGCTCTCTGTCGCTCCAGTGTGTCCTGTGCAACATACACAGTTCACAAACTTAAAGATGTTTCCATGTGAAATTCTGAATCAGGTCAACAATGCTGACCCTCTCCATCCTCCCCCCGCCCCTGCCTCTGTCTTTAGATGTCCTTCTCTGTCCCCTGGCTCCCATGATGGTCAGGTTCCCATGTGCAGTACCTAAAGACCTGGAAAATATCTCAACTTAAAAAAAGAAGAAAGTGTAACTGTCAAAGGACATGATGTCAGCTTTGCAAACCACAAAACCAAAGGCTCTGAGCTGGGTATGGCGGCACACACTTGTAATTCCAACAACCCTTGGGGCGAGACAGGAGGACTGAGCATGCAAGTCCTCCATAGTGATATGCTGTCTCAAAAACAAAACAGAAACCACTAAAGTACAAAAAAAACAAAAAAAACAAAAAACAAAAAACAAAAACAAAAACAAAAACAAAAAAACCCCGAAAACCTCACAAAACCATAGAAAACCAGTAGCTCACTGGTCTAGAGTGGCAAGACTGAGCCCTGTTTGCCAGACCAGCTTCTCCAGCCTCCTCCATCAGACTGCCCACCTCTGCACAGCCCCTGCGGCTGCAGGATGTAGGGCGAGGGCAAACCCACAGGCACCCAGGACTCCCACTCCTCAGGGAGGCCACAGAAAGAAGGCTCAGCCACTGCCCTGGCCATGGGGTCTGCTGAGCTGCCTGGACAGCCAACAGCTAGTCCTGGAGGACTCGAGGGGACAAGCCCAGAGAGCCAGGCAGCGCCGGGTACAGCACTGAGCTGTCCAAAGAGTCAAAGCAAGCCATAAGGCGAAATAGGGCTCTTCAGAGGAGGGCCTGTGCTCCACAGTCTTCCTAAGGCGAAGCCCGGGATTGGCACCACAGTGACTAGGGTTGGAGAAGAGCTGGTGTTTCCCAACGGACGTCATTTGTCAACTTTCCGTGAGCCCTTCTTGCACGAAGAGTTAGAGCTGAGCTCTTGACTTCTTTATCTCGCTGTTCTGTGACTTAGGGTATCTTACCATGCAGTTAAGGACACAGGCACAGAGAGGGTAAGGGACTTACCCAAAGGCACACAGCTCTAAGAGGCAAAGGCTTGATTTTACTGTTGCCAGTCTAGCTCCAAAGTCCTCATTACCTCTTAGCCAAGTGGTGACACCAACTACTCTCTTAGGATTTGCTATTTCCCCAGGTGGCCTAATTCAGTCCCTGTGACACCCCTCCCCCTAAGTGCCATAAGTTTCTCCTCGATCCTACTGGCTAACTCTGAAAAACTCTGTCTTGGACCCTCTGGGAACCCCCTAGGAGGCTGGAGCTGGATACTTTCGAGGCGTCTCTAAGAGGCAGATCAGCACAGTGGGGGTGTCCCAGAGCAGGGACGTTGCAAGGCCAAGGGTGAGGGCACTTACGTCTGGAAAGGCCCCATCGGCATAGACCATCATCAGCGACGTCTTCCCGCAGCCTCCGTCGCCCACCAGGACCACCTTTACCACCGAGCGCCCGCTGTTCGGCGCCTCCTCTCCCGCAGCCTGGGGCGCGCTCATCCCGGGCTGGCGGACGGCGGTGCGCCGAGCAGCGGGCGGTGCGCGGCGAGCTGGCTGCGGCGGGCGCGGGGCTGGCCCGGCGGGACAGGAATGTGGAAGGGGCGGGGCGGCGGGAGGAAGTGGGAGCGGGGCGGCGGGGGCAGGAGGCGGCCCGGGGGGCGGGGGACACCCGGCCCAGGTGAGAGGCTCCGGCCAGAATCGGGGTGCGGCGGCTTGGCCAGGCGTGGACGCTCCTGGGGTCTGGTCGCCTGAGGTCCTCTCCGGCCACTCAAGGGACACTTTTTTCAGCACCCACTGTGTGCAGTCAGCGAGGCCTCAGGAGTGGGCGGAGACCCATGCCCCCAGAGGGCAACCGGGGCTGGTGAAGAAGAGTCATCAGGTAGTTGGAGAGGGGCTGGGGACGGGAAGAGAGGAAGCCCCTGGCCCGCCTGCCAAGGAAGGGAGGTGATTTTTATGAATGAATGAACGAACGACTGGATGGATGAATGTGAGTTTCTGAGGCTTGGGGACCTAGCAACCCAGACCTCCTCCAGAGGTTGTAGGCCAGGTGAGAAGGGAGTGCCCCGGCATGCCCTCGTAGGTCACGGCAGGACCTCTTCCTGCAGCACCAGGAAGCTTCGATGGAGGTGAATTCCCAAGAGTCTCACCCAAGCAGGCAGTGATCTAGGGAAAACTCTGGAACCTTCCGTCTATAGAGCTCAGAGCAGGCTCTGGCATATGGCTAATGTCATAAATGGTTCTTAGCATAATAGTTTTTTTAATTTTATTTTTTTTGCGTGTGTGAGTGTTTTATCTGCGTGTGTGTCTGTACACCACACACGGGCCTGGTGCCCTCTGCACTCGGAAAGCCCTGGACCTGGAGTTACAGACCTTAGGAGCCACCATGTGGGTGAACCTGGGTCCTCCGGAAGATGAGCTCTTCATCTCCGAGCCATCTCTCCAGCTTCTCGGTATAACGTTTAATGGGCGCGGGTGGGCCTCAGTTTCCGAGCACCTGGGGACCCTGCACTGTTTAAGTCAAAACCTCTACTGTGAGAGGCCTAGAACGAGAGGTAGGCGGGTCGTCAGCGTGAGAACTACCTGCTCAGGGGACAGGAGAAAGGGAAGGGTGTCCTCACCTGGGGCAGGCAAGGAGGATCTTCTGATGGGAGAGTCAGAATCTTGAGGAAAAAGTGACAGGTGTTTCAAAAAGGACCTCGCATAGGCCGGCGTGATGTGGCCCCGCCCCCCACCTTCCTAGCGACGGGACAGAGGGTGGGGCTTGGCTGAGTTGCTGGGATCTGGACGGTGAAGAAGCACTTGGGATTTCAGGAATAAATCTTATTCGTCCTCTCACCTTTCTTTGGGGTCTTTTTTCTTTTTCTTTTTTTTAACTTAGCGGGCATAAATGGGCTGGAAGTGTAGCTGGGTTGCTAGAATGCTTAACTAGCACACAAGAAAGCCTGGGTTCCAGCCCCAGGACCACATAAACTGGACTTGGAGGGGCATACTTGTAATTCCAGGACTGGTGAGGTGAAGACAGAGGATCAGAAGTTCAATGTCAGCTTGGCTATACAGCGAGTTGAAGGCCAGCCTGGACTAAATATCCTGTCTAAAAAAAGGGGGAGAGAAGGGTCTCCCTGTCTCCCCAGACCTTGGGCTGGGTATTTACACGAAGCTAAGTGCAACAAGGTCGGAAATCTTTGGGCTTCACCTCCCACTTCCGACTGGTCATGACGTCAACCCCTATTGTATTCAAAGTCAGGCAGGTGAAAAGGACCTTCAACCCTATTTGATCCGCACTGTATCCCAAGGAGGCAGTTTCAGTTTCCCTTAGGGTGGTGGCCAGAGGTCAGCTGCTTCCTGGGAGCCTCCCCAGCTCCACCTTTTGGATGCCCCTTCCCCGAAACTGCCCCAGGGCTGGGCAGGACTTGGCATGAAGCTGAGCAGGGTGCCCCATCCAAGGAGGGGTGAGGAGGAGCCCTATCCCGCCCCCCACTCCAGTCAGCTGTCAGCCTTGCTGCTGTCATCAGATCAGTCTGGGAGGCAGGTGGAGCCGGACCGAGGGTGGAGGAGACTGAGAGTCAGGCAGAGGCGGTTGGCCTTGGTTGCTATAGAGATAATCACTCTAATGACACCCTTGACAACTGTGCACTTTACAGTTTCTCTGTATACCTCCTAATAATTACAGTGCCGCTGGTGGGTGCTAGCTGCTATGTAGAGACTGTCCACCAGGAGGCAGGGATTGCCAGGTCCATTTTACAGAACAGGAAACTGAGGCCTAGAGAGGGTAACCTCTTGTTTAAATGCTAGTGGTGGGCTGCAGAGATGGCTCAGAGGTCAAGAGCACTGCCGCTCTTCCAGAGGTTCTGCAACCGCATGGTGGCTCATAACCACCTAGAGTGAGATCTGGTGCCCCCTTCTGGTGTGCAGGCACACATGCAGACAGATTAGTGTTAACAGAATAAATAAATCCAAAAACAAAACAACCCCAAAACCAAAACCTGCCAATAGCATGTGGACTTACCTGTCCCCAATTCTCACTTATTATTGCTCTCAGCTCTCATACTGTGGAGGTAGGTTTCTGCTTCTGGGCACTGAACCTTAGGGGGAAGCTGCTTGGGTTAGGCCAATAAGACCCAGAGCTAGGACTTGGTCTTCCCACACCCAGTCCAGCCTCATCAACACTGTGCGCTTGGGTCCTTGCAATAGGGCATATCAGTCGGTCACTGACCCATGGCCGTCTGCCCTGGTGGCCAGGAATTTCCCCAAATCCGACATTGCTGGACTCTGGAGTGCACTGTTTTCCCAAAGTTTATTTTTGGAGTGGGGAGGCGGCCCGGGCTACACAGTCGGCCTCACCAGGGTGCTGCTTGCTATTTTTCTGTTTACTGTGCATGCTGCTGACTTCCGGCCTGGGTGAGTGAGTGACTCAGCCCCCTCCGGGCCCCATCAATCCCAAGCTGAGAATCTTTACGAACCCTGTGTAGCATGTGACTGCCCCGCAGGCCTCGGAAGGGCAGGGGAGGTGGGGCCAGAGCCAGCCTGGAATGTTGTTCTTGGTGTTGCAGGTCTCCAGCAGAGCCATGGCCACCTCAAGAGCGGGGACCACAGCTGACCCATTTCTGTACCCCAGACTCTCAGACTGGCGCCAGCTGTGGTTCCGGATATTATGTCTAATTGACAGCCTGGCTAGACAAACACAGGGGGAGAAAGAAAAGGATAGAATGAAGAAGAGAGGGAGGAAAGCACAGAAGGAGGGAGAGGGGGCAGGAAGGAGGAGGAGGAGGAGGAGGAGGAGGAGGAGGAGGAGGAGGAGAAAGGAAAGAGGATTGAAAGAACCAAATGGCTGAGTGTTGCGGCACATATTTGTAACCCTAGCACTCAGGAGGCAGCAGTTCTCTGTGAGTTCAAGGCCAGTCTGGTTCTACATAGCAGGTTTCAGGCTAGTCAGGGCTACATAGTAAGACCTGGCCTCAAAAAGAAATAAGTACGTAAATAAGCAAACATCCGAGATGAAGGATAAGTACAGAGAACATGTAACCAGAGGTGGGGGCGTGTTCTGCAGAGAGGTCATTACCCTCCCGCCTCTGCTTGCTCCAAGGATGGATCCAAACTTTCTGGCCCCTTTTCTGGCCCTCTTACCCTCCCCTGCCGCGAGGCTTCTCAGGCTGTTCTGATTGTTTGCTGCCACCGTGTGGCCACTCTGCTCTCTGCAAGTCATGGACTGCGTTTTTCCCTGCGGTTCCTGGCTCGAGGGTACGGGGTGTTAGTGGGGCTATGGGGAGCCTTGGCAGGGTGCACATGACCCTAGCCTTTGTTATGCGCACTTCATAACTTCCCTCTTTAGTCTCAACCATCAAACTTCAGCTGAGCCATTTGGCTCAGCCTGGCCTGTGCCACTCTGTGCCCTCACATGAACTGAGCACCCACTGTGTGCTGACATTTGCCACGTGACCTTTCATTCTGTCCTTTGAAGTACAATGATTCCTATGCACCTTTGAAAAATGGAGAAACAGAGGCTCAAAGAGAAGAGATGGTTTGGCCAAGGTCCAGTTGGCAGTTGGAGAAGCTAAGCCTCAAATCCAGGCATTGAGTTACAGAGTTTGTTCATACTGAATTCTCGAAGATTATGCCAGAGTGGTGATGAAAGTCTCTAATCACAGCATTTGGAAGTGGAGGCAGGAGAAATAGGAGTTCAGGGTCATCTTTATCTACATAGTATTTTTTTTTTCCGGGAAGACAAGGTTTCTCTGTGTAGCCACAGCTGTCCCAGACTCACTTTGTAGACCAGGTTGGCCTTGAATTCACAGAGATCCACCTACCTCTGCCTCCCGAGTGCTGGGATCAAAGGTGTGCACCTCCACCGCCCTGCTCTTTCTGTTTTTTTTTAAACAGGGTTTCTCTATGTAGCTTTGGCTGTCCCGGAACACGCTGTGTAGACCAGGCTGGCCTCAAACTCAGAGATCCTCCTGCCTCTGCCTCCCGAGTGCCGGGATTAAAGGTGTGCGCCACCACTGCCTGGTGAGTACCCCTCATTTTGAGTACTCTTTAAGGAACCCCAAACCTAGAGAGAACTGCATGGCCAGCCCTGCTGACCCCTCCCTCTCTACAAGGATGGTTGTTCACTTCTCTTACAGGTCTTCACTTCCCCCTGGGGGAGGCCTGCTGTTGCCCAGAGCCCTTTTCTCGCTCCCTCCCCTGCTGGCAGAACAAGGAACTACCTCTCACTTGGGATGCTGGAACCTCCCCCTCTCCGCTCCCCCACCCCACCCCCATCCCCATTTCCCTCAGCCTGTTCAGTCTCTGCCAGGCTAAGTTTCGGTAGACCTAGGACACCAGTCTGTGCTCTGTGACCTGTGACCTACTGGAGATTCTGGGAATTTAAATTTCTCTTTATTCTTATGCTGGGTGGTGGTGGCAGCACACGCCCTTAACACCAGAACTTGGGAGGCAGAGGCCGGCACCGCCTGTTTTTTTTGGGGGGGGGGGCTTTGTTCTTGAGAATTCCATACAAGCATACAACAAATACAATCAGATCCACCCCCTTTGCCCCTCACTGAGACAGAGGGAATTCTGAGCTAACTTGTGAACTCCCAGGGGAAAGGAAGAGAGGCAAGGATGAAGTCTGCTGGGGTTTGGAAGGTTCTCGGTTGCCCTTCAGTGACTTTGGAGGAATTGGAAAAAGGGCAGTGTGTGCTAGGGGCCAAGAGCACAGGCTCTCCAATCACATAGCCTAAACTTGAATTGTGACTGTGACTTCCTGCCTGTGTGGTCTCAGGCCTGTTACTTAACTTCTCTGAGCTCTGGTTTCTACGTCCCTACGCCACAGTTGCCTGCCTTTAAGTGCTGCTTGGCTGCAGGCTGAGGGCCGATTCTCAATGATCTTGTAAGGAAGGCCCTTCTCCCCTGTCTGGCCGATGCTCTGCCTCCCTGATCTCTGTTTCCTCCCCCTGCACTAGCAAGGCAGAGAACTCTGCCCAGTGTTTGTCCCTCCTGCCCTCCTCTGATGTTCTGTCTATTGGGAACACTTTTCCTGCTGTGCATATTGAAGACTCAACTAAGAGTTACCACCAGGAAGCCTTTCTTGATTTCTCCCACCCCTGCCTTCCCCTACCAGGGCTGGTACCGTGGTCCCTCTTCAGAGCTTCCCAAGTAGATCCAAGATGGCTCCCCTTGCAGCAGTGGAAGAAGGACAGCACACAGTGCCCCTAGGGGGCCCAAGGTCTAGGTCTGTTCCCAGTGTAAAGAGTAAAGTGACTCAAGGCTGAGCAGGGCACCCTGTAAGCCCCCTTCCTGTCCCAGTTTTATTTTTGTTCAAGAATCATTCCAGACAGCACTCTTGGTTCCCACCACGAGCCATCCTGGCACACTGTCAACGTTTCATGCAGTATAGAAGGAAGGAGCAAGGGGATGGAGGCTGGGGGATGTGGTCAGCTCTGCAAAGACGTTGGATTAGAAAGAGTCTGGGGCTCCCAGATGACAAGGCCTGGCCCAGCCACCAGTAGCCCCGGCCAGTTTTCACCTGTTCATAGGGGCCACAGGATGAGAAGCCCGGCTCCAGCGGGGTCTAGATGTGGCAGGTGGCCTGCCTACAGTCCTGTTGATCTGGGTCCCTATTCTAGCCACCCTTCTCCTTGTCACTGACCCAAACTGATCAGACCTGCTTGGAGCTAGGTCTCCACGATCATTAGGGCCAAGGACTAGAGGGTTACCTGAGCCCCATTCCTACCACCCCCAGGCCCACTATCCCTTTAAATGTGCAGGTGCCAGAGAGAAGGAGCCAAAAGCTGCCACTTCTCTGGGACTGCCTTTATGGCAGGACAGCCACCACCTCCCTTATGACACCGGGCGGGGTCTGTGTGGTGTGATCCTCTCACTGACTGACCAGGTGGGAGCCCAAGAACGATTCTGGTACATCCCTGCCCCCTGCTTCTGAACACCATTTCCCCCAGAGTTCCTACTGGCTCCAGACTAAGGCTGGCTAACCCTGCTGTCTCTGTTTTAGGGGAACTTGACCTAAGTGACCTAAGAGTATTCCTAGGGTTGCATTTAGACCTGCCTGACAGCTTCAAGAGAGACTGGCCTGGAGGGACACCAGCCAACACCAGTGGATCTGGGATTTGCATTGGATACAGGGGCCTGGATCTGGGCCCCTGGGGACTTCGGGTTCTCTCAGGGATGGTCAGGGAGGCCTTCATGTGGCCCATGGGCTTGTGCTGACTCTGGTCTCCTGGCGTTTTCTTGTCCCAACTGCAGTGTGTAGAGTCTGTGTTCGGGATGGGCTAGTTCGTGTCCCTTTTTATTGGTTCACTGTTCACCACAACCTCCACTACCCCCATGGTAAAGGTGGGGTGCATTTTCCTTGTTCAAGAGATCCTCCCTGCTCCCCTAGACCCCAGGGCTCCTTCCCACGTTCATTTGCCTGAGCTGTTACTTGACACTGAGTCCATCAACCTGGATGGGAGAGGAGCATCTTGACTTCCTGGCATCCTGGGTACTGCATCTTGGTAATGTTGGCCCTGTTGGTATAGGCACCAGCCCCTCAAGACTTATTAGCAGCTGGCCTCTAGGAGAATGGCAGAAGGGGAGTTGGCCATCTCTGAAGCCCACGTCCCTTTGCAGGCTAAGGGACATACTTCCTAAGGTTCTTTAGTACACAGTTGTTCAGTCTGCTAGGTCTCTGGCCAGCTGCAGGTAGTCCTCTGTGGGGAAATTACCCTGGGTCCCCAGATGAAGAGCCACACCCCTTCTCCCATGACAGTCTGGACAGAGGATCCAAGATGGCTGACAAGGACCCCCCGGGAGGTGGGGCAGCCCCAGTGTCCACAGCTCCAGCTGACTATGGAGAGGGCATCGCTGGAGAGAACTGAGATGGTACCAGGATCCGGTGGCTCTGCTGCCCACCTGGCCTGTCTCTGCTGTTAGTTTCGCCGGACTGGATGCCACATGGACACAGGCCTGCGCAGCGTGGCCAGCATCTGGTTCCAGTGTGTAGTGCCCATGCCACTGGCCGCTGGCCCAATGATGACGTGGCCCACGTTGTCCCCACGGCCGTCACTGCTGCTCTCAGCCACTGTCACTCGGAGAGAGAGGTCCTGGGGAGAAGGTGACATGAAAGATTGGGACCAGGAGCAGCTGAAGGGTTCTCCCTGGCTCCAAAGTTCCAACCTGAGAATACCAAGCCCTGTAAGGTGTGTACAGCTCTTGGAATCTTCCCGTCTGACTTGGGATAAGACACTTGTCCTCAGAGGGACAGCCTCAGAGGGACCCAGCTCTGATGTGATCTCACTAAGTGATGAAAAGTGACAGTTCCAGCAGGATTCAAAATCTATCTCTCACTTCTTTGTCCCTCAACATTTTTTTTCCCTTGTGATTTATCTTATTTTTTGAGTTTGAAAAGATGGGTCAGCATTAAATACACTCGCTGTTCTTGCAGAGGACCCTGGTTTGATTCCCAGACCCTCTGTGGTGGCTCAGTAACTCCAGGGTATCTGAACCCTCTTCCAGCCTTTGTGGGTACCTGGCATTTATGTTATACACAGACATACTTGCAGGCAAAATACCCATACACAAAATAATATAAACTTTAAAAACATTTTATTTTAAATTATGTATGTCTGTATTGGGGAGTATGTTCATGTGAGCACAGGTACCCATAAGCAGTTGTGTAGTAAGAATTCTGGGTTTTTAGTTTCTTTAAAACACACAGAAATATAAGAACACGTTTTCATCTTAATTCCAGACATGGGGATATGGGGCTGCTTTGCAACAGGTCACCGTGATTTGCCTTGTGCTCTAGCAGGGCATGTTTTTGCCAGCTGCAGATAGTTTCTGCAACTGTGTGACATTTGGAATTCTGGGAATTTTTCAGAGGCTAAATAAATACTAGCGCTCTGATGAGAAGGTTGTTTGCAGTTTGTTAGTAGTTGTGCTCAAAGAAGAAGAAAGAAGAAAGAAATTAGATTCACAATCCTGGTATCTCTCTCCCCCTTCTAGCCTTCTTTCTAGTAATAGGAGGTGGAACTGGGTGATGAAGGGTGGGAAAAAGAAGAACCCTCGAAGTAGGTTAGGGTTAAGTAAGGGACATATTTGAGATGTTAGCTCAACTGTTCTTACCTAGTCCCCCAGCGGCTTCGTTTTTGGAGACTGAAGAGAAGTAGCATTGTGGCAAACAGGGCAAAAGCGGGGGTCAAATGGGTAGACTGTCCAGTAAGGGAAAAGGCCAGCAGCCAGACACGCTGGGATGTTGTCTGGATTCATAGATTTGGGACACCCAAAGTGAGGCTGACATCCAGCTTTCAAACTACAATGGCTGGCAGACTAGACCAGAGGTCCAGTGGTCGCCTGGCATACACAGAGCCTCAGGTCCATCAGCAGCACTGACAAACAAACATGGCTGCTGCTGGGCATGGTGGTGCACACTTGTAATCCCAGCACTCTGGGAAGCAGGCAGATCTCTGTGAGTTCAAGGCCAGTCTAGTCTACAAAGTGGGTCCAGGACGGCTGGGGAGATGGCTCAGCGATTGAAACAACTGACTGCTTTTCCAGAGAACTGGGGTTCAATTCCCAGCACTCTGATGCCCTCACACAGACATACATGAACATAAAATAAAAACAAATAATTTTTTAAAAAGGGAGAAGAAAGGGAAGTACTTAAGGGGCAATAAACACACACACACACAGAGATAGAGGAAGCAGTTTTACCAGGAGAATTTTACACAGAGAGGTTGAATGAGAGAACAAGCTAGACACAGGTAGAGACAGAATGAGAAGGAGCCAGGAGATTAGAGCAGATTGCTGGGGTTACTCTGAGGCCAAGCAGAGCAATTTAGGGGCCAAGAGAGAAGCCAGGTTGAATAAGTCAGCTGGGAGAGGAGTTTGAACCAGAATAGCTGAGCTGAACCAGCCAGCCAGAGTTCAGAAAGAACAGGAAAGGGTGACTTCATTCAGCACTGAGTCTTAGAGACTGAAAACATTCTAGGCCTGGGTTAGATGTGGAGACTAGAGTTCCAGGACGAGGCCTAGGATAGCAGACAGAGGCAGTAATCCTCTGAGACAACAATTGAAACAGGTGAATAAAAGTTCCTTTTACAGGTATTGGAGAGATGGCTCAAAGGTTAAAAACACTGGTTGCCCTTCCAAAGGTCCTGAGTTCAATTCCCAGCAACCACATGATGGCTCATGACCATCTATAGTAAGATCTGGTGTCCATTTCTGCTATGCAGGCACACATGAAGGCAGAATGCTGTATAAACAATAAATAAATCTTAAAAATCTCCTTTTACAAAAATCCCCAGGAGGTGGGCCCTGCACAGTTCCTGAGCTGTGGGGCAGACTTTAGCTCAAGAACTAAAGGGATTTTTTTTTCCTTCTCTGTGTAGCCTGGAAACCTGCTCTGCAAAACCAGACTGAGCTCATAAAGACCCACCTGACTCTGCTGCTACCACCTGGCTCTAAAGGACTTCCTTCCTCCCTTTCTTTCTTTTCTTTTCTATATATGAATGTTCTATCTGCATGTGCACCTGCATACGGAAGATGGCATTAGATCATATTATAGATGGTTATGAGGCACCATGTGGTTTCTGGGAATTAAGTTCAGGACCTCTGGAAGAGCAGCCAGTGCTCTTAATGGCTAAGCCATCTCTGCAGTCCCTCTAAGGGACTTTCTTATTGTTAGGTAGGCCTAAGGATGGAAGGAGACAGAGAGGAGGGGGTGAAATCCCCACTCTCTGACTGATATGCCTTAAACTGTATGCTCTGTGGTTCACCTCCCTGAGGTCCAGCCCCAGTAGTCTGTGACATCCCTGTGTTGGGAGGGTTCTCCCAGAGGCCCGTGGTCCTCTTGAGGTCCTAGGATGAGAAGATCCCAGCAGGGTCCTTGCAGTAGGAACTCTGAAGACTTAGTCCTACAACCCAGGGCCCTGGGGCTACCTCTGGCTCATGGTCAGTCAGAGCTCCGCTGAGCTGTCTCCTTCTGTGGAATGCCTCCCCACCCCATCTTAATGCTGGCAGCTCTGAAGCTCGCAATGCGGTTTACAAAGTGGGGACTTCCCTGCCTGTCCATCATAGGCATCAAGAAAGCAGTGTCTGGGTCCCCAGCCTCACCACAGTGCTGGCACGTAGTTTCAGGCTCAATCAACCAGAAGGGGGTTGGCTTGAGGCCCCAAGAGGCAACATTGGAGGAGAGCAGTGGCCCGGAGCCCTGTTACTATCCAGCCCAACTCACCTGCAGCACAATGGCTGGTACAGAGAAGATCATGGCTTCATTAAACACTGGGTTCGGGTCGTCCTTCTTCACGGCCGTCTTCTTCTTGCTCATCTTTCTCCCATCCTGCAGCAGGTATACTTTGACGAAAGGATCTACAGGCAGGTAGGCCGGGTGAGGGTCAGTAACGCCCTTGCTTGGCATGACCCTGTCTCCTCTGGCTCCACCCACTGCCTTCAGTTCCCTGACCCTTGGCTCTTGGCATTATCTCTAAAGTCCACTGCTTGGTATTTACTTATATTAAGAAATGGGATCTCGCAGTGTGTTCTACGTTGGTTCTAAATGCTCAGGCTGAAGGGATCCTCCTGCCTCAGACTCCCGAGTAGCTGATGAAAGTTGCAAGCTACAATGCCCGCTTGTATCAATGCCTGCAGAGTTTAAGAGAGGGTGTTAGAGAGCTGGACTTATAGGCAATTGTAAGCTGGGAACCGAACTCAGTCTGCCCGAATATGTGCCTGCTCACCAGAAGAGGGCACCAGATCTCACTATAAATGACCATGAGCCAGGATGTGGTTGCTGGGAATTGAACTCAGGACCTTTGGAAGAACAGCCAATGTTCTTAACCTCTGAGCCATCTCTCCAACCCTGTTTCTTTATTTTTGAGACAGAGTCATGCTATGTAACACGGATTGGCATTGATTTTGTAATCTTAGTTCCTCACCCTCACTGATTGCTAAAAAGCCACCACACCTGGCTTTGCTACTGGGCATTCATTGATCAATATTAAGAGACAAGGTCTCTCAGTATGTGTTTCAGGCTGGTTCTGAACTCCTAGGATTAAGGGATCTTCCTGCTTAGCCTCCTGAGTACCTGGGCCTACAAGAGCATAGCACCATGCATAGTTTCCCATGATCTTAGGATGACCTTGAATTTCTGATTCTCTACACATCCCGAGTGCCAAGATCACAGGCATGGGTTACCATGCTGTGTTTTGTGCAGTGCCATCACTGAACCCAGTGACAAGCACCCAGTCAACTGAGCTACATTCTCCAGCTCATCGATATTATTTAAAATCCATTTCACAGTTGAGAAACTGAGGCTCTCATGGCCGGTTGAGAGAGCACAGCTCCTGTCTCGGGCGGCCACTGCACTTTTCCCTCACACGGGTTCCATGAGGCAGCAGACCAGATGCTTCTCGTTCTATTAGCAACCTCAGCGCAGATGGCAGAGCTGAGGCACTGAGTGCTGACACAGCAGAGCCTAGCAGCATGCAGCCCTGAGATAGCAGGTCTCCCTACTGCCTGGGGCTCTGGGCTGTCAAGTCTGATAGGTCCCTGCATATCTAGGGTGTCAGGTCCCACATGGCACCTACCTCAAGGGGTGGGGCACTGCTCCTCATTTAAAGTCCTCTGGGTTGCTTCCCTGTCTCTGAGCTCAAGTTCTGACGAACGGATGCTGACCCTCCATTTCTTGTCTGGTGCCACAGCACAAATGTTGCCTCCTGCCCACAGGTTCCATCGCCCTCCCCTTTATCCCACTCTCCACACCCCGGGCTGCTTGTCACCCTCCAGGGTTCTGTTTCTGTAGCTGACTCAACCTTTCCACCATGCTTGGCTCCTGAGCTTAGCTGCAGCCCCACGGGCTCTGGCCCTGTGCCCCATACTTGCTCACAATCTGACAGCTCCCCCTGAGCCTAGTCCCTCACCCGCTGTGGTCTTGTCATTGGTCCAGATGAGATTCTTGGCTTTCACCACAACCACAGTCAGCCGCTCAGCTGTGGGCAGGTAACTGAGGGACAGCAGGATCTCTCCCACAGCATCGGCGGCCTGTGAAAAGAGGGATGGCTCAGGAGTCCCCTGCCCTCCAGGCTTCAAGGGGCCCAGGGAAAGGTGGACACTCCCTTCTCCACTGACAACACGCTGCTCTTAAACCTAGACATCAGGCTGACAGGATGGAGAAAAGGACAACCCATCCACCCACCCCTGCCATACAAGGGAGCATGCTCAGACACTCCGTTACCCTAAATGTGGGGACACCATGCCCTGGAAGGAGGCCCAGAGGTCACCTGTCAGGTGCTTCAATCAGATGCGGTTTTGTTCCCCAATTCTGAGCCAAGGAAAACATTCTATGACTAGTGCATAGAGATCCAACCTGACAGCATTTGCTTAAGCAATAATGTTCCCCGGAACCATTACAATGATAAAAGTAAGTGTCAGCTTGGCCTGTCTGAAATAACCCGCTTTGGGGCCAGAGCTGGGCACCCCTAACGGCAGCTTAGAGGAGCAGAGCCTCCAATGATTCGGTAGTAAGTACTGAGACACTGGGCTGGAGAGAAGGCTCAGAGTCCTGGGGGCTTTTCCAGAGGGCTCAGGTTCAGTTCCCAGCACCCATATGGCAGCTCACAAACATCGGTAACCCAGTTCCAAGGAAGTGGACACCCTCTTCTGACTCCCGTAAGCATGAGATGTGCACATGGTACACATACGTACATTCAGGCAAAACACGCATAGAAAAGCAAACAAAGTATAGAGTAAAAATACGTAGCTGGGAGGTGGTGGCACACACCTCTAATCCTAGCACACTCAGGAGGTCCTAGGCCAGCCTGGTCTACAGAATGAGTTCTAGGATATCCAGAGCTACACAGAAAAAGCCTGTCTCAGAAAACCCAAAATAAGCAAAAAATAAAGAAGGAAGTAAAATAAATAAACACTAAAAAAATAAAAAAATAATAAGGACTGTGAAGAGGGCTAGAGAGGTGGCTCAGTGGGTAAAAGCATTTGCCATTAACCCCAGTGACCTGAGTTTGATACCCACAACACACAGGGTGAGGAAGAGAACCAGCTTGTAGAAGACAAGTGGCCTTCTGACTTCCACATGCATTCCCTCTGTATATGCATGCCTGCACACACATGAGCACAGAAAACACAATCGGTAAATAAATAAATAAAATAAAAAAGAGCTGTAAACAGTGGTGTCTATAGAATGCATTTGTCACCTCATTCGATGAGTCACTTCCCTAGAGTGTGGCTTGGAACAGAGAAACTGCTCTCCTAATGCTGTTGGGATCCGGGTTAAGGGACAGGACAGGGGTATTTTCTCCTCTGGTGAACCCATAGGCCGAAGCAGTTGGTACCTTATTCTGGTCCTGTAAGTAGAGCCAGCCACTGAAGGGCTGCAGCGGGAGGTCCAGAACGGACAGCTTCAGCTCCACCACCCCGGTGCTCACATTCCGCTCATCCTCGTCGATGCCAAACACAGAAAACCTAAGGCTCTTCTCCTCCAAGGCTGTGGGATCCAGGGGGACAGAGAACTTCTCATCGAAGAAGATGGAATAGGCGTTCCTCTGGATCTATAGAGAGAAGGGGTCGTGGAGGGGCGTCCTGGTACCCACTGCCTCATCTGGTCCTCTTTTTGTGGCTCAGCCTTGAAGGCTTGTTTATTTAATTTTTGTTTGTTTGTTTGTTTTGTTACTGGATCTCCCAGTGCTCAGGATGAGCTCCTGCTCTTCCTGCCACTAACTCAAAAAACACTAGCATTACAAGGTTGAGCCTCCACACTGCATCTCCCCCTCTTTTCTTCTTCCAAGACAGGGTCTCCCTACGGAGCTCTGGCTGTCCTGGAGCCCACTGTTTTGCCCAGACTAGCCTTGAATTCACAGCCATCTTCTTGTCTAGGCCTCCAGAGCACCAGGATTACAGTATGAGTTGACCACGCCTGGTAGTCCTGAAAGTCTTTGGTTGGTGTTGTTGTTTGATTGGTTTTGAGACAGGACCTCATGTAGTCCGAGACGGTCTCAAATTCATTACGTAGCCGAGGATAACCTTGCGTTCCTGAGCTTGCTGCCTCCATTTCTCAAAGGTTGAGGTTACCGTGAAGGTTTAAAAGCTTCAGTGTCCCCTCCTAGGTTATGGTCAACTCACTGGCCTGGCATTAGAAGCTTCCATAGTGAAATCCTAGAAATCCTCCTCTTTGTTCCTCCTCACTAGATCCTGTAGCCGAGCAGCAACCATCTCTCCTGTCTGTACGACTTAGCACAGCCCTGGGGCAGGCATGCATTGGGAGCCAGACAATTGTGTGTGAACAACCATTAATACCACAGCGCCCTGCAGAGCCTTTCTGGATTTTCAGGGTTGGATGGATGGATGGGTGAACGGATAGACAGATGGATAAAGTGACTAGGCAGGGCTGGACGTGCCTCACTCCCCAGATCACTCCAGCTTTTTGGATGCCATTGGCCTCCTTCCAGGAAGCTGTGGGCATGTGAGGCTCCACTTGCCCTTCTGTGGGGGGCCATCTGAGTCACTGTGCAGCGGCATTTAGAGAGCAGCTCTCATCCCCAGCAGGCACCTTCCCTGAGGTTGAGGGGGTTGCTTGTCCTGGAAGCAACACCCCATGCCCACAGTTAGACTGTTAGGGAATGATGTCATGAAGCCTGTCTTCCTAGGGATAAATCCTACTATCCGCAAGCTACATTGATCTCACTCTTCTGTGTCTGCCAGGCTCTGGGAAGGTTCTTCCTGTAGCCACTGTACCCCAATATGAAAAACTGGAGCCATGTTGCCCACACAGTGCTCTGCCTCAGACCAAGCTTCTATCTACCATTGTCCCTCCTCAAGGGACATGTCCTGAGTCACCCACACGGCTCAGGCCAAGAGCAACATAATGTGTATCAGGCTTGATGGCAGCTCTTCATGGTCTAGAAAACTGTTCCCGTTCCTA
>NW_026592636.1:3966183-3968599 GCF_907164565.1 Psammomys obesus
GGCTTGATGGCAGCTCTTCATGGTCTAGAAAACTGTTCCCGTTCCTACCAAGGACTGAGCAAGAATATACCCAGCCCTTCTTTATAATCGTGATGCTTCCTCAACAGGCAGGGAAACTGAGGGCAGTTGCTTCAGTGGCTGGTTCAAGGTCACACTATCGGGCAAAGGTGGGACTCGGATTTAACCAGACTGCTAGCCACTCAGTACTACCTACTGCATGTAGGAAACTGGACCGCCCCGGGTGCCCCAGGCACAGAAACTGGTGGTTAGTTCTAGAGACTTCTAGAGTTACAGGTACTATGAAGTAGGGGCGGGGGCATGGAATATCCACCCCTGAGAGCCAGCCAGCTAATGTTCAATGTAGTAAGAGTGAGTGGGCACAGATGGCTCTCCAAGAACACAGAAGACCCTTGGTCCTGCAGGGCATGGATCACTGAGGGTTGACCCTGCTCATCTTAGAGGGTTCAAGACCTGAACTCCTACCAGCCTGCTGCTAGGAGTGGGGTATGGCTGTTTTGGTGATGCACCTTACTTAGAGATAGCCTCTGCCCTCTGGACCCAACCTCTTCTTTCTTCTTGATTGCTGACAATCAATGAAGGTGTAAGACCTGGGGTCTCACAGCTCAGGAGTTTAAGATCGCACCCTTCCCAGAAACTCCCCCAGACCAAGACTCGCTGCAAAAGCAAGAGGTTTATTAACCATTGCACAATGGGGTCACCCCTGCCGGTCAACAAAGATTGGAACCCGGAGACAAAGGCCTTTAGGTTTTTAAAAGAAAAATTGTGGGAGATTTGAAGTTGCAGTCTTGGCAATTTAGGATTGGGTGAGGAAGCTACAAAGTAAGATAATTGGTTAGTCTTAGGTGCTCAAGCTTGGCCAGTCCTGCCAAGTGTGGATGCAGCTGCAATTTAAGGTGAGGGTTGTTAGCTCATCCTTGAAGATTAGGGGCTGCGGACTTTTGGCTGCAGGTCAAAAGCTACTCAGAACAAGTCTGGGTTCGTTGCTAAGAAATGCTATCTCAAAGACAAGGGTCTGGTCTTTTTTTGCTGACTGAAGGTCATTGCTTGCTTGCCTTTTTTTATATCTGTCCTCACAGATAGGGTCACATTCCTCCATTCTCTGGAAAGGTACTAAGAGGCTTTAGCTTAACCTGAACCTAAAACTCAAAGCTATAGGCTTTAGAAGACATACAGGTTACAAAGTTAGTCTAACCCTTTCAAAGGGACTCTGGCCAGCCTGAACATGTCTCTGACAGGCCTTGCCCTTCTCTCCCTTCCCCCTCTGCCTTGCCAAACACTGTTAGATTACATTCCTAAAGCTAGCCACCAAGGCCTAGTCCCTTATTTAGCCACTTCCTCCTCCTGAGGCTGACTACCAAGGTCCAGCTATCAAAAGCCCTCTTAGGCTCACCTAATTAACATGCCCAATTAAAATTAAACACCTCAAAAAAAAAATTAAACATCTCATCCTAACAAGGGCTTCCCCTTGTACCCTTATAAACTGCCGTTTTCCTAATTCTGTCTCCTCTCTGTCCAGAGGCAGTCCTCTGCCCTCTGGGACAAATACCCTTAACTCCTCTCCCTTGTTCCCTTCCTCTTATCCCTCCTCTACCTTCTGTCGTGGACTCTTATTTTCTGCTTGCTGTCCTTCTCAAACAGATAAATCTCTTTTGTGCTGAGGATTTGGTCTTGGGGGTCCTGAGCTGGTACTGACTCTAACAGTCTAGGGCTGTGTCAGCATGCTGGTTTCTGGCTTCCAGCAGGGTGAGCCATTGGGGTCACCACAAGAAAACAGAGATCAGAGGGAAGTTCAATTTTGTATCTCCCAAAGCCTTTCTTCAGTTTCCCTGGGGGCTGACCACACCCTCTCAGGAAGAACACAGCTCTCAAGAAGGCGGCTCTTTCATTTGGGGTTCACAAACTTGCTTTCCTCTCACGCTTTCTTCAGTCCCTGGGGTTGGCCTCCCTTCTTGTGAACAAACTCACCGAACCATACCACCCCTCCCCCATGCACTCCAAAGCAAATAAGTCTGTCATTGAGCTCTCTCCCAGATCAGCCAAATGAGCAGGCCATCTATCTTCTTGCCATGACTCCGAGTTGACAGAGATGGAGGCAGACGGTTACCCACTGTCCTTAAGTGATAGGAAGATTGAAATGTATACAGACAGAGAAGGAACACAGCGCTGGTTCTCTGACTGGCCCTTCTACTCTGGATCCACATTCTGGTCTGCTCCTCAATGCCCCGTCATCCTCTCTAATACTGCAGATCTGCCCACTAGCCCCGATGTCAGCTTCCCAGGAGGGCTTCCAGTTTACCTCTCTGCCCCGTCCCCACTTACCCGGGAGATGCCCACGATCTGTTCGTCTGGCAGCAGGCTGACAGGCATGAAGCAGGACTCGAAGGCGGCCTCCTCA
>NW_026592636.1:3968609-3969620 GCF_907164565.1 Psammomys obesus
AGAGAATCAAAACGGCCTTTCAATCTTAGACGATGGAAGAGAAGAGAAAAAGAAGTGACTCTCTCTGTGCTTTAGGCCTCACCTACAACAATCCAATGTCCAGCAGCTGATGCATGCGTAAGCCAAAAAGCAACACACTCACACATGGAACATCACTTGGAAATAACCAGGCCAATACCAAAACAAAAGAAAGAAGATGGACATTGAGAACTTCCTGGTGGCTGCAAGATGCTGGTCACAGAGACCACGGGGTGCACAATTCTATTTATAGTCAGTCTCTGGGCCTGTGAGCTCCGCCCCTGTGACCTCAACCCATCCTGGATTGTGTACTGTGCAGTCAGGCTGTGCCTGTCTTCATTTCAAACTTATTTTTCCTTGGTCTCTATTCCCTTAATAGAGCAGGGTGACAAGTATTTACAAGGTATTGACATCGCATTAAGTATTAAACCTAGAGATGGTCTGAAGCACACGGCAGGGTGTGTACAGGTATTGTGCAAAGACCACATCATTAACTTGACCATCTGTGGATTTTGGCATTTAGTGGGGGTCCAGGAATGAACACTCTGAACATAAGGAGGGATAACTGTCTAAGAACTGTTGAAGAGGCTGGCCAGACAGCACAAACACTAAAGTGCCTGTTCTACAAACACAAAGACCTGAGTTCAGATCCCCAGCACCCGTGTAAAAGCCGGCTCTGGTGGCTCGTGCTTGTGACCCTAGCCCTACAGGAGCAGAGACAGGTGGTCAGACAGTCTAGCCAATTGGCAAGGCTGAGGAGAGACTCTGTCTCAAAAAATGTGATGCAGAGCAAGTGATGCAGGAAGACAGCGAACATCAAGTGCTGCCTACACACATACACACATACAAATAATAACAAAAAAGAGTTTGAGTTGGTAAATGAGGGCAGTTGAGTTGCTTTTTGGGAAGATGAAAATATTCTCAAAACTCCATCGGCTGCTCATTATACTAAAAGCCACAGCCATGCACATTTTAAAGAGGTAGATTCCTTAG
>NW_026592636.1:3969720-3972706 GCF_907164565.1 Psammomys obesus
GCGGCCTCCTCACGCTCCAGGAGGTCCTTGCCTTGCAGCACTGCCACACGGAGGGTGTGGGAGCCTGAATCATAGTCCATGCCCACCTCTACCTGGCCCAGGGTGAAATCCTGCCCGAAGGTGTTGCTCACAGAGGAGATGGAGTTCAGAGAGTCGGCCGACTGAGACTTGCGGAGAGGACCGTACGGAGCCAGGTCCAGTTCCCGGCCCATCAGCTCCAGAGGTCCCAGCTCACTGATGCTCTCATAGGTGTCCTCTATACTGAGGCTGCCTTTGCGGCTGGGTGGTTCCCTAGCAGTGGCCCGCTGGGTGTTCCATGGAGGGACTCTCTGAGGATGAACAAAAGGGACAGGGCAGCATCACATGGGTCTGGGAGACTGCAAAGAGATGCCCACTGCCTGTTGGTTCAAGTCACCCCAGGCTCTCCTTTCACAAAAACAGGGGGACTGTTATTTCAGGCCACGTTGCTTCTCTTTCCTCAAGAAGGAACTTGCTACATATCTCAGGCTGGCCTGGAACTCATGATCCTCCTGCTTTAACCCAAGTACTGGCATTACAGTCACGCATCAAGCACATCTAGCTTGTTGTTTTCATTTTCTTTTTCCAAGACAGGGTTTCTCCTTGTAGCCTTGGCTGTCCTGGAACTCTCTCTGTAGACCAGGCTGGCCCTCGAACTCAGAGATCCACCTGCCTCTGCCTCCCCAAAGCTGGAATTAAAGGCGTGTGCCACTGCCACTCCAGCTGTTTCTAATTTTTCACAAATACAAATAATTCTACATCAAATAGCAAGTTTTTGTTATTCGAGACAGGCTCTCATTCAGCCCAGACTGGCCTTGATGTTACTATGTAGCCAAGGATGGCCCATGCCCTTAGTCACAGCACTCAGGAGGCAAGGCAAGTGGATCTGAGTGGAGTCCAGCCTGGTCTACACTGCAAGTTCTAGGCCAATCAGGGCTACACCGTAAAACCCTGTCTCAAAAAAAAAAAAAAAAAAAACAACAAAACAAAACAAAAAAAACCACCTCTTTATTAAAAATCATGTGCAAGCTTGTGTGTCTGCATGTAGGTTGGGCATGAGTGCAGGTGAGTGCAGAGGCCAGAGGCATCAGCCACCGTGGAGTGGTAGATAAAGAAGATGTTGATCTCACCTACATAAGTGCTGGGAACCAGAGCTGGGTCCACTTGCCCACATGATAGCTCCCCCCCCCCCCCGAGACAGGGTTTCTCTGTGTAGTCCTGCCTATCCTAAGGCTCACTCTGTAGGCCAGGCTGGCCTTGAACTCAGACAGCCGCCTGCCTCTGCCTCCCGCCTCTGCCTCCCAAGTGCTGGGATCAAAAACGTGGCCACCACCACTTGGCTTTCTTTTTAAAATTACATGATAGGCTTTAGAAAAACATATGTTTAAAAAAAAATTTATTTAGGGTGAGTGAGAGCAGGCTCCGGCATCGTGGTCTGTGCATGTAGAGTCAGAGGACAACCTTTAGGAGCCATTTCTCTTCTTCCACCATGTGGGTCCTCAGGCTCTAACTCGGATCATCAGATGTGGTAGCTAATGCCTGTACTCACTGAGCCACCTCACCAGCCCCAGGGATGGGGTTTTGTTTGTTTGTTTTTGTTTTTTGCTTTGTTTTTCAAGACAGGGTTTCTCTGTGTAGCCCTGGCTGTCCTGGAACTCCTTCTGTAGACCAGGCTGGCCTTGAAGTCAGAGATCCCTCTGCCTCTGCCTCCCTGAGTACTGGGATTACAGGCGTGTGCCACATTACTGGGCCCAGGTGATAGGTATAAGAGAGGTCCGATCCCCACTCACAGGGAGGTAGTAATCAAGAGGGCCGAGGCCGAGAGGCCACCCTCGGAAGGGATGGTGGGATGTGGGTCTGCAGGAGGAAGCCTCACCTTCAGCTTGGCCTCCACGTAGACCTCTCCATACTTTTGCTGCAGGTACCTGTAGTCATAATTAGGGAACGGGGATGGGCTGGGGAAACTCCCCGACGTCCAGAGCTTCCACAGACTCACAGCTGCAATTCCAAGCAGTGCCAGGGCCCCTGCAGCGTAGACACCCACCTCCCAGCCAGGGGGGCTCTTGATGACTGCAAGGCAAGGACAGCCTTCATTATTGGGGTACAGTGATCACATTCACCTCTACCCAGAAACAAAAAGCTAATTACCATTGATACTTGTATATACACAAGTATACATGTTTTGTGTACTTGGCTTTTTATTTTTTTAGATTTATTTGTTATATATACAGTGTTCTGTCTGCACGTACATGTGCAGCCAGAAGAGGGCACCAGATCTCATTAGAGATGGTTTTGAGCCATCTCAAAACCACCTTGTGGTTGCTGGGAATTGAACTCAGGACCTCTGGAAGAAGCAGCCGGTGCTCTTAACCTCTGAGCCATCTCTCCAGCTTGACTGGCTCTTTTTTATTATGTGAGTATGAACACGTGTATGTGCATGAATGTGTGTGCATGTGTGTAGAGGCCAAAGGTCAACCTTAGGTGGTATTCTTTGGAAGCCTTC
Source organism: Psammomys obesus (assembly GCF_907164565.1). Taxonomy (NCBI): domain Eukaryota; kingdom Metazoa; phylum Chordata; class Mammalia; order Rodentia; family Muridae; genus Psammomys; species Psammomys obesus. The sequence goes on from NW_026592636.1 coordinate 3,972,242, forward strand.
CACCTTGTTTTTGAGACAGGGTCTCTCATTGGGACATCCCCAGGGCTCTTCATGTCTCTGCCATCCTAATTTTCACACGGCTGCTGGGGATCAAACTCAGGTCCTCATACTCACATGGCAACCATTTTCCTGACCCAGACACCTCCTCCTAAGCCCCTGTTTTTTGTTTGTTTGTTTGTTTTGCTTTTGTTTTGAGACAGGGTTTCACGTGGCCCAGGCTGGTCTCGAACTTGCTATGTAGCTAGGATGATTTTAGCTCCTTCCTAATTTTCCTTCTAAGTGCATCACCCTACTCAGTGATACTTGTGTACTAAACACCTTTTTATTGGGGGAAAAAGGGGGTCAGCAAGATGGCTTATCCAGTGAAGGCGCTTGCCACCAAGCCTGATGACCCCAGCTTGGTCCCTGAGACACCATGTGGTGGGAAAACATACCCAACTTCCACAAATTGTCCTCTGCCTGTCC
>NW_026592637.1:0-6132 GCF_907164565.1 Psammomys obesus
CACACACACACACACACACACACACACACACACACACACACACACACCCTACTGAATTTATTTAGTGTTGCTTGTCTGTAGGTGTGTTCGTGGCCATCCATTTAAGGTTGGATATCCTATTTTAAAATCATCCCTGTGCACAGTAAAGTTCCAAAACATTCTTTTTTTGATTGTTTTCAAAACCACTTGAAATTTATATGATGGCTAAGTATTTATACCTTTAGTTTTCTTTAGATAGCCCATTGCCATCTCTTTCTTAGCTTACTATCAAATGTTATACATGTGTTATGCTCAGTGTATTATCTTTTTTTCTTACCTTTCTGTATTTTTATAGAATTAAGTGGGAAGGAAGAGAAATTTTTTTTCTGCAATAATATAGATAGATACATTTTTAAATTAATTACAGTTTATTCACTTTGTTTCCCACCTATAGCTCCATCCCTCCTCCCTTCCCAATCTCACCCTCCTTCCCTCTTCTCCACCCATGCCCCTCCCCGAGTCCACTAATAGGGGAGGTCTTCCTCCCCTTCCTTCTGATCCTAGTCTATGAGGTCTCATCAGAACTGGCTGCATTGTCTTCCTCTGTGGCCTGGGAAGGCTGCTCCCCCCTCAGGGGGAGCTGATCAAAGAGCAGGCCAATCAGTTTATATCAAGAGACAGCCCCTGTTCCCATTACTAGGGAATCCACTTGGAGACTGAACTGCCATGGGCTACATCTGAGCAGGGGTTCTAGGTTATCTCCATGAATGGTCCTTGGTTGGAACATCAGTCTCAGAAAAAACCCCTGTGCCTAGAGTTTTTGGTTCTCTTGCTCTCCTTGTGGAGCTCCTGTCTTCTCCAGGTCTTACCCACTTCTTTCCTAAGATTCCCTGGGTTCTGCCCAAAGCTAAGATATACAAAGATACTGTATACTTGTATGTTTAACATAGTACTTTTATGTTGCTCGTCTTCTCCAGATTTTGTCTCAGCACACGAGTGCCTCCTCTGCATGCACAGCTGTGTGCACACTGAGCATGAATAGAGCTTGTAGCCACTTTGGCTTTTTCAAGCTCGTGAGGACCAACACCTACGAAAATTTTGATTGCCTTGCAATTCCACTACATTATTCCAATTTATTACCTCACTTGGCTCTACCTCACTTTGCATCTCCGCTGTTTCCCAACCCCTCAATTTTCTCCACCATGCACCCTGTTTTTATTTCTCTGAGGAAACTAAAGGAATCAGAAGAAACCAACTATTTCCTCTTCAACTCACTTCCCAGCTCCTTCCCTGAATTCCCACTCTCTTCCTTCTCTGTTATCCCAAACAGCTGGAGCCACTCAGCCAACCACCTGCCTAGCCAAGGCTGCCCTTAATGTACTAGGTCCCTTCACCTCTGACCTACTCATGGGGGTTTCTCCGGCCGCAGCTGCTCTTCTCTGCCTTGCCTGACCAGTGTTCCACCTGATCGTTTCCATCAGTGCATCTCAGCTCCCACACAAAATCTAACTCATCTCTCTTTATTCCACACATCCCCTTACAGTAACTAGACTGTCTTTTTGAAAAACAACTGTGTATTTGTAATGTTTCAAGTCCCATATGTGCAGGGAATGTGCAGGTTTTTGTGGTATGTGATGTCATTTACTATCACTGTTGTCGCGTCCTTTGGTGTTTGTATCACTTCTCTCTTTCTTCTTAGTGAAAGCCTCCTCACTAGCCTTTCTTTGTTGCCCTAATAATTTCTTCCAAAGCAGCCTCCAGAGCAGTCTTTTAAAAATACGTGTCCGGTGGCACCACTCCTCTCTTCAAAGCATTACTGATAAGACCCATTTTATCGAAAATAACAGCTAGAATGTTCATGGTGTCAATGATGACTCCTTTAAACTTCCACGGGGTCCCCCCCTTCCTGAGCCACTTTCAGTCAGTTGTGTTTCACTCATCCCCCTGAGCTGCTATTCCAAGTAGGCTACTCCAAGAAGGGGGGTATTTCCATACGGTTCTCACTGCTTACTTTCTTCATGTACTTCTGCAGTCATTCTTTTAGTAGTCCAGTCTTCCCTGCCTCCGGCTTGCAACGAGGCACACTGATGTACAAGACCCTGCTAACACCTAGCCCCATTCTCGTTATTTTTCTCCACCACAGCTCTTACATCTGTCTCCAGTGTTAGATCCTGCACCTTTTTATGTTTTTTTTTTTTTTTTTTTTTTTTTGTCACCGTGATCTTGCGGGTATACACACTGTACAATAGCACATCATCTTGTTCATTCCCAGTGTTTTTTTCAGTGATGACTGACTCAACGAGCTACTCACATATTTATTGAATAGGTGACGATACTCACCAAGCCTATGCAGCCACATTCTCAGCTAAGCCAGCTGGGAATAACCTGCAAAAGTCTAGCCGCTGGAGAATGAAATGGGACTGTGCTCAGGGCCATCGGATTTATAAGAGTCCCACCTCCTCCTGCTGGTGGTGCTGCCTCTCTCGAGATGATGGCTAGAGTATACAATAAATCACTGAGTGGGGGGAGGTCTGAATTCCAGATTTTAGTTTGGCAACTATAGGATTGTGAAATTACAGGTAAGGGATTTAAGATTTTGATTTTTTGTTTGTTGTTGTTGAGCATTTTAATAATCTGAGGATAAGAACAGATTTTCTAATCTCTTAAACTTCCCCAAGAACCAAAGTTTCTGACCCACAGCGGGGGGGACCCAGAACTGAGGTGTATATGATAGACACAGTGGTTCCAAATGCAAGTCAGTGTCACATGGTAGTGAACAGTGACCTCAGGTTAAGTTTGTTTCTTTTGGTTTTAGCTCTTTGGACAAGAGACGCTAATAGGTCACCAAAGTATCATTGTCTTTCTCTGAAGCAAGAGATACACTTAAAATACAACTTTTCTTTCTCTTTTGGAAGCAAGAAGGAGTTTTGTAACTTTAACCTCAACAAAAGCCTCAAAAAAAAAAAAAACCTCAACAAAAATTATGCTTAAGTAATTCTGCAAATAATGTATTGTGAGCTGCCAAAATGAGACTTGAAAAAAAATGGACAAAAGTTAGGTATTGAAAGCATAATTTAATAATTTTAACTTCACTTTTCTAAGAATATTACAAAAGGGTAGGAAAAAAAAACCTACAAAACTCTGTGGGGCAGACACATAGCCCTGCAACACATTATTTGCTGCTCACAGTTACATCCATCTTCTGTCCCCAGATCCCCACGCTGCTCATTAAAATAAAGAGTTGCTCACAGAGGAATCTCAACACTGACATGCCAGTTCCTGCCGCAGTTGAGAGTGGCGTTTCAAATCTGAAGGTATTCTGTGAGTTACAAAGGAAGTAAATCTCATTTGCAGTCTCCCCAGACCTTTAATTAGAAAAGAAATGAAAAGGAAAAAAAAAAAAAAAAAGCACAGTGAACTGTCCTAAGCCCTAAGAACTGCTCTTTGGCAGGCAATAATCATGAATCTTAACAAATGCCCAGGGCTCAGGTACAAAGCCAGCGCTCACATTTGACATAGGATGCATCAAAAGAACTTACTGCGATGACTACTTTCTCCTTTCATAAAAGTTCTAGTTCATTCTTTCCTGATTCCAAAAGCTCCTGGAGAAGGCATTCCTTACCTTATTTCCTGCAGTGATTTTTTTTTTCTCATTTATCCATAGGGCACCATCAGCTCTAGATAGATTTCTTTAAAAAAGACCATTAGCTCTAGGATGATTCCTGGAGAAATGTCTTCTCAAAGATATATCATAATAACATGAAGGTTAGAAAGATTCAAACCACCTAAAATGGGCCTCAAGTTTCTGTTTGCATACTGATTTTACTTCTGTGATACCAAGAATATGAACCCTAAGGGTACCAATAAGACTGTTTCAAAGATCATGGCTCAGCTTCTCTTGATTTCTAGGATCCTACTGCCGACTTGAGAATGCATGAGGGTTGACTGAACACCCATTTAAAAAGTTCAGACTCCGAAAGGAAAAGCCTCTTTTTGCCAGCAGCTATCAACAACCAATAGATCCCAAAGGTAGGGAAGGGGCCTTCTGAGCCCCTGGCGTATCTACGGTGGAATCCTGACTGGTTGGATCCTGTGGGGTCTGTTGCAAACAGCCACAGCTGATACGTCTATATGAATTGCTGGGTCCTGTCCAGAAGGCTTTGTTACAGAGCATGCTCCCCCCAAATCTGGCCTTATAATTTTCCCTTCCACTCCTCTGTGGTATTCCTTGAGTCTGGAAGATGTGCAGTATAGACCTCCCACTCAAGGCAAAGTCCACCACAACCACTCTTTCTCTATCCTATGACCAGAGGTGAGCCTTTGCATTCAGAGCTGTCCACTGCAAACAGAAGCTCATCTGCTGAGGCCCAAGAGCTGCATTAACTGTGGGTATTAAGATATGTGTTTAGAAGGCAGTTTGATACTATGTCCATTTAGCAAAGTAATAGTAGTTTGTTTTTCTCTAGAGCCTATGATCTCCTCACCCATGGGTTCATGACTGGGGTTACAGTACCAGGAATGAGTTTCTTCGCATGGAGCAAGTTTCCAAATCCAATCAGAAAGCGATTGGAAAACCTTAAGAAACTTATGCCACGACTGTCTGGGTGGAAGTAACATCTGAATATGATCAAATTGCACTGAACAGATTTATACAATTTTCAATGAATAAATATAAATCCTATATTAAAAAGAAGTTCAGATTTCTGCTCTTGTGTCCCAAGAACTGACTATTTGTTCTGGTATAGACCCCGAGCCTTTGCATTTAAGCAAGTAACCAAGGAGCCAGAGACAAAATTGGATGTTCCTTTCATACCCACTGAGGGTGGTTGTCCTGGTGAGACCTTCACTCTTTTTCCTAGTGCTTCCTGCAGTACGCCTGACCTGACTCTGGAATGGTTTGCTGTACCTCTCGGTTACTCTTGGCAGATGCTTCTATGCTTTGGGCATCTGGAATTTTTCTCTTTGTTTCTTTCTCCATGGTAAACCCTCAAAACAAAATGGTATAGATTCTATTTGTTCCCCTTCCTTGCTTCATCAAGACAGGGAATCTGACTCTTTATTAGACCTCATTGAAAACCTTATAAGTGACAAACTATATACAAAGATAGGGAGATTCAAAATGTCTGAAGTTTATCAAAGACTTTATAGTTGTCACCCCAAATCTACTTCCCTCTCATAGGGATGGAAGAGTTTTAGGGATTTAATTAAATCTCATTCTCCAGACTAGGGATCTCAAAGCTTTCCATTTCCCCTTGCTCCACCCCATCACCCATCTGACTTTTTCCTTCAACTATAGTGACGTCCATATGGCTTCCCTACTTTGTGGATCTCTGCCCACTAATCATTTCTCTTTATTCAGACTGTCTTAGTAGACAAACTTATAAACAACCATCACGTACTCAGAAAGTCCCCTAATCCTGAATGACTCTAAATTTTAGAAAAACTATGGGAATAGAAAACTCCTTGCAGAAGCTGGTATTTCTTTGTATGTTGTGAGCTGAAGAGTGTCCATGGACAAGTCCTTATTTCCCACACAAGTTCCAAAGAGGGCCATTACACATGTCTTTGGGTGCTTAAAGCTGATCCAGGCCATGGATATTATTTATTATTATTATTATTATTATTATTATTATTATTATTATTATTACTTCTAGATATTTCATTCCACGGAGCTTGTATCACTATGTCTTCTAACTGACTCATGTTTTCTTTAACATATTTCCTTCATTGACTCTCACTCTGTTGTATTTTGCTTCACTCGTAAAGACTCAGTTTTGCCCTTTGGTCCTTGTTTTTGATTAAAGTGTGTAAAATGCATTCTAGAACATACATGTTTAGACTCACTTATTTGCTAAGTCTTTATTCTGTCTTGTTTCTGGCTTCATTTCTGCTGAGTGAATGGAGTTATATTTTTCTGCTCCCTTCCCCATCGATCACAATTTTTGATTGGGTGTAAGATAACATGACTTTTACCTTATTTTAAGGTGGATGTTTTTGTACTCTTTCCTAAGCTTTGGTCTAGGATGTCTCACTAAGCATGAAGATTTTCAGTCTGCCTGTGTAAAACTAGCTTGTTTTCCAGTTAGTGTGAGGTAGAGGGATTGATTTTTTTTTTTCTCCTGACCATTCCGAATGGTTCTTCCTGTCCTCACT
>NW_026592638.1:0-6607 GCF_907164565.1 Psammomys obesus
AACTAGAAGAAAGATAGAGAAGGACAGGTGTACACACACACACACACTCACACACAGACTTACACAAGCATGCACTCACACTCACATCCCTCGACACTTTCTTTCTCATACACACACTCACATTACCAAGCATGCACACATACACAAGACACGAACAGTCACACCCCCACCCCCATGAACACACACACACAGAATGCATGCTTGCACCCCCACACACACACTTGCACACACAGCACAGGAGGCTTTACTAGAAAAAGTGGGAAGTGACATAGTCACTGTTCTTCATTTCTTGAGAAGGTTTGTTTAGTTCTATATCCAGAGAGAGAGAGAGAGAGAGAGAGAGAGAGAGAGAGAGAGGGAAAGGATATCTGTTAAAATTTTAGTTATTTTGTTTATGAATATTTTTCTGTATGTGGGCACCATTGTGCATGCCTGGTGTCCAAAGAGGTCAGAAGAGAGCATTGGATGCCCTGCAACTGGAGTCACAAGTTCTTGTGGACTGCTGTGTAGACATTTGGAATGGAACCCAGGTTCTCCTCAAGAGAACTGCTGATCCATTTCTCCAGTTCTAAGACAGCAAATCTTGGCAAATAACCCAGAATTCAATGCTGAGCTTTGTTTTTAGTCCATCAGGCAGTGTCAACATTCTGTATGAAGAGATGTGAGGAAACAGAGCAGAAAAATAGAGCCAGGAATTCAGAATTTATTTTGGCAAGAAAGAAATTAATTTATGAAGGAAACGGGGCACGCTGGTGAGGTTGGGAGCCACGTGTGCGTTAGAAATTCAGAGAAGGACTCATAATTGTGCGTAGAATATGAGAGCACTTTAGCTGGACCTGTAAGGAATAGGGCTTTGATGCTGAAAGAAAAATCAAAAGACTGAAAGGTGGAGAGGCAGCTGCTAGGACAACCCTCCTCCCTCTCAGCTGTTTCTTGCCTTAGGGAAGGGTCTTATCTCATGGTAGATAAGGAGCAAGTATGACTTGCCATCATGAAAGGCCCTGGTGTATTCTCCAGTTACTCTTTAGTTACCATAAACAGCGAAACTAGGGTCTACTCTTCCAGATGACCTTGGCCTTAAGAAGCTTTAATATTTAATATTCTTTTTTTTAATCTTTTTTTTTGGTTGTTCACTTTACATCCCAATTGTAGCCCCCCCCCTCTCCTCCTGGTCCCAACGTGCCTCCCTGTTTCCCATATTCCCCCATCCAGTCCCCTACTCCTCAAAAAGGAGGAGCCCCCCCTACCAACCCACTCCAGAACATCAAGTCACAGAAGGACTGGGTGTAGGGTAAGGCAGACCCGCCAGGGAGAAGTGACTAAAAAACAGGCAAGAGAGTCCATGTCAGAGGCAGCTTCCTGCTCCCATTACTAGGGACCTCACATGAAGACTAAGCTGTCCGTTGATTACATGTGTGTAAGGAGCGTACATCCATTCCACGAATGATCCTTGGTTGGTGCTTCAGGCTCTGTAAGAACATAGGGCAGGGGCATCTCTGAGACAAGTTGGAGACCTACGAGAGGGTAGGTACCTAAGAAGATATGGGGGTGACTCTAGCTAAGACTCCTACTAGTGTGGGTCAGGGAGACTAAAGAGGCCACCTGATAGCCAGGACCTTTAGTGGAGGGAGGGGAACAGCAACCCACCCCTAAAACCTTTGACCCAAAACTTACCCTGCCTACAAGATATGAAGGGATAAAGATAGAGAAAAGATTGAAGGAATGTCCAACCATTGTCTGGCCCAACCTGAGACGTACTCCATGGAAGAAGGCTAACTCCTGACACTATTAATGATACTCTGCTATGCTTACAAATGGGAGCCTAGCTGTCCTCTGAGACACTCCACCCAGCAGATGCTGAGACTCATAGCCAAACATTAGGCGGAGTGTGAGGAGCCTTTTGGAAGAGATGGGAGAAGGCTAGAAGGACCCAGAGGTGACAGGAGCTCCACAAGAAGACCAACAGAGTCAATATTCAATATTCCTCTAGCAGGAAAAACTCATTAGAAATTGTGAATGGCCAAAGTTAGGAATGGGAGGGAGGTTATTTTATTTGCATATTTTTACTTAATAATTTAATAACCTATACTAGTATACCTTTCTGTATTCTTGAATTGGATCTTCACTGTGTTTTGGCTTTGGAGAGAATGGCTTTTCCCCTTTTAAAACTGACGCTTTGGCCGAGTCTATTAAATTTTTCTTTGGTAGCATCTGCCTTCTTCCTTGCTTTATCTTGGGAGGTAAAAAAGCTACAAAGACCCTCAATTGTGCAAATAACAACAGTGTTTTGTTTTGTTCTGTTTGATCGTTACTAGCCACTCAGCATACATTTGTGAGCAAATGCTTGGGGAAATTTATAAAGCTTATAAAGAAGTCCGCTGCTCCAAGAGGGCACTACGGTCTAATATGCCAGCACAGAACAAGAAAGCCCAGGGAAGATACAGCTTAAACTGTTTTCTAAGCATGGCAAAGCAGAAAGAGACAGAGAATGAATGAAACTCTGAGTAATTTGGAGCTTCCGTCTGTCCTGAAAACAGTGGCAAGAGATCAAGGTGAAGATCTACGCTTGTGTCTTTGACTTGGTCATTGTCCTGTTTTGGAAGTTTCCACGTGGGACAGCCAACTCTGGAACAAATGCCCACGACCTCTGTGCGCTCTTCTCACAGGATAGGTACCATCAATCAGCAACTTCAATACACTCAGCTTACTCCTGTAAGGCCCAACTTGGGTCAGGTGTCGAACTCTGAGGGGAACTTAGCTAAATGCAACTGGTGGGCATGTTAGAAGCCTGCGTTGTGGATGTGAGGCAAGGCAAGTCCTCTCTAAAGTTCTTTCTCTTTTCTGCAATGAATGATTTCCCAAACTGTCTGCCCAATTACCCCTTGCTCTTGTGAGGATAGCCATGGTGCTTAATGAGGAGTCTGAACAAGGAAGGCTTTAGAGTCGGGGAGTAAGGTACGTACAAGTGTATAGAAAGTTAGGTCCTTGCTATAATAATGATAACCTCTGACAGCATTTTCTCCTTTGGCGCTTGGTTGCACCACTACTGTGCGTGAGCCAAGGTAACGAGCCCTTTTAAGCAGTGCTGCCAGAACAAAGGCAGCAGGACTCATAGGGCATGCAGTTCTGTGAGAGAAGACAGGTGAAACTTGTGACAAGAGAAGAAAAGCTCATGAATAACGGCTTGTGGTGAGCACAGGGAAGAGGGAGAAGAAAGCCAGGGGGTGGAAACCAGCTGAGGAGGTGAGAAAGCTCTCCAAAAAATGACATTTAGGTGGGTCCTTGAAGGCAAACAAACAAACAAACAAAGATAAACTGGAGTTTACCATCCACAGCCAGGGGAAGAAAGCAGCTCTGGAAAGAGATGCTGTTAAGAATGGTGAATGTGGTGAGCTGTGTAACCTGAAGCCCCAGGGCAGCAAGGATATCATCTTTGGAGACTAATTTTTGTGACTTTTGAAGGCTACAGTTCCCAATTAATTTACACCCGATCTCAGTGTTGCTGGGAAGATGCTTTGTTGATATGATTCATGTTTCTACTTGGCTGACTTGAAGTAATAGTGATGACGCAATCTCACTGATTCCGACTCCATAAATCGAAAGACCTTAAGAGCAGACCCGAAGACCCCAGAAGTTTGACTATGGTCTCTTAGTCACTTCGACTTGAGTCTGAGATATTTCACCTAGAGATTTCTGACTTTGGAGCCCTCACAATTATACCAGACAACGTCTTATATCAAATCCCTTAACATACAGCCCACAATGATGTTGTTTATCTGGTTGAACCTTCACTGGCAAATGGTTCTGCACACCCTGTACACAGTCACGCATTATTTCCTTAATGTGTGTGGCGTAGAGGCCTAGGGAATCCTGGGAAAAGGAACAATCAGAGGTGTATGGGAAGGGAAAGCAGGGTTGTATCTCCTCAGCAGTAGGACGGAGTGATCTTTCACTGTTTTTATAACAGTGGCCATTTTATAGCAGCCTACGCAACAGACGCTAGCCCAGTTGCAAGGAGAGAAGGCTAAGGAGCCTGAGGCCAGAAGGCATATGAAATATTCAAGGAACTAGAAAGAGGCCAGGGAAGCTGAATATAATTAGCAAGAGCAGAATGAAGTGAAGAGAAGACAGCACCAGGTAATATATGCTCGTACATGGGGTTTTATTTGAAAGCTCATTGAAGCCCTTCAAATAGTTAGTAAGCACCAAAGAATAGGCTAGCTTGGGTTGTCTAGAAGCCAAGTAAGTATAGGAGTGTATGTAATATCCCAGGGGGAAAAAACTAACAGCTGAAAGTAGATGTGACATCAGTAGAAATGGAGAGGAGCTGATGATTTCAAGACTGAAGATAATAGACATTTTCAGTAGGATGAAACAAGAAATCCTCAGTTAAAGACACCTGTTTCTGCAGTGGTGTTAACGAGAACATTTGTGTTGGCCATAGAGAGGCCTCAAGCCATAGGACTAATGGACTGAGTAGCATAAGGAGTTGTCTGCTTTGACTTTGGGACTGTGATGCCATGCATTTTGTGTTTGTGGGACAAACATTCTACCTCCTATTTATATTTCCACTCATTCTTTCCCACACCCGAGCTGTTTCCCTAACCCATTTCCCCTTCCTTGAATGTGAAGAGGTTGTTTCCCCATTGTGATTTCCATGTTGTTGTGAGGGAGTAGACTGGGTAACATTGCTAGGCTGTTTCAGATGATGGACTGCTTAAACAGGTGATTCTTGTACAATTGCTGTGATATTGGACCAAATCCAGGGACTGTGTTTTGTTTCTTCTAAGTAGGATTTCTCTTAATGTAAAATGTCATCCAGAAGAATGTGGGGCTGAGGTTTTTAAATATACCATGACTAATTAACAGAAGCAATTAGACATGCATGTTTAATAGGCAGAGAGGCCAGCTTTATGTTTCCAAGATGGCCAGAAGGACAATTTTTGACTACTTTAGCATATATGCAACAATTATGTTATGAATTATATTGTTTAACAAACCAAAACCCAAACCAAAAAAATCTATCTTGCTGTGCTACCATAGAAGTAACAGTATTTGTAGATAAAGTTCTTATAAATGCAATCAATTTAAATAGACTAAGATGAGTCTAATTTAACATGAAGCGTGTATTTATAAAAAGGGTCTGTGTCTACAGAGACATACACATGGAAAGAAAATGATACTAAAAAAATGGCCACGTTCAAGTCAAAGACATTTTAGGCTCAGAAGAAAACAATCCTAGTGCTACTTTCATCTTGGACTTCTGCTCTTCAGAATTTTGAGACGATAAATTCCTAGCCATCTACTTTTTGGTGATTTTTTTAGGGAAAAGTGTACACACACACACACACACACACACACATACACACAAACACACACCATAATGAGTTTATTTAGTGTTGCTTGTGTCAAAGAAAACTAAAGGTATATTCAATGTTCTTCATCTCCAAGTTATCATATAAATTTCAAGTGGTCTTGAAAAGACTAAAAAAAGAACATTTACTGTGCACAAAGACGTGTGTGTGTGTGTGTGTGTGTGTGTGTGTGTGTGTGTGTGTGTGTGTAGGGCCATCTATTTGAGGTTGGGTAGCCTATTTTAAAATCATAGCTGTGCACTGTGAAGCTGACATATCAACATGAGCTTAGCAATTAGATTTTCTTGAGTAAAATAAATTCAGTCTTGCTTATAAAGAGAAATGAATCCCTGTATTGTCACTTTGCAGATGTTTGAAATGAGTCTGCAGAAAGAGCTCACTGTTACGAACATTCTATGCCTTGCTGCCGTTTCCCTGTACTGTTAATGTGTAGGTTGTGTCTATGAATCAGATAAACAAATCTTTCTAATTGTTTTATGATATTTGCTTCTTTTAGTGCAAAATTATATAAGAAGAAGATGTAATACACCTCTAGATTTTTCTATTGTGCCACACATGCAGATTTTGGAAATGATACAGAATTGTCTTGAAAGTTAATACCCGTTAACCCTAATATCAAAAAGCACTTGATAGCATGATTTCTCTTTTTCTTTCTTGTGTTCTTCCTCAAACCAGCATAGTGCAGTGGCTAAGAGTTCATTCTTAGTGTATCTAGACTCCCTCATTTATTAGCCATGTGACCTCATGAAAATTCTTCCTCCTCCTGGTGCCTGAGCCTCCTTGTGGGATTGTTATGAAGCAAAACAAACAAATGCAAAGCGATTGGAACAATGCCCCGGGAACAAACACCCAGTAAATACTACCTATCATTGTTGCTGTAGCCCTGCATTATTCTAAGGTATTCAAGAAGCTCATGGGTGGTATAAATAGGAGATGCATTTACAAATGACAAAGCTGAAACTGCAGAGCTTAAGAACAAGAGAGCAGAGAGTTCTAAATCCAACCAGAGCATTTCTGGAGCCACCATACTCAGCAAGACAGTAGAACTCCCCCTCACAGAAAGCCTTAGTGAGAATCAGTATATTCTTCACTTAACTTTCTTTTGATAATTCCATTCATGAGCACTACATCATTTGCTCCCTTATTTCTCTCTGCATCTCCTGCCATGCACACACACACACACAAACACACACACACACACACACACACACACACACACACACACACACACA
>NW_026592639.1:0-3393 GCF_907164565.1 Psammomys obesus
AAAGGGGGAAATGTTGGTATAACATTCTTTTGGAATGTACACACTTTACCCTTGTTCATTCAAATGCTGATTTCTCTCCCCAACTCTCTGGTTTCAATCCGGACATTGCCTGTCTCAACTTTGTGTAAACATGCCAAAATAAAGCAACCAGCCATAATGTTGTGCAATGGAAAGGAAGCAGGAAGAGGGGGAGGAGCCAGAGGACAGGAAAGTGGGAGGAGAGGAGGAGAGAGGGCAGAGAGCTGGGAGAGAGAGGCTGGAGGAGAAGTCTTGGAACGATGTGGAGAAATTAACCTGAACTGGACTTCAGATATCACTAAAAGCAAGCATAATGTGGGAAATCTAAATGTTAGGAAACTGCGAGGGCTTGGAGGTTTAGGATGGAGTAACTATTGCCCAGCATTGTGCTTGCTTTTAGTGATATCTGAAGTCCAGTTCAGGTTAATTTCTCCACATCGTTCCAAGACTTCTCCTCCAGCCTCTCTCTCCCAGCTCTCTGCCCTCTCTCCTCCTCTCCTCCCACTTTCCTGTCCTCTGGCTCCTCCCCCTCTTCCTGCTTCCTTTCCATTGCACAACATTATGGCTGGTTGCTTTATTTTGGCATGTTTACACAAAGTTGAGACAGGCAATGTCCGGATTGAAACCAGAGAGTTGGGGAGAGAAATCAGCATTTGAATGAACAAGGGTAAAGTGTGTACATTCCAAAAGAATGTTATACCAACATTTCCCCCTTTAAGTCCAATAAAAAGCTTCTTTTCTTTCAATACAATAACAATTATGAAATTATGAAAACTGTTAGGTAAAATCTACATGTGCAATGTCCAGTCCATGTGTACTTAGCAACTTAGGAGAAAGTATTTGATTATCCTATCTATCTTGGCAAGTTTAAAATTCTATACCTAAATTAACTTTTATCCTTATTGGTATTACCTATATGAAAGGATTTCTTCTAAACGTAAGCTTAATTGTGGCACTTTAACTAATTGGTCTTCAACCCCATCAGAGACTTGAGAAGGAATAAAATTAGTTACTACAGTAAATAGGAAGTGCATGTTAGCAGCTTCCAAAAATAAAAAATTGACAGAAACAGTTTGCTGCCTAAACAGTCACCCATAACTCTTTATAACGTTGGAGCATCATCTTCAGCCTTCTGGCTCAGAGTATTTGACAGACATATATGTAAAGGAGGAGCTATTTAGGACTTGCTTATCCTGTCTTGGCAGAATTTGGCAGTCGACTTGTCCTGCATTTAAGCTTGCCCATTTTTGGCAGAATTCTGTCTGTTGTGACGTGAGGGGATTTTCTTTACCCAAGTGGCTCATTTGCCACATTTGAAGCCATCTCCGCGTATGGAGGTTCTTCGATGCTCATCATCTTCTTTGAGGTCGGCGGGTGCTGCCAGGAGATGACTTGTCTCATTGTCAAAGAATCTTTAAAGTAATAAAGACATTTTAAATGCCATATTCTATAGGTCTCTGAAGTTTTTGGAGACTACCTATCTTTATGTAATCAAATTGTCTACAAAATCATATCTGTCTGTTAAACCTAGGATGTATACTCCTGTGATAAATTAGACTAGTGTCTGACATGACTGTAAGTTGATTAACTAGCAATTAACTTGCATTACCTGATATCCTAACCAGTTTTTGATAGCAGTTTAAAAGTATTGGAAGTAACCTTGAAACTTTGTCATTATACTAAAGCTTATACCAATGTATCAAAATACTTTTGTTTCAACATGCAAAATCCTATGCCAGAGTTAAAATTAACCTTATTTGAGAACATATAAAACCCTAAGTTGAGAGATTCAATAATCTACCTTTTGTCTTATTCCTATAAGATATCCCTGTATATTCCTTGTTTCACTCTGAATAAGACCATTAATAATTTATAAACATCTCCCAATGACAACAAAAATTTGTAGTCATAGAAAACAACCCAAAACCTACCCAAACCCTTTTAAGGAAAATTGGACGTTGTTCTCATGGATTTCTTCTAGCTGACATTTTGGATATGTAGAAATCCTGTTAGGGAGCCCAAAGAAAATTGGGAAAATTTGGTTAATTAAGCAAATAATAACATTTGTGGTCCAGTCTTTGAATGTTCAGAAATTTCAGGCTTAATAAAAGTCCTGTTTGGAACAGTCTAAAATGTTGGACCAGTTAAGATTAGTAGCTTCAAAGTTCTCTTGGGAGCAGGCTTTAATGAGAAATAGCAATCGAAGCAGTTGAGGCAGGAACAAGCAGAATGCTGGAACATGCAAGATGCTGGAACAGATGTGTCAATGTCTCAGCATGCTGAAGGATGATTCCTGTCAGGTTTGATCCAGCATCTCTGGTGTTCAGTTCTTTTTTTCTACAAACATAATTTCTTACAAGCATTATAGAGTTCTAAAGTTATAAATGTATGAGATGTGCAGGATGAAACTAAACTGTAAGCCAACTAAAAGGTTAGCATAATACATTTTGAGGATATTATAGTCAAGGATTTATTGGCCAAGTATTGTTGGAGTTCTGGAGACATATTTTATGTCTCAGTCAGTTTTAGAGTTGTTCCCAAGTAAAGGCATCAGCAATATAAGTTACTGTTACTATTGAACATACAATCATTATCATGTTGAAATCAAAACAAGGTTGGATAGATTAAAATATCTTTTTGGGCTCTTGCGTGCCTGTTGTATTAGGCCAAACTGCTGCCTGTTTCCCTAGAAAAGCCTCCCATTAGAGAGACAAGCTGGTTGCCTTGAGCAATAGAAAATGCATGTTTTAAGTAAACTTTATATAAACTCCTTTTTAATTTAGAATATAAGCATATTATAGATATCTTATACCTGTTTTGAGGTTTAGCCCTAAATTTTTATATATGTTGTAGCTATTTGTTCTATCCCCTTTTTTCATATAGAATGGGCATTTATGCCTTTATAGCCAAGCTTTATTTAAACTTCTTACTGTTAGCATTTAAGCATACCCTAGGCATCTTGTACCTGGGCTTTACATTGATAGTGGCTATTTTTTGGCTTGCCCCTTTTTTATACAAACTGGGCAGTTATGCCTTTGTTGGACTTAAAGGGGGAAATGTTGGTATAACATTCTTTTGGAATGTACACACTTTACCCTTGTTCATTCAAATGCTGATTTCTCTCCCCAACTCTCTGGTTTCAATCCGGACATTGCCTGTCTCAACTTTGTGTAAACATGCCAAAATAAAGCAACCAGCCATAATGTTGTGCAATGGAAAGGAAGCAGGAAGAGGGGGAGGAGCCAGAGGACAGGAAAGTGGGAGGAGAGGAGGAGAGAGGGCAGAGAGCTGGGAGAGAGAGGCTGGAGGAGAAGTCTTGGAACGATGTGGAGAAATTAACCTGAACTGGACTTCAGATATCACTAAAAGCAAGCA
>NW_026592640.1:0-10882 GCF_907164565.1 Psammomys obesus
TATCCATCCACTCATTCTTCTATTTGTTTTTATGTAGGATAAAAAAAAGAACATTTTGTTTAGTCTTTTTCTTCTACAGATGTGTGCATGGGTGGGAAATGGAAAAGGAGTTTGTTTTCCATTACTCACGTGGGTTTAAATGGCATGGTAACCCATGCATGTGCTCTGCCAAACCCACAGCATGCAACCCACATGGCACAACATTGCCTTTCCTCGTGTATCGGGGACCAGATGAGGTTATGGCATAAAGAAGATGGTCAAGCCAAGCTGCACTAGAGGACTCAAATGGAAAGAGAAGAGGTGCTGTTTGTCCCAGTCACCACGGCACTGGCTTCTTGACAATAGGACCCAGCAGCATAACAGATGGAGGAATGTGGTTTTAAGATTACTGAGTCAACTGTACTTTCCTCTACTCGTAGACCTCAGATTTGGATATCAAAGATGCCTGAAGTTTTCATCTAAATAAACAACCCAAGTACCGCTGGAGGAGCATAACTGAGTGATGCCTAAGAAACCAATCCCTCCGCTGTGTGCTGGTTTCCCCACAAAGAGCCTTTACACAGGATTCTCTTCTTTGAGCAGTTGTAATTCTTCTTTAGTTTAGCTTATTATAAAATGCGGAAACTATATTATATAATTCTTCATTCAAGATTTAGTGAATAGATCTTTTTTGTAGAATATTTTTTTAATTTTAAATTTACTTGTATTATTTTTATTTATATTTTTTCTTTATTAATTATACTTTATTCACTTTGTATCCCCCCTGTGGTTCTCTCCCTCCTCCCATCCCAATCCCTCCCTTCCTCCACCCTCTGCATGCATGCCCCTCCCCAAGTCCACTGATAGGGGAGGTCTTCTTTTCCTTCCTTCTGATCCTAGTCAATTAGGTCTCATCAGGAGTGGCTGCATTGTCTTCTTCTGTGGCCTGGTAATGCTGCTTCCCCCTCAGGGGGAGGTAATTAAAGAGCAGGCCAATCAGTTCATGTCAGAGACAGTCCCTGTTCCTATTATAATGGAACCCACTTGGATACTGAACTGCCATGGGCTACATCTGTGCAGGGGTCTTAGGTTATCTCCATGCATAGTCCTTGGTTGGAATAGCAGTCTCAGGAAAGACCCCTGTGCTCAGATTTCTTGGTTCTGTTGCTCTCCTTGTGGAGATCCTGTCCTCTCCAGATCTTACTGTTTCCCACTTCTTTCATAAGATTCCCTGCACTCTGCCCAAAGGTTGCCCATAAGTCTCAGAATCTACATTGATAGTCTGCAGGACAGAGCCTTTCAGAGGTAGATCTTTTTTTAATTATAACAAAATTGAGCTGAAGAAACATTCTTGGACTTGTAATCAAAATTCCAAAAAGAACCACGAATTCAGTTGTTTTTTTTTACAGAGCTCTAGTCACTTCGTATTCTATCATTACAAACAACGCCACAGAGAAGTAGTAAGCAAAGTGAAACAAAGAGAAAGAAAAGTCAGATGATTTTCTATGCTCTCATTTAACTAGGCACATCTTTATAAGGACTTGAAAGATGTGAGTGTAAACAGTCCATATTTAATTAAATGTTTGATCTAGACATATCCGTATTAATTTGGAAGAATCACTATCATCCACCTGCGGAATTCTTTTATTTTTATCAAATGGAACCCCTTACACACACACACTTACACACAAAAACAAACAAATTATTCTACTACTCTACAGCAAAAAAAAAAATAGATAAATAACAGATACATAGACACATACATAGATTACATAGATATTTGGATGGATAGATAGGTAGAAAGGTAGATAGATAAATACACAGACAGATAGATAGATAATTTACCTAAGTTCACCTAAAGCCACACACTGGGAGAGGAAAGTTCTACTCATAAAACTTTTATTAACTCCAGTGCAATGATGTTAGAAGGATATGCCACTTGTTTGGCATTCACTTTGCTCCAGAATACCACTATTTTCCTTCATCTAGGTATTTCATTTCCCTACTTCACAGATAATGAAACAGAGACCGGATTTATGAGGTATTGAGTGACTTTTTCTACAAACAAACATGTACTCACCAAGACACAGCACTAAGAAAGACCAGAGAAATGTTTCCATCTGAACCTTGCTTAGTAAACTGTGAGTTTAGTAGAGCTGCTTACAGGAGTGTGGACATGGGGTATCTAAAAGAACATAAAATCCTCAAAAGCAAGTTCTGTTTGCTTCATGAGTATAATGGGTCTTTCTCTGGACAGAATGTTTCACTTCAGAGGACATTGCTACCAAATACAGCATTGGTCAATTAAGGACATAGCTGGGACTTGAATCTAGTATCTTTTAGCTTGAAATGCAGACTGAGTGTGGTGTCCTGGTGAGGAGTATAGATTCTAGACCATGACTGACTGTATCTGAGTCTTGATCAATCCTTTCTAAAAGGCTGTTACTCACTTCTCTGGTCTCTAGTCAGATGTTTTTGTGTAACAAATGAGCTGTTCTTGTGACGACAGTTCATCAGGCATAATTGTTTTTTTTTATTCTTCGTCTTCTATTTTGGGCTTCCTCAAGAAATTCCCCAGCTGCATGGGGATAAAAATGAACCTAGAGTAGGTAGGTAGGTAGGGAGTGAAAGGAGCTATTAAGGAAGGTGGAGGTTTCTGCGAACACTGGGAAAGCATCAGAAATAAGAAAGAACCAGTCTTCAAAGCTGGACTTTGATTGTCTTTCACTGGAACAGGGCTATTCTCACAGCTTGTCTCTGAAGTTACCCAATATTCTTTATGGAACAATTAACTGGATATCACTTAAAACACAGTCTGTTCAAACATCT
The DNA here is from genome assembly GCF_907164565.1 of Psammomys obesus. Lineage (NCBI taxonomy): Eukaryota > Metazoa > Chordata > Mammalia > Rodentia > Muridae > Psammomys > Psammomys obesus. Next base: position 2,809 of record NW_026592640.1, read on the forward strand.
TTCTGGCCCAAGGATTCTGTCAACCCTTTTTGCCAACAAGCATTAAGTGGATGAGTTCTGGAGACACAGGAAGCTGTAACAGTGTTCGGCTTTCTCATAGTCATTGGCAAAAATCAAAATAGCGGCTGTCAGTTATTCAGTGCACACCAATCATTAGTCTCTAAATCTCATTTACATTAACATCACTCATATTAATAAATTGTCAAAAAGATAGTTTTTCCCATCTATATTTCTGTAACAACTGATTATGGAAACTACCAACTTTAGAAATCTCTCAGAAAGCTATACTTACTTCAGAGCACATAAGTTGAAAACACACACACATGCAAATATATATATTAATATATAATTTTCTTTTTATTTGTCTGCTTTTCACCTTAATCAAGACAAAAAAGAGTGATTTAAAAAGCCCACTGGTCACTGTGGTGACACATTAAGAAACCACAAAGCCATGGGTTTTCTACAAGCTAGGGGCAGAGCAAGACAGGGTTCAATTTTAAAAATAAAACTAAATCAGAATTGGAAATAACGTTTGAAAACCAGAGCCACTAACTGGAATTGTTAAAGAAGAGCTCATTGGATTCTCAGAAAATATTCTCCTGAGAAAGGCATTGTGGAAGCAGGAATTAGTGCCAGAGTTTAATCCAAGGAATGTTTACATGCCCATAAAAATGGATGAACAAGATGTCAACCTTTCTCCAGGGCCTCTCCCTGTGAGACTACCTTTATTACCCTCTAAATCTAGCCAAATTATTTTGTTATCTGTTTTAAAACCATAGTAAAGAAAAACATATCAAGCTGAGTATGGTGGAACAGGCCTGTAATCCCAGAACTTGGGGAGACAGGGGCAGGTAGATTTCTGTGAGTTTGAGGCCAGCCTGGTCTACAAAGGGAGTCTAGGACAACCAAGGTTACACAGAAAAACCATGTCTTGGGAAAAAGAAAAAGAAAGAAAGAGAGAGATGGAGGGAGGAAGGGAGGGAGGGAGGGAGGGAGGAAGGAAGGAAAGAGAGAGAGAAAGGGAGGGAGGGAGGGAGGGAGGGAGGAAAGAAGGAAGGAAGGAAGGAAGGAAGGAAGGAAGGAAGGAAGGAAGGAAGGAGAAAGAAAGAAAGAAAGAAAGAAAGAAAGAAAGAAAGAAAGAAAGAAAGAAAGAAAGAAAGAAAAGGGAAGCATATCCAGCATAATGGCTGGAAAAACATCACATTTTTTTTAAACTTAGACAATTATTTATTAAGAAACTTAATAATCATATCATGTAGCAGATAATTGCAAAAAAGCACATGGAATAAAGCAAAAAAAGAAAAATAAACCATTTTTATTGAATATAATATTTTTATTTGTTCTTCAAGCTACATACTGACTGGCTTAGTAAGATATCTCCATAGGTATAATAGCGGCACAATAGCGGCACAAATGTCATAGCATGAATATTTCTGAATTGATTTTCATACCTGTCTTACAGGAGGAAATTCTTGCCTGGTTCTGGGGAGCTTATAAGCTAGGGGAGAGCCTACTGCTACTGTTTTGTTAAGTTGACATTACATCAGATAAAAGTCTTTTAAAGATAACGGGCAAGGTCTGTAGATTTTAGTATGGTATCTTATATTATACAGCTAATGTCTGCTTATAAGTGAGTGTATACCATGCATGTCTTTCTGTTTCTGAGTTACCTAACTCAGGAGGATCTTTTCTATTTAGGGGGTGGGGAGGCCAAAGAGCCCACCATTGAGTTCATATCAGAAATAGTCTCTGTTCCCCTTACTAGGGAAAAAACCAATTGGTTACTGAGCTACCATAGGCTACATCCAAGCAGAGGTTCTAGGTTATATCCATACATTGTCCTTGGTGGAGTGTCAGTCTCAGAAAAAAGACCCCTGTTCCCACATACACTTGGCCCTTGTGGAGCTCCTATCCTCTACACGTCATACTAACTCCCCCTTCTTTCATATGATTCTCTGCACTCTGCCGAAAGTTTGGTTATGCGTTTTAGTATCTGCTCTTCTTATGGAGATTCTTGCCTCTCCAGATCTTACTATTTCCCACTTCTTTCATAAGATTCCCTGCATTCTGCCCAAAGGTTGGCCAAAGCAGACTGCTTTGATAGTCTGCAGGGTAGAGTCTTTCAGAAACCCTCTGTGGCAGGCTCCTCACTTGTTTCCTGTTTTCTCCCTCTTCTGATGTCCATCCTCTTTGCCTTTCTGGATGGGGATTGAGCATTTTAGCCAGAGTCCTCCCTCTTGAATAGTTTCTTTAGGTGTACAGATTTTAGAAGGTTTATCCTATATTATATGTCTATATGAGTGAGTATATACCGTGTTTGTCTTTCTGCTTCTGGGATAGCTCACTCAGGATGATCTTTTCCAGTTCCCACCATTTACTTGCAACTTTCATGATTTCCTTGTTTTTTATTGCTGAGTAATATCCCATTATGTAGATGTACCATACTTTCTGTATCCATTCCTCAGTTGAGGGGCATCTTGGTTGTTTCCAGCTTCTGGCTATCGTCAGCCTAGAGAGGAGCTCACAGCCTTGGGCCCAGAGTGGCACGCTCAGCCACCATCCCAAACCTGGGCACACAGTCTCCTGCCCAGAGGGGAACACTCAGCCTCTGGCCCAGAGACTTGCTGTGCGCTTGACTCACCATACCAAACAGAACTGAGTGCCCCAGGGTACCAGACTGAGTTTTCCTGTTGGGAGAAAACCCCAAAGCTAGGGAATCAGCAGGTTCTTCAAGAGGGCTATACCTGGAAAACAGTGGAACAACAGCAGCAGCTCACTAAATTCAGAACGAGAAACTCAGCTGCAGGGCAGCTGTCTCCAGGAATTCTACAGGTGAGAGGAGAGGCCCCTGACTAACAAAGACCACAGCTACCATTCAGGTCTATATGCCTGAGGATAGCAGTGGCAATTTCTGAGAAACACTGGCCATACAGTGACCATGCCTAAAAAGCAGAGGAGGCTTCCTTCAGGAAAAATCATCTTCCTACTGAGGATATTCTACCTATCCCAGGATTCCAGGAAGCACCAGAAACTAACAGCCAATACCTAAAACAGCCCAATGGGTAGAGGTCATCGTAAAAGCTCAACCAGCAAAAGACAGAGCAATATGGCATCTCCAGAATGCAGCCATCCAGAGGTGAGCAGCCCTGGACACCCCAGAATAATTGAAGTTCAAGAAGATGACCTAACATCTATGCTGATGAAGAGGATAATAAAGAAAACAAACAAAATATGTAAAGAATTAGAGGAAGACAAAATCAAACATATTGTGGCCATCCGTGAAGAAATAAAGGAAGATGCAGCCAAACAGTTTGTGGCCTTCAGAGAAGAACTGTAGAGGAATTTTAATCCAGCAACATGACTACTCAGTAAGGGATTGCACCCAAAGACTTAGGTCTGTGTGATCTGGCTGGAATAGACATGCCTTTAGTACATTCCTATGGTTGGAATATAGACATACTCTTAGAACACACCTTTAATTACAAATAATGACATCTAATCGAGGGGCAGACAACGTGACAAATCAAAGAAAGATTTGACAGAATAAGTCAGAGATAAGATATGCCCAACTCACATGAGAATAGACAGGAAAAAAGGGATACTTATGACCAGGGCAGGAAGAAAGAGTCAATCAGTTCAGTTCGGTTCAGTTCAGTTGAGAGATGAAAAAACAATCTCAAGGCAAGATGTTTTTAGTGCAGAATTCCACCAGACTTTCAAAGAAGAGCTAATGTCAATATTCCTCAAACTATTCCACAAGATAGAGAAAAAAAAAGGAACATTGCCAAACATCATAGAACTTCTTCTATGATGCCGTAGTAACCCTGATAACTAAACTACAAAAAAGATTCAACTAAGAAAGAGGTTTAGTCCAATTTCCCTTATGAACATTGACGCAAAAATATTCAGTAAGGTACTCGCAAACCAAATCTTAGAACACATCAAAAACATCATCCACCATTATCAAGTAGGCTTCCTCTTAGGAATGCAAGGATGGTTCAATATATGAAAACCCATCTATGTAATCCACCATAAAAACAAACTGAAAGAAAAAAAAAAACATGATCATCACATTAAATACTGAAAAACCTTTGACAAAATCTAACACCCCTTCATGTTAAAAGTTTTGCAGAGATCAGAGATACAAGGAGCATGCTTAAATATAATAAAGGCAATATACAGCAAGACAAAACAAAGAAAAAGAAAACTTAAAGCTATTCCACTAAAATCAGGGACAAGGCAAGGCTGGCTACTTTTTCCATATCTCTTCAACATAATTCTTGAAGTCCTAGCTAGAACAATAACACAACTAAAGGAGATCAAGGGGATACAAATCAGAAAGGAAGAAGTCAAAGCATCACTGTTCACAGAAGATATGATAGTATTCATGAGTGACCCCAAAATTTCTACCAGGCAACTCCTACAGCTGATAAACATCTTCAGCAAAGTGACTGGATACAAAATTAACTCAAAAAATCAGTAGCTCTCCTTTATACAAATGAATATCAAGTTAAGCAAGAAGTCAAAGAAACACACCTTTCACAATAGCCACAAATAATATAAAATATCTTGGTGTAACTTTAATCAAGCAAGTGAAAGACATGTATGACAAGAACTTCATGTTTCTGAAGAAGGAAATTGAGGAAGATATCAGAAGATGGAAAGATCTTCCATGCTCCTGGATCGGTAAGATTAACATAGTAAAAATGGCCATCTTACCCAAAACAATTTACAGGTTCAATGCAATTTCCATTAACATTCCAACACAATTCCTTACAATCCTTGAAAAAACTTCATATGGAAAAATAAAATCCCAGGATAGCTAAAACAATCCTGTACAGCACAATAAATCAGGGATGGAAGTATCTCCATCCTGATTTCAAGCTGCACTACAGAGCAATAATAAGAACTGTATGATATTGGCATAAACCAGACAAGATGATCAATGAAATCTAACTGAAGACCCAGAAATAAACCCACACACCTAAGGACACTTTGAAAAGAAAGCCAAAACCATATAGCAGGAAAAAAAAAAGCATCTTAACATGCTGCTGATACAGGTGGATGTCTGTAAGTAAGTAGATCACCCTGCACAAAACTCAAGTTGGATAAGAACTGAAAACCTTAAGTCTACTGGAAGAGAAAGTGAGAAATAGCCTTGAATGCATTGGAAAAGGAGTCAACTTCCTGAACAGAATATCAACACTGCAGGCCCTAAGAGCAACAATTAATAAACGGGGCCTCATGCAACTGAAAACCTTATCTAATGCAACGGACACTGTCAACAGCATCCTACAGAGCAGGAAAAGATCTTCACCAACCCTACATCAGACAGAGTGCTAATATCCAAAATATATTAAAGAACTTAAGTAAGTAGACACTAACAGACCAAATAACCTAACTAAAAAATGGCGTACAGAGCTAAACAGAGAATTCTTAATAGAGTAATCTCTAGTGGCTGAAAAGCACCAAAGGGCGTACATGGGCTGGCCCGAGGGCCGCTTACATATATGCAGCAGATGTGCAGCTTGTTCTTCGTGTGGGTGCCCTAACATCTGGAGCTGGGGCTGTCTCTGACTCTGTTGCCTGCCTTTGTATCTCCCTCCCATGGCTGGGTTGCTATGTCTGGCCTCACTGGGAAAGGATGTGCTTAGTACTGTTGCGACTTGATTTGCTAGGGTGGGTTGGTACCCATGTGGGCAGGTGAGGATGAGGGTGAGACTAGGAGGAGAGTATTGAGAGGCTGTGAACAGGCTGCAGAGTTAATTAATTAATTAATTAATTAATTAATTAATTAATGGAAAAAAAGCATGTACACAACTACAAAATATTGTATTACTACTTCAGACAAGGCATAATAACCTTAAATGCCAACATCAAAGACAAATATAGAACAAATAACTAAAAGTAAAATATTAACTGATGCCCAGTGTAAGCATAACATCAGTAACAAAGTGAGAGGGAAGCAGGAAAAGCAAAGTCTCATTTACAACTGACATTAAGTTGTTACAAATTTAACATATATTGTTAAAGGTATAAAATATTTTAAAGGTCAAAATAATCATAAAGAAAATATACAAAATAAATGACAAAGAATATCCATATAATAAAAATATCGATAGATAGTACATAAAAGATGAGAAGAGAGAAAAAGACTAAAGACCTTAAAGACAAACTGAAGGTCATAACAGCGTGGCACAGTAAACCGTTTGATAGAACTAGCGTAAATGTGAATAGATTTAACTCTCTGATCAAAGATGTAGACTCAAGTACAGCAAAGTCTCTTGAGATTCAACACCATGTAGAGCCTGAAAGGGAGGTGATGTAAAAGATACTCTGGAAATGACAGCCTAAAAAGCAGCGCTAAAGAGTTTTCACAGTACAATAAAAGGACATTATATAATCATAAAAGATTAATTCACAAGGAAGATAACAGTAATTATAAATAGACATTCATCCAATCTAGTGCATCTAAATATGAAAAGTAAATATTGGCCAGTCTCAACAGTGGAATAAACAGAAGTACAATAAAGGTAGAAATGTAAACACTATCTTTTTTCAAAAGCACGTAAAACACTAAGAAAAAAAAAGAAATTATGGGCCTGACAACACTGCACACCACACATCTTCAACATACCTACCACTCGCTGCAGAATACATACTTTTCTCAAACACTCGGGAGATGTTCTTCATGATAAACCATAGTAAGTCATATAACACAGCTTTCAAATTTTAAAGCTGAAATCATACGAAGTACTTTTTTTAAAAAAATCCAAATAGAATGACTCTAGAAATCAATGACAGGAGAAAAAGTGGAAAATTCACCCATGTGTAGAAATCAGAAAGAACACCCCACTCCACACACACACACACACACACACACACACACACACACACACACACACTAATTCCATTAGTGCTGTGCATATGGAAACCTGCCTGTGGCCATTCTCCTAAAGAAAAGTGACCCTCACTCCCCCAGCAGTCATCAAGTTTGTTTGTTTTCTGTAGAACATTTTTAATATTATTCCTTTTATTTTTAGATTATAATTACAGCCTTTCCCCCTTTCCTTTTCTCCTTTCAAGCCTTCCCTTATACAACTTCTTGGTTTTTTTTTTTTTTCAAATTCACGGCCTCTTTTCCCATTAACTGTTGTCACATATATATGTTTCTGTATATTCCTAACCACAGCCTGTTCAGTCTGTATACAGTTATTCATGTGTATGTTTTCAGGGCTGTCCTTTTGGTATTAGCTGACCAATTGGTGTGCTCTTCCTCGGGGAAGATATTTCTCCCACTCACAGTGTTCTTTATTGGCCTGCAGTGATTTGTGTAGGGTAAGAGGTCTCACGGGCTTTCTCCTCTATGCACTTCAGCATGTATATTGTTGCTGTCCTTGTTCAGCTCATGTTCAGGAGTCATGCCTGTGAGACTTGCGATGTAGTTTCTGACATTCCCAGGAGACAGGCTGGATTTTTTATAACTGGCTTGATCCTGTGTGGGTTTTGTGTATGTAACAGCAGACACTGAGGGTTCATGTGTGTAGCAGCCGTGTCATGCTCAGAGTTCAGCATTTCACAGCACTCCTCCAACACTTACATTCTTCTGCCCCACCCCAATATAGTCCTTGAGTCTTGGTATTGTAGAGGTTAATATAGCTGCCCCACCTTCCATTGCTTACTCTCAGTACTTTGAACACTAATAAACTTCTCTGAACAAGGTTGAGAGCAGCAGAGATCTATGGCTTTAGACATTAATTCTTTATTCAGCCTTTAAAAGAAGCAAGCACCACAATGTATGTAAATGGTGAACCCTGAGAACATTATGCCCAGAAAAATAAGACAAATAACATTGAATGAGTTCATGACTATATGGTGTCTGAAATAGCCCTTTTAAAAAAATAGTCAAAATAATAAAATCAGAGAATACAATAGTGGAAATAGGGTCGTGATCATCAATGAAGAAGGTTCTGCTTTGGTTTGGTTCTGTTTGGTGTGGTTTGGTTTGGTTTGGTTAGGTTTGGTTTGGTTAGGTTAGGTTAGGTTAGGTTCGGTTCGGTTAGGTTAGGTTAGG
>NW_026592641.1:0-8756 GCF_907164565.1 Psammomys obesus
TTAGGTTAGGTTAGGTTAGGTTAGGTTAGGTTAGGTTAGGTTAGGTTGGATTTGGTTTGGTTTGTTTTGGTTTGGTTCTGTTTGGTGTGGTTTGGTTTGGTTTGGTTTGGTTTGGTTTGGTTTGGTTTGGTATGGTTGGCCTTGCCTGTGTGAGGGTGTTGGGATTGAACCAGGGATTCCCACATGCTGGGCAAATGTTCTACACTCAGGTAGGTCCCCAGCCAGAGAAGAACCAATTCTACAGGCCTGTTGCACAAGGTGGTAAACACAACTAACAACGCCATATTTTAAACTTCCATTTTTTTTTTTGCGAGTAGATTTCATGTTATTTAAAAGTAAAAAGAAAAAAAACTGCAGTAATGATAGTAATAATTTAGTGTTCCTTCCAACTCTGATATTTTATGGTTATGTGGTTTTGGATAGTCTGTATTAGTTTACATGGATTTCAGTATAACTCTAACATATGTTTTCTATATTTCATCCTTTTCTGATTTTTTTCAGATGAAAAATAGTTAAAATGAGTTCTTCTCTAATGTGTTCAGTTCCCTTGTGCTCGTTTTTTCTGAAAATAATAGACTAAGAATTTACAAAATAAAATTTTTTTAATTGACATGCAAAGTAACTCCAAGATTAGAACAGATATTTTTCCCTCAGTAGCCAAAGCTAGCCAACAGAATAAATGAGGACACTATTAGTGGATATGGCTATTTACAAGTTAACTAAAACAAGACTTAAGAGCAGTTAATTTTGTGATGGGTTTAAAATAATCCAAGAATAGAATCATAATGAAAACAACCAAATGAATAAATACCTAAATAAATATATGGAAGCAGAATAATGTACAGAGTGTGCTGACAGCATAGTAGAGAATACTGTAAATGAAAAGAATTGCCATGCAAACTGGGAAAGCAAAACCCATGATGAAGCAATTTTTTTTAATATATATAAGAATGTATTTCATATCGACAAGATGAAAAACTGAGATTTAGGTCCCAGATTTCATCTACATTCTCTCTCATCTTAAATAGTCTTCAACTCTCACCCCATAACACAGGATCATAAATGAGGTAAACACATGTGTTTAGGGTAAATCTATGCCAAGGCAACGTCAAAAGGAAACTCAGAGTCATGGAAGTACAACGCTCCAAAAAAAGTAAGCAGTTCAGGCTTTTCATGGAAGAAGTTGGGAGCCCAAAGCTAGAGGATTTTAGAGCCAGGACCGACCTAGCTAGAGTTCATTTCTTAGCCTTCAGCTTGGTGTTCCTTCCACCCTGACAGTCTGAGTTCTAGTTCAATGAGAAGCGTTTGGGATGGTAAATTGTGAACGGTTGCTGTCTTTGCTCTTGGTCATCTGGAATAAAGATAGATTCCAAAATAAACTAGAGGTACTCAGTTCATGCAGGCTCTGTTAGCCTTCCCCTGCTCCTGGAACAAACTATCACACACTTAGTGGTTTTTTATAATGCAACCTTATCTCACAGCTGCCCAGGTTTGAAGTCCAGTACAATACACTGGAAAGTTGGGCTGTGAGGGGCCACCTCATTTTCTGCATGTTCCCAGAGTGAGTCCACCTTCACACCTTTTGCAGTTCCTCTCAGTTGGCTTCCAGCCAGTCCTTACTTAGCTCATGATTCCTATCTTCCATTTTTGGTGTCCTCTGCATTACATCACGGATCGTTCTTCCACAGATACATCTCCCCATTATCTTGACTACAGCCTTGAAAGGTTCTGTGCTTCTCGTGATTCTGTGATGAAACTAGAGCCAAGGCTATAGAGTCAATAGTATAAACACAGTATAAAATATCTAAAGTACGGTTATTAGTTCTCAAAATCTTCGCTCATAACTTCAAAGTTCTTTTTGCACTATAAGCATGTAAAGTATCAAAGATTATGGCATAAGCAACTTTTAGAGCTTTTACTCTGCCTTTGTGCAGAACCTTGCCACAATTATGGAAGCAGTAGTGCTTGAGGGAGAGAGATGTTTGCTTGTGGTTTTATTTATTTTTCCTTCTTTGCTTCTGTCTCTTCAACCAACCTCTTATTTCTATTACTTCTGCTTATTTCTCCCTATTTCTCTGGTCCCTAGCATCAGGTATCCTGATAATTATATTTGACAAAATGTTTGAAAAGAAAAAAAAAAAGAAAAAGAGGAGAGGGAAAGAGAGAAAGAGAGAGGGGTTTAACACTGTTTGGGAATGACTTCCTTTCCAAGTGAAATAATACATTTCACTATTTCACTTGTTTAATATTCAGAGTGTATACACATTCAAAATATGTTATGTACCATATATAGGCATATGTATTCCCTTTGTCAATTTTAAAAATACTTTGAATATGGAAATGTTGTGTTTGAGGGGAGAGGAGGAACAAAAGAACCATCCAGTTTTCCTGACATTATTTCCCCTCTGAGAATATTTTTACATCATACTCTGTATCCGAAAGGCTATTCTCAACAGAGATTACCCCTCCCCCACCTAAACTCCCTGTCCAGCTTCTTTGCATCAGAAATGTTCATTGTCTATTAACTACTGAATCACAGCGGAAATTCCCATGTTCCACAGTGTGCTCCTGCACTGTGAAACAAAAGTATACAGGAGCCGTTGTTTTCTGTTCCATCTTGTTCCTCTGACATGGGACGAGAACAGGAAGAAGGCTCAGCTTTAGCTCTGTCTAATGGTCATGGCTCTCAGAGGCCATATTCTAAATGGCCAAAGGTCCTTGGAACTTGAATGTTAAAGTTCCTACTGCTCCAGCTAAGTCATTCCCAAACATTTACCTTTCTCATCCTATTATCTATAACTCCAAAAACCAGGCAGTCATAACCAATGAAAACAAAGTTGAACTTCAGCCACTCCATAGACTCCAGGAACATTAAAATGTGAGAGTTTGTACATGACACCAACCAACCTTCTTTTTCCACTCTCATTATACAGATAATCAACTGCATCTCTGAGGTTTAAGCTCCTCAGGACACTCTGTTTGAGCCCAAAGCCTGAAGACTCATTTTTCTCTCTGTGTAAGTCAAGGATCATGTGTTTGCATGATCAGATAGAGGTAATCCAAAGCCAGTCAGTACAACCAGCCCTTGGGTCAGTGCCTGGAATAGCTTTGGGCGATACAACCCTCAGGTTCAAGCGGACACGTAGCATGGCCTGAAACTGCACAACCCCTCAAAACACAAATAAGTAACACTCTTTTGAACTTTTGTTTACTCAAATAAAGAAAATGATATTTTCTTAATAATCAGAGTTGTAGGTTTTCTTCGCACATTCAAAGTAAGGAATTTGCTATATATATTCATTTTGTGTGATTTTGAGTCGGGCAGCACCTCACAGAGCAAATGAAAGAGTTTAACTTTGGACAGTAAGACAAACCCAGGATTTTGAGAAGTAATATCCTATTGTAGATATCATTTTTTTTCAGCATAGAATTGGGCCGGGCTTGACAACTTCAGAAAAGAAAATTTCTATATCCTTTGGTAAGACAGCTTGAAATTATTTCATGAGGCTTGATAGTTCCTAAAATGTGGACACACATACGTCCTTGATGTGTACTTGAGCATCTTTTGGATACATGCCTAGGAGTGGTATAGCTGGATCTTGAGGAAGTGCTATTCCTAATTTTTCTGAGAAAGCACCAGATTAATTTCCAAAGTGGTTGTACAAGTTTACATTACCACCATAAATGGAGGTGGGTTCCCCTTTCTCCACAACCTCTCCAGCATGTGTTGTCACTTGAGTTTTTGATCTTAGCCATTCTGATGAGTGTAGAGTGGAATCTCAGGGTTGTTTTGATTTACATCTCTCTGATGGCTAAGGACAATGAGCATCTCTTTAAGTGTTTCTCTGCCATTCTATATTCCTCTACAGAGAATTCTCAGTTTAGCCCTGTACCCCATTTTTAATTGGATTACTTGATTTATTGCTTTTTTAAGGGCCTCTGAAAGACTCTACCTAGCAGTGTATCAAAGCAGATACTGAGATTCATAACCAAACTTTCAGCAGGGAATCATATGAAAGAAGTGGGAGTTAGTATGACCTGGAGAGGACAGGAGCTCCACAAAGACCAAATATATCTGGGCACAGGGGTCTTTTGTGAGACTATATGGCCAAACAAAGACTGTGTATAGATATAACCTAGAATCCCTGCTCGGATGCAGCCCACGGTAGCTCAGTATCTAACTGGGTACCTAGTAAGGGAAACAGGGACTATTTCTGACATGAATTCAATGGCTGGCTCTTTGACCTCCCTTCCCCCCCCAACCCGAGGGAGGAGCAGCCCTGCTAGGCCACAGGGGAGGACTTTGCAACAAGGCCTAAAGATACTTGATAAGCTAGGGTCAGATGAAAGGGAAGGAGGTCTTCCCCTATCAGTGGACTTGGAAAGGGGTAGGGAGAAGATGAGGGAGGGTGGGAATGGGATGGAATGAGGGAGCAGGATACAGCTGGGATACAAAGTTAATAAACTGTAACTAATATTAAAAAATAAAAATTTAATTTAAAAAAAGGTGGACACATGTTGGTGAGAAATCTTACAATTTTTCTAGGATGCTGTTTGCTGGACAAAGACTGGCCATGAGTTGCACTAAAGAGTGAAGTTAACTGATACCTGAGTTTCTAACTTACTATCATGAATTTTGACACTTAACACTGCTTAATCTAAGCTCCTGTTTCAGAATGTTAATGAATTGAGCCTTTGAAATTCCAGTGTTCTGACCACACACAGTCAGACCCAAATACGTTCAGAAATAGTATTTGACAAATAGTACGAATATGATAAATAAAGGTCTATGGGGGAGGGTGAGAAGGGAGAGAGAGAGAGAGATTGACTTGATGTTCTTATTCAAGAGTATCATTCATTTTAGGAAGACAAACTTAATCATTCCATGACAAAGGAAGCAAATGTCTTCAGCTGGTGCTGCCTTCCATGAGTTTGAAAAGACTCCCTTAAGGACTCCAGGGAGCGAGCTAACTTTAAGTTCTCAGTCTCATAAAACAACCATTTTAATTAAATGCAGAGATTCTCTACCAACTTCAGCCCTCAATTATTTAAGACTTTAAGAAAAAGGCATTAAAATGGAATCAATAAAGACGCTGACAAACTCATGACCGACCGTGGAAAGCAGAAAATGAGTTTTCAATGAAAGTGGTGGTCGTTGTTGCTCTTGTAATAAATGAGGTCTTATAACTAGGAAGGCTGAACACATCCCTCGTATGGTTTAAGTTAATCCATAAAACTTTTCATATGCAGCTTGTTCTATACATACCCTAAAACATGTTGCTTAAAAGGGCAAGGTAAGTCCACATCCCCCCCCCAATAGTAAGGCAGACACACCAAGGAATTTTTTTTTTTTGTAGCCACATGGATCATGCACAATTTAAGATTCAGGGCTTGAAATTAAAAGAAACATCGTGGACATCTCTCCAAAAATCTAACCGCTCAAGAAATTCTCTCCTCTTCTAACATCTGCTGGAAGCGAAGAGAGAGAAAAAGACTCTGTGCATAGTGGTGGCTTTCACTGGGCAGGTTTCATTTCCTGGTTGTAAAAGCACCCATCACCTTTGAACACTACAGCAACTGTTAACACTTACGACCGTGATGTAAAGGAGTGGATGCCATCGTATGAATCACCACAGTGAGCAACATCCTTCTGACTTTAAACATAAACTTCAAAATATAGATTCATGTCACAGAAAATGTCTTCATTCCAACTTGCAATTAGCTGAAAATTAAATAGAGCATGCTGCTTCTTAATAAATGTACCCAAAATAATTATTTCAACCAGACAGGGGGAAAAAAATCTTACTGAAGGGGAATGATGTGTGAAAGATTCCTTTTTCTTCCAACAAACACACATCAAAGGTTGGCATTCTGTAATGCTCAGGCAAAGCTAGCATTCCATTAAGAACCAGAGACACAGCATTTTCCAGATACATGAATCCGTTTCTGCCCCATTTTTCTGAACAGGATTCCAATGTGGTTGAGCATGTGGCAGCACAGAATGCCGCCGTGGATCACCTTCAAGACACATTCTTGGAAATGAGCATAAGCCCTACCATTCTTTTTTTTTAATTTTTATTAATTAAACTTTATTCATTTTGTATCCCCCCATAAGCCCCTCCCTCCTCCCCTCCTGATCCCACCCTCCCTCCCCTTTCTGCATGCATGCCACGCCCCAAGTCCACTGATAGGGGAGGTTCTCCTCTTCTTTCTGATCTTAGTCTATCAGTTCTCATCAAAAGTGGCTGCATTGCCCTCTACTGTGGCCTGGTAAGGCTGCTCCCCCCTCAGGGGGAAGTGATCAATGAGCAGGCCAATCAGATTATGTCAGTGGCAGCCCCTCTTCCCATTACTATGTAACCCACTTGGACACTGAACTGCCATGGGCTACACCTGTGCAGGGGTTCCAGGTCATCTCCACGAATAGTCCTTGGTTGGAGTATGATTTTCTGGGAAGTTCCCTGTGTTCAAATTATCTTGTTCTGTTGCTCTCCTTGTGGGGTTCCCGTCCCCTCCAGCTCTTACTATTTCCCACTTCTTACATAAAATTCCATTCACTCTGCCCATCAGTTGGCCATCAGGCTCAGTATCTGCTTTGACAGTCTATACTGCAGAAGCTTTCAAAGGCCCTCTGTGGCAGGTTTCAAGGTTGTTTCTTGTTTTCTTCTGGCTTTCAGAGGCCCTCTGTAGCAGGTTCCGAGGTTGTTTCCTATTTTCTTTTTCTTCTGATGTCCATCCTCTTTGCCTTTCAGGATGGATCAAAGACCTCAACATAAAACCAGACACATTAAATCGGCTAGAAAAAAAAAATGGGGAATACCCTAGAACTCATTGGTACAGGAGAAAACTTCCTGAACAGAACACCAACAGCACAGGCTCTAAGAGCAACAATCAATAAATGGGACCTCATGAAATTGAAAAGCTTCTGTAAAGCAAAGGACACCGTCATCAAAACAAAGTGACTGCCTACAGATTGGGAAAGAGTCATCACCAACCCTTTATCTGACAGAGGACTCATATCCAATATATATAAAGAACTAAACAAGCTGAAAAGCAATAAACCAAGTAATCCAATTAAAAAATGGGGAACAGAGCTAAAGAGAGAATTCTCTGTAGAGGAATATCGAATGACAGAGAAGCACTTAAAGAAATGCTCAACCTCATTAGCCATTAGGGAAATGCAAATCAAAACAACCCTGAGATTTCACCTTACACCCATCAGAATGGCCAAGATGAAAAACTCAAGGGACAACACATGCTGGAGAGGTTGTGGAGAAAGGGGAACTCTTCTCCACTGCTGGTGGGAATGTAAACTGGTACAACCACTCTGGAAATCAGTCTGGTGCTTTCTCAGACAACTAGGAATAGCGCTTCCTCAAGATCCAGCCATACCACTCCTAGGCATATACCCAAAAGAGGTGCAAGTACACAAAAAGGACATTTGCTCAACCATGTTTGTAGCAGCTTTATTTGTAATAACCAGAAGCTGGAAACAACCCAGATGCCCCTCAACTGAAGAATGGATGCAGAAACTGTGGTACATCTATACAATGGAGTATTACTCAGCAATGAAACATAAGGAAATCATGAAATTTGCAGGTAAATGGTGGGACCTGGAAAGGATCATCCTGAGTGAATTGTCCCAGAAGCAAAAAGACACGCATGGTATATACTCACTCATATAAACATACAACATAGAATAAACCCACTAAAATCTGTACAACTACCATTCTTAACAAATGCCCTCTTCAGGCCTCCCTAGGCTATTGCGCATACACACACACACACACACACACACACACACACACACACACACACACTCACAACAGACTTCCTGGTGCTTTGGCTCTGACAATCTCGATAAAACTATCCAAAACATACATTGGAGGAAAGACAACCTCTAAGATAGAGTGTTACAAGAACTGGATTTTCTCATGTAGAAAAATAAATCTAGGTGTAGCTCTCTTAAGATGGATAAAAACCAATTCAAAATGAATGAAAGATCTTAATGTCCTCACATAATCTTTGAAACTACTAGAGGACAGCAGAGAAAATGCTTTAAAACATAGCATAGATTATGATTCTCTGAAAAAAAGAAACAACAGAATATAAATTAATTTCAAAAACTGTCAAATGAGATTACAAGAAATTTTAAAACTTCTGACAGGAGTAAATGTTTGCCAGAGTAAAGACTGTCTAGAAAATGGGTTTGGAGTGTAGATCCTAACTATACATACGACAGAGAATTAAGGTATAGTATAAACAAAGCAATTTAAAATGTAAATACCAAAAACCAAAATTATCCTCTCAGCAAATATGCTAATGAACTGAACAGACAGTTCTCAAAAGAAGAATATAAAAATGGTCACCAAATATTTGAAAAAGTTTTCCACATTGTTACCTATTAGAAAAGTCTAAGTTGCTTTTGACTCTCAGAGCAATACCATGGCAGTCAGCAAGAACAAGAGCCTGACAAAAGGCAGCAAAAAGGGAGCCAAGAAGAAAGTAGATGGTCCATTTTCTCAGAAAGATTGGTGTGATGTGAAAGTTCTAGCTATGTTCAATGATAGCACACTACTCAAAAGAACTCAAGGAACCAAAATTGTATCTTATGGCTTCAGGGGTCATGTGTTTGAAGTAAACCTTGCTGATCTACAAAAAGACAAAGTTGCAGTGAGAAAATTCAAGCTAGTTACTGAGGAAGTTCATGGCAAAAACTATCTGACAACTTCTGTGGCATGGATCTTACCTGGGGC
>NW_026592642.1:0-1031 GCF_907164565.1 Psammomys obesus
AAAGTAGGTTTAGAAATCATTTCTGATATAATATACTAAAATCTTAACTACAGGCTCCCATGTAGTTTGGATTGGCCTCAAACTCACTGTAGAGCTGACAAGGATAGTCCTCTTAACTGCCAGGATTACAGGCATATGTCACCAAACATTGACTATGCTGGTGCTGTGGTTGAACCCTGGGCTTTGTGCATTGTAGGCAAATATTCTACAGATTGAACTACATCTCAAGAAAAAAAAATTAAACTTTGTTTCAGTTTTATTTATTTATGTATAAAGTGTGTGTGTATGGGGGTGGGGGAATAAGGTTTGTGCGCCAGTGCACACAATGGTAAGTGAAAGTCACTTCTCCCCTTCCAGTTCATAGTTTTTAGAGTTCCAACTCAGGTCATTGGGCAGAGACAAGTGCCTTTCTGCAATGAGCTGTCTTACCAGCCAGACTAAACTTTAAAAATGCGAATATAGCCATACATTTTAACAATTTAAGAGCATTCTGTGGTTTGCTATGCTATGACAACAGAATTTCATATGCTTTTCCTTGAATATGCCCTGTTTATTTATACCACTGTATTTGGTTATGGTTTGCCTTTCCTAGGGTCCTTTGTCCATG
This sequence comes from Psammomys obesus, assembly GCF_907164565.1. Lineage (NCBI taxonomy): Eukaryota > Metazoa > Chordata > Mammalia > Rodentia > Muridae > Psammomys > Psammomys obesus. The sequence goes on from NW_026592642.1 coordinate 608, forward strand.
CTTAAATCTCATTCCAGTTCAGTTCTTGTTCATTGTTTAAAACCAAACAGAGCTGTTTCCTGCCTTACTCAAATATCTCTTTAATTTTCTTTTTTATGGACCTCACTACATCCTGTGTACAGCTCTACTTTTTATTCAAATGTTACTAGTACTAGATTCCTCTCTTCTTACTAGATTAAAACTAAGACCACATCTCAAAACTAAGACCACATCTTCTTCATATCCATATTCCCAGGTCTTCTTTGGCATATATATCCCCTAATACATATTTTACATCTTTGAAATAAATGTGTAGTAACATTAAGATTAAAACAGTACAACTTTCTATGAGAGAAGAACAATTGGGAAATGGGATTTCTTTCTTCATGAAAATTGCCAAAGTAGGTTTAGAAATCATTTCTGATATAATATACTAAAATCTTAA
>NW_026592643.1:0-1321 GCF_907164565.1 Psammomys obesus
GGACCAACTGGATGTCTACATGCAGAAAAATGAAAATAGATCCATATTTATCACCCTGCACAAAACTAAAGTCCAAGTGGATCAAGGACCTCAACATAAAACCAGATACTCTAAATCAGTTGGAAAAAAAAAGTGGGAAACAGCCTAGAACTCATTGGCACAGGAGACAACTTCCTGAACAGAACACCAACAGCACAGGCTCTAAGAGCAACAATCAATAAATGGGACCTCATGAAACTGAAAAGCTTCTGTAAAGCAAAAGATACTGTCATCAAAACAAAACAACTGCCTACAGACTGGGAAAGAATCTTCACCAACCCTTTATTTGATAGAGGGCTAATATCCAGTATATATAAAGAACTAAAGAAGCAGAAAAGCAACAAACCAAGTAATCCAATTAAAAAATGGGGAACGGAGCTAAACAGAGAATTCTTGATAGAGGAACATTGAATGGCAGAGAAACACTTAAAGAAATGCTCAACGTCATTTGCCATTAGGGAAATGCAAATCAAAATGACCCTGAGATTTCCCCTTACACCCATCAGAATGGCCAAGATCAAAAACTCAAGTGACAACACATGCTGGAAAGGTTGTGGAGAAAGGGGAACCCTCCTCCATTGCTGGTGGGAATGAAAACTGGTACAACGACTTTGGAAGTCAATCTGGCGCTTTCTCAGACAATTAGGAGTAATGCTACCTCAAGACCCAGCTCTACCACTCCAAGGTATATACCCAAAATTTGCTCAAGTACACAACAAGGACATTTGTTCAACCATGTTTGTAGCAGCTTTATTTGTAATAGGGTCTGAGAGTCTTATCCTTCAAATGTTATCAGGAAAGCTAGGATCTCTGTGCCAGAACCTGAAGGGACACAGAAATCTCATTCCTAAGGGTGGAGTTTGTCCTCAAGCTTCAAAACACTCTTCAGCAATCAAAGATGTAAAGATTTGTTTTTCCTTTATCTAGAGCCAATTAGTGCAAGCAGGTGGTCATCCCAGTTGTTTTGTTTTTGTTCTTTGTTTATTCTCACCTCCATCTTGGCATTAGCATCTTTGAACGTGTGTTGGGTTTTAACCTTAGATAACAGTATATGAAATAGCAGTTACTGAAAATGTGTTTCCTTTTGGAGAGCTTAATTATATCTAAGTATTCCAGATGTCTTTCCTTTCCAGCATCAATCTCCAGTTGTCTAAGAAAAAAACCTTTAATCTTTAAAGAAAAAAAAAAATCACAATTTTGAGGGAAGCTCTTGCAACTGAATACCACAAGGAATTAAGTTTTTTTTTTTTTTTTTTTTTTTTTTTTTTTTTTTTTTTTTATT
>NW_026592643.1:1421-12937 GCF_907164565.1 Psammomys obesus
TTTTTTTTTTTTTTTTTTTTTTTTTTTTTTTTTTTTTTTTTTTTTTAGAGAAATTTATTGAATCACTGGTCTGGGAATAGTTGAAAACTAGATGCATAGGTCTTTCCTAAAGCCATTGCAAAGAATGGCTTTGTCAGTCTCTACTGAAAGGCCTGGTGTTCTCTGATAATCCTTGGCATCCTCGAGTTAGGTAATCAGTGTGCTTCCAACTCCACATGGCCATTCTTTCTCTGTGAAGCTTCACATCTTCTTCTCCCCATGGGTACTTGCACAATTATTGTCTTCAGATACAGTATGTTAAGTGGTCATTTTGCAATATAACAACCTGTCTGAATACATCTGCAACTATAGTCTCAAAATAAGATGTTGAGGGTTAAGAATTTAACATGCCCATGTAGAAGACCATACCTGGCCCCTAAGAGGTAAATAGATAGATGAATGGGTAAAATGAGATAATTTCATATATTTAACTCCAATGTCCTTAATTACATTCTTTGAGTAAATATGCTCAATCACTTTAGGTTGATTTGTGACAATTTGAAGTTTAATGAAACCACTGGCTCTGGTGTCATACCCCAATGCTCAGGAGCCTGAGATAGTCTTGGCATAATCCAACATATTGAATAGTATAAATGACAAGTTCATTTATTGTAAAGAACTCTTAAATATGACCATTTCTGAAAATTCACATTATTATTTCTGTTATTTTTACTTTCATACTGGTTTAGAAGTTTTGTTTTTCTTTAAGCACTAAGCTTTATATAAAAGATACTGTGAAAATACAATAAAACTCCGGAACACAATGCAGAAACTACCACTTGGTGGCAAGATAAAGCTACCATGAATGTGCTTAATGAAGTAAATATTTACTTTTTCTATTTATAAATTCTTGATAAATGTAAAATGGTTTTGCAAAGAGAGTCAGGTAAATTACAGTGCATATTTAATTAAAAAAAAAACCAAAATGTTATTATAAAACTGGTTCTGGTAAAAGAACACATGTGAAATCCATCACAGTCAGCAAGTTAATTAATCCACAGCTATCATTAGTAAGACACCAAGATAAAACATAAAATTAAATAAAGCAATGAAAGTAATAATTTCACTGTTGTATTTATTGTCAGTTTCTTTAAAACTGCAATCCAAGGTATAATGACTTCTAACTTCAACTCATTTGACAAGGCATAGTTTTTCAATCCTGTACTTATATTTGTATTCTGGAAGATCTGCAGAGCAATCATTCACTATATTGATAAAGTGATGCCACCTTTTATAAGAATTAATAAAGGATATAATGGGCAATACATCAGATGTGGTGTGTAATACTTTAAAAGTGTAAGAGATTTGCCAAATGAATTTGTGTTCATTCTAAAAGAATGGAAGTTGGGATAGCAGAAAGTGCAACAAACCTATAAAACATCAAAGCCTACTCCAGAAACCTTCACATCCTAAAGGTTCTATATCTATAGCCAAATTTGCCACCAGATGGGGAAAGAATTTTAGAACACAGAGCCTATTGGGACTGTTCATAATCAAACTTCAATGGTAGTATAGTGTTCAGATGTTTTTTGTACCATTGCTTAAATTAGAATTGTTTCACTCTTTAAATAGTAATCTAAGGAATTTGGTATTTTTCTCTTTGCCTAAAAACATTTCTTATCCCTTTTTGCCTAGTTTGAGAACAAAAACTTTGTTTTTTCCTTTACTGTTTCTTTTGCAAGATTTTAGTTGATGATTCTAAAGCTTAAGTGTACACTAATTATATGTGTTAAGAAAAAGAGTCACAACCCCTGCTCGGATTAACCCATGGCAGCTCAGTGTCCAAGTGGGTACCCTAGTAAGGGGAACAGGGACTGTTTCTGACATGAACTCAATGGCTGGCTTTTTGACCTCTCCCCACCCAAGGGAGGAGCAGCCTTGCTAGGCCACAGAGCCTCCTGCCGGTGAGGCCAGTCCTGAATAGACCTGATAAGCTAGGGTCAGATGGAAGGGGAGGAGGACCTGCACTATCAGTGGACTTAGAGAGGGGCAGGGAGGAGAGGAAGGAGGGAGGAATTGGGAGGCAATGGGGGGGGGGGCTACAGCTAGGATACAAAGTAAAAATAAGAACCTGTAATTAATATAAAAATAAAAATTTTATTAAAAAAGATTTAACTTACAAAACAAATGAGTCACAAATTCACAATGAAGACTTTAATCTGAACTATGAAAAATGTTCACCTTTATATGTATGTCTATCCACATATATAAAAATAATATGGTCATTTTGTTTAAATATTTATGTTTATATATGTTCTATATATATATTTTTTACATATGTTTTATATTTGTTCCATATATTGAAAAATCAGAAAGCACATAAAACTCACTAAAGTCCAAAAAATGACACATGGGAGAAATTTATCTTACAATTTATTCAGAAATAATTAGCACAATAGCATAGTATTTGTTATATTGTCTGTGTGCTTTCCATAGAATTGATTTATTTTTGTTTTAATAATATTATTAAGGACAAAGTCAAGACAACATCATGTTACAAGCTTTCATAATAATAACAATTATTTAAGGCCACAGTATAAAAAATTTTGTGGATTACTTTATTCATTTATTTATTAGAATTTATTCATTTTGTATTTCCACAGAAGTCCCCTCCCTGATCTAATCATAGTCCCACCAAAGCTCCCTCTTCTCCTCCTATACCCTTCCCTTAGTCTACTGATAGGGAAGGGCCTCCTCCCCTTCTATCTGACCCTAGACTATCAGGTCTCATCAGTGCTGGCTGCATCATCTTCCTCTGTGGCCTGGCAAGGCTGCACCCCCAGAAACAAACACACACACCTACTGAAACTTAACTTTTGACAAAGAAGCCAAAACCATACAATGGAAAAAAAGATAGCATCTTCAAAAAAAAAAAAATGGTGCTGGTCTAACTGGATGTCTACATGTAGAAAATGCAAATCTATCCATATTTGTCACCCCATACAAAAGTAAAGTCCAAGTGGATCAAAGACCACAAAGTAAAATCAGACACACTAAATCTGTCAGAAGAAAAAGTGGGGGAGACCCTTGACCTCATTGGCACAGGAGACAAGTTCCTAAACAGAACACCAACAGCACAGGCTCTAAAACAATCAGTACATGGGACCTCAGGAAACTGAAAAGCTTCTGTAAAGCAACGGACACTGTCATCAGAACAAACACCAACCTACAGACTGGGAAAAACTCTTCACCAATCCTACATCTAACAGAGGGCTAATATTCAGAATACAGAAAGAATTGACGAAGTTAAACTCCAACAAACCAAGTAATCCAATTAAAAGTGGGGTACAGGTATCTTCAGGGCTGGCTGCAAAGTCCTCCTCTGTGGCCTAACAGACTGCTCCTCCCCTGGGGGGAGGTGTCAAACAGCCTGCCCTTGAGATCCTGTTAGAAATATAAAACAGGGACAGATGAAATGGGAGGAGGTCCTCCCCTATCAGGGGACTTGGAAAGGGGCAGGGAGGAGACCAGGGAGGGAGTGTGGGGTTGGGGAGGGAATGAGGGAGCGGGATACAGCTGGGACACGGAGTTAAGAAAATGTAACTAAAAAGAAAAAATAAAATAAAAAAAAAAAAAAAAGAAAATATAAATATGAGTAACGTGTAAAACACATTTAAGCAGAGCTGAAGTAGACTCTTCATGATGCTCTTGTGCCTGGTTCTACTCCACTCTCTTGATCTAGAGCTCCAGAGAAGAAAGAGACATATGAACTTGAAATTGTAATAACAGTTGAAAAGTTAAAAAAAAAAAAACCCAGATATTACTACTCAGAAAGCTGAAAATATTTACTATCTAGCTTTTAGAAATAATGCTTCTGCAGGCCACAGTAGAGGACAATGCAGCCACTTTTGATGAGAACTGATAGACTAAGATCAGAAAGAAGAGGAGAACCTCCCCTATCAGTGGACTTGGGGAGGGGCATGCATGCAGAAAGGGGAGGAAGGGTGGGATCGGCAAGGGAGGAGGGAGGGGCTTATGGGGGGGATATAAAATGAATAAAGTGTAATTAATAAAAAATTAAAAAAAAAGAAAAAAAAAAAATAAAAGTGGGGTACAGAGCTAAACAGAGAATTCTCAACAGAGGAATATTGAAAGGTAGAGAAATTCTTAAAAAGAAATATTCAATGTCCTTAGTCATCTGGGAAACACACTATAAACTTTTAAGAGTGGATTAAGAGTGATTAAGAGATTTTAAGAGTGGATTAAGGTTAAGATTCATATGTTTAATTTTTAAATTTAATTATTAAATGTTGATGCTTGCATATGATGAATAATTTCAACAAATGTTCACTAAGAACTTGAGTATATTTCCTAGCCAGACTTATAAATTTAAATAATTGTGGAAACATTTAGTTTGATTATATCTCAAGTACTGAACCTATTCTAGCACTACTCTTGTTAAAGAAAGTTATCTATGAATTGAAAGAAGTAGAAGATTAATACAAACATGTATTTCCTGATTTTATACATAATGGCAGAAGAGAATGGAGAAGGAAGTAAAGGCATCTATGTTCTCATGAGTCAAAAGAATAAAATATTAACTGAAAGTTTTCAAGTAAGGCCAAAGGCCATTTCTGAATAAGGTCTTTCTAAATAAGTAGGGATGTGAAATATGATTTTGATAATGCTGCTTGTCTGATCAACACATTTTTTTCTACTAAAATCAGGAATAAGACAGATATTTTCTTCCTCTACTCATCAAAATACTGGTCAAGTCTTAGCTAGAACATTAAGATAAGAGAATCATTAAAGTCCTACCCTTCCCACCAAAAAAGGAAATCAAGTATCTTTAATTGAAGATGGTATGATCATATATATAAAAGAACCTAAAATTTCCACCAGGAAACACTTAGAGTTGATAATATTTTCACCAGAGTGGCAGAATATAAAAACTACACATAAAAATGAGTAGCTTCTGTATGCAACAATAATGAACAGCTGAATAGGGGAAGGACATAGGTGGAGAAGAAGGAGGGAGAGTGGGGCCAGGAGGAGAGGGAGGGGGCTATAGCAAGGATGCAAAGTGAATAAACTGTAATGAATAATAATAATAATAATAATAATAATAATAATAATAATAACAACAATAATAATAATAATAATAATAAAGAAAATAAAAAAACGACAGGGGACATAATTACAAAGACTTAAATATCAGAATTTATCAGACACAAAGTAGTCAACTCTTTGTGTACTTTGCTGAAACATTTATTAAAGTAAGTGCTTGAAGTAACTACAAATATAGAAACAAGGCGCACTGACCCAAAAGATTTACACAAGTAGAGGCAAAAGAACATAATAAAAATAGATTGATTTAAGTTAAAAGTTGAGGAGAAGTCTATAAGCTTGTTAAATTCTGTTACTATTGGTGAAAAATAAAGGAATAGAAAATGGAGTACTGGAAAGATTTAAATTTAAAGACAATACAAAGATTATGAAGTTAGGAACCATTGATGAACCAACAGACAAGACAGATGTAGCTACAATGGAGAGCAGCAATGAAAGTTTCTGGAGAGTACTACTAGGGGCTTGAGATAATTTTCCAAATGGAAGGCCACAAGTTATAATTTCTAGATTCTCAAGACATTTCTAACAAAATAAAGTGAAGAAATTATATATATTCAATGGCAAACTCAAGAGAAAATTTTCAAAACCATTTGAGAATAAAGAAATCTTTCTTAAGAAGAAATTCAGACTGGTAGTTAGCTCTTTGAATAGAATCCATGGAAACCAGGACATAGGGAAAAAATGAGCTTTTAAATCCCCATCCCAAAATATATTTTTCCAATCTTCATAGACTCTGCCGTTATGATGGAAATGTGAAAGGGGAGACTTCAGGAGGAAGTAAAATGATTGTGCTTTCAAGATGGAAAACAATAGAGTGAAAGGCACAGCAAACCTATGGAGAAAATCCTAGCAAATGCCAATTGTACACAATAACGGTACTTTTGTAGGCAGTTAAAAAGCAATATGGGATTATGGTTAATTGTGCAATTACAATATTAACTGAGGATATAATGAGTGGTGCTCACGTTGTCTAAAAGTCTTTGGTTTTAGAGGAACTGCATACTCACAATAGCTTAAATATTAGGGTTTAGTAAATTAAGTACCTATTTTGACATCCTCACAAACATATTTAAATTGAAATATTTAATTGTATTGCCTGTCCTGAAACCATGCGATTATTCTCTTTCACATTCAAACACCTAGAAATATGGAAATATTTCAGAGAATCCATAAGCTAAACTGTCTTATGTAGGACTATTTAAGAAGAGCAAATACAAAAGAAGAAATATTTCCTTACATGTACATCACATATTTTTAAAATAAAATTGCATGAATAGAGGAATAAAATGAATATATTTGAATAATGACTAGATTTTAAAATGTGATTATAATATAGTTTATTTTTCTTTTTCTATTGTTGCTATACATACAAGCTGATACATAATTATATCAAAGCCTTAGAAGTGAATCAAAGCATACATATTTTTCAAAGTAATTTTAGAAAAAAATTTATGTATGTTAGACAATATTCTAATAATATATTTTGAGCATATATTACTTATTTACCTACATTCATTTTGTCATAATGCTATAATAATCCACCTCTTATTATTAGAAATTAAGGGTGTGTTTACTGTGTTCTGTTTATTAAAATATAAATGAGATTTTTGAATATTGATTTTACAGTTTAAAAATATAAAATTTCACTGCTCCCCAAGCAGACCCAATCATCCAGGCTGGTCTCTAGTTTTGCAATAGAACACCAGTTCCTGCTTTTTTCCTCTGTCTTCACTCCTCCTGTGTATCTCGCAGACCAACCTCTCCTTTTATCCCTCCTACCACTGATCTCCATGTCCCAGCTCATAAGGCAGGCAGAAAACTCCGGCTCAACCACAGGCCATCTCTGCCAAAAGAACAAATAGTCACTCTGCAGACCTTTTCTGCGCCCTGTTATAGGAGACAATATTCCTCAGGCTTTTCCTAGATGGAATCTCCTTTGCCTCCTATAGATCGCACAGAACATCCTCTCCTGACCTCCCCGAAATCAGCAAATAGACCTATAATCACACAAACCCACATGCTTTTGTGCCAGCAAAAACCTACAGTAACAAACAGGACAATGTACCTCAACTGGAGCACAGCTATACTGGAAGAGCCTGTCCTGAATATACTAACATAACTGAAGTGTCCAGGGCCAGCTTCACCTTGGTCATGGGAAAACTGGGAAGGCTGGCATGGAGTCGGTGAAAGATCACTCAGCAGACTTCTCTGGGGGTACCAAACTTTCTCATCTCAGGCTGTGTTCTCTGTGACTCTGAACTCCTCACTCTTTGGGGACTGGTGAGAAAGAAAAGAGAAAGAGGAAAGAATCACATTCACACACACAGTGGTGAGGGAGAGCAGTTTCAACAAATTCCAACAGGCTTCAATAATTTCACACATGTGCATACACACATATGTACATAGATACATATACACATACACACACTCATGCACACACATATACATACATACACATACATACATACATACATACATACATACATACATACATACAAACACACATGTTTGGTAGAGGGTGGATGGAGCAAAGCTCTGACAAACAGTCTCCAAACAACTCTACCCTTGTTCTTAGACTTTTATACATTCTAGAAGAAATTGCCACATTGCCATAAAAGCAGTCACCACAGAAACAGATGAGGTCATTACACAGCAAAATTATTGATTATTTGTGCCTAACTAAACATTTCTCATCTATCATTTCATTCCACAAGTTTGCTGTAAGTTCAAAGCAATGTTCCTTAATGTCATGAGTTAACAAGGTTTTGTGTGGTGTTTTTCATTTTTTTAATTAATTAATTTTTTATTAATTATGATTTATTCACTTTGTATCCCAGGTATAGCCCCATCCCACGTCCCCTACCAATCCCAACTTCTTTTCTTCATTTCCTCCCATTCCCCTCCCACACTCCACTGACAGGGTAGTCATCCTCCCCTTCCATCTGACCCTAGCTTATCAGGTCTCATCAGGACTGGCTGCACTGTTTTGTCTGTGGCCTGGTATGACTGCTTCCCAATGAAAGGGAGACGATCAAAGAGCAAGCCACTGAGTTCATGTCAGAGACAGTCCTTTTTCCCCCATACTAGGGAACCCACTTGGACACTGAGCTGTCATGGGCTACATCTGTGCAGGGGTTCTAGGTTATCTCCATGCATGGTCCTCAGAAAACTCTGGAACCAGAGTTTTGGGTACTGTTGCTCTTCTTTTGGAGATCCTGTCTGCTCCAGGTCTTTCTATCTCCCCCTGTATTCTGCCCAATGTTTGGATATGACTTTCAGCATCTGCTTTGATACCCTGCTGGGTAGCGTCTTTCAGAGGCCCTCTCTAGTAGGCTCCTGACCTGTTCCCTGTTTTCTCCCTTTCCTGACATCCATCCTGTTTGCCTTTCTCAATGGAGATTGATCATCTTACCCAGGATCCTCCTCCTTGCTTAGTTTTTCATACAGATTTCAGTATGTTTATCCTATATTATATGTCTAATATTGACAATAGTTTTCTATGTCACAGGTTAAAAAGGATTTTTACCAAGAAACAGGCATTTACCTTATGCTTTATTTTTGAAGTATGGAATAGCTAATAATTCATTTTTCTATGTTTTATACTCATAATAGAATCATCCATATCTAATTCATTACTTTTTTTTTTTTTCATCAGAATGGCCAAGATGAAAAACTCAAGTGACAACACATGCTGGAGAGGCTGTGGAGAAAGGGGAACCCTCCTCCACTGCTGGTGGGAATGTAAACTTGTACAATCACTCTGGAAATCAATCTGGTGCTTTTTAAGACAACTAGGAATAGCGCTTCCTCAAGATCCAGCCATAACACTTCTAGGCATATATCCAAAAGAGGCTCAAGTATACAGTAAGGACATTTCCTCAACCATGTTTGTAGCAGCTTTATTTGTAATAGCCAGAAGCTTGAAACATCCCAGATGCCCCTCAACTGAAGAATGGATGCAGAAATTGTGGTACATCTACAAAATGGAGTACTACTCTGCAATGAAAAATAAGGAAATCATGAAATTTGCAGGTAAATGGTGGGACCTGGAAAAGATCATCCTGAGTGAGCTGTCCTACAAGCAGAAAGACACACATGGTATATACTCACTCATATAGATATATGACATAGGATAAACCTACTAAAATCTGTACATCTAAAGAAACTAATCAAGAGAGAGGATCCTGACTAAAATGCTCAATCTCCATCCCAAAAGGAAAAGAGGAAGGGCATCAGAAGAAGAAGAAAACAGGAAAAAAACTAGAAACCACGGAGGGCCTCTGAAAGGCTCTGCCCTGCAGACTATCAAAGCAGACGCTGAGACTTATGGCCAACTGTTGGGCAGAGTGCATGGAATCTTATGTAAGAAGTGGGAAATAGTAAGAGCTGGAGAGGACAGGAACCCCACAAGGAGAGCAACAGAACCAGTAATTTGAACACAGGGGTCTTCCCAGAGACTCATACTCTGATCAAGTGCCAGGCATGGAGATAACCTAGAACCCATGCACAGATGTAGCCCATGGCAGTTTAGTGTCCAAGTGGGTTACATAGTAATGGGAACAGGGACTGCTTCTGACACAATCTGATTGGCCTGCTCTTTGATCACCTCCCACTGATGGGGGAAGAGCCTTACCAGACCACAGAAGACGACAATGCAGCCACTCCTGATGAGATCTGATAGACTAAGATCAAAAGAAAGGAGAGGAGGCCCTCCCTATCAGTGGACTTGGGGAGGGGCATGCTTGAAGAAGGGGGTAGAAGTGTGGGATCAGGAGGGGAAGAGGGAGGTACTTATGGGGGTATACAAAGTGAATAAAGTGCAATTAATAAAAATTTAAAAAAGATCTTCTGCATGTATCTCCAACCCTGATCTCAAGCTTTACTATAGAGCAACAGTAAAAAAAAAAAAAAGGCACAATACTGGCATAAAAACAGATTTGTTCTATTTCTTATAGTGCTCTAAATTTTCCCCTTAGGATGATGTTCAGCATGGCCAAAAATTTGTTACATCGTATTTTCATTTTTAATTAAAAGAATGTTTAAAAATATTTTTTAATTTCTTAATTGATCCATTGATTGCTCAGTGATGTATTTTTTAAAACTTCTACGGACTTGTATATTTATTAGATATTTCTTTGCTGTCAGTTTTGTTTTTGTTATATTATGGTCAGACAGGATACACAGAGTTGTTTCAATCACTGTAAATTTGTTAATATTTGTGCTGTGTCCCTGATGTGGTGTATTTTAGAGAAGCTTCCATGTACTTCTGTGTAGAATGTGTATATTTTATAAATATCTGTTAAGTCCACTTAATGTGTAATGTCATTTAATTTTGATACTTCTGTTTATTTTTGCTCCAGATATCTGTAGAATGAGGGTATTAAAATCATGTTATTAACAAAAAAAGAATAAAAGAAAGAGAATAATCCAAGCACAAAGGCTCTTTCTCTCTCTCTCTCTCTCTCTCTCTCTCTCTCTATATATATATATATATATATATATGTATGTATACATATTTTTCACAAAGATCACATAAGAATATCTTACTAATGTAAAGAAGGAGATGCCTATAAAAGTGGAAGAAACTTATAGAACATGAAATAAAATGGACCAGAAAAGAAAATCCCCTTTTCACATAATAATCAAAAAAATAAACATATAGAACAAAGAAAGAATATTAAAAGCCACAATGAAAAAAGACAAAATAACATACAAAGCAAAGATATTAGACTTACACCAGAGTTTTCAATAAAGAGTCTAAAACAGTAGGGCCTATATAGATGAGCCACAGACTCTAAGAGATAGCAGGTATCTGTTCAGATTGCTATACCCAACAAAACTTTCAGTGTCCATAAATGAACAGAATAAAGAATAGTGCTATTGAGTTCATGTCAGAAATAGATCCTGTTCCCCTTACTAGGACACCCACTTGGACACTGAGCTACCATGGGCTACATCTGAGCATATGTTCTATGTTATATCCATGCATGGTCCCTGGTTGGAGAACCAGTTTCATATGGCCATCCTGCCAAAAGCAATCTACAGATTCAATGCAATTCCCATCAAAATACCAACTCAATTCTTTACAGACCTTGAAAAAAAGATTCTCAGCTTCATATGGAGAAACAAAAAACCCAGAATCTCCAAAACGATCCTGTACAACAACAGATCATCTGGAGGTATCTCCATTCCCGATCTCAAGCTGTACTACAGGGCAACAGTAATAAAAACTGCATGGTATTGGCATAGAAACAGAAAGGAGGATCAATGGAATCGCATAGAAGACCCAGAAATAAACCCACACACCTATGAATACTCAATATTTGACAAAGAAGCCAAATCCATTCAATGGAAAAAAGACAGCATCTTCAACAAATGGTGCTGGACCAACTGGATGTCTACATGCAGAA
>NW_026592644.1:0-1633 GCF_907164565.1 Psammomys obesus
GGACCAACTGGATGTCTACATGCAGAAAAATGAAAATAGATCCATATCTATCACCCTGCACAAAACTAAAGTCCAAGTGGATCAAGGACCTCAACATAAAACCAGATACTCTAAATCAGTTGGAAAAAAAAAGTGGGAAACAGCCTAGAACTCATTGGCACAGGAGACAACTTCCTGAACAGAACACCAACAGCACAGGCTCTAAGAGCAACAATCAATAAATGGGACCTCATGAAACTGAAAAGCTTCTGTAAAGCAAAAGACACTGTCATCAAAACAAATAGACAGCCTACAGATTGGGAAAGAATCTTCACCAACCCTTTATCTGACAGAGGGCTAATATCAAGTATATATAAAGAACTAAAGAAGCAGAAAAGCAACAAACCAAGTAATCTACTTAAAAAATGGGGAACAGAGCTAAACAGAGAATTCTCGAAAGAGGAAAGTCGAATGGCAGAGAAACACTTAAAGAAATGCTCAACCTCATTAGCCATTAGGGAAATGCAAATCAAAACGACCCTGAGATTTCACCTTACACCCATCAGAATGGCCAAGATGAAAAACTCAAGTGATAGCACATGCTGGAGAGGTTGTGGAGAAAAGGGAACCCTCCTCCATTGCTGGTGGGAATGTAAACTGGTTCAACCACTCTGGAAGTCAATCTGGCGCTTTCTCAGACAACTAGGAGTAGTGCTACCTCAAGACCCAGCTATACCACTCCTAGGTATATACCCAAAATTTGCTCAAGTACACAACAAGGACATTTGTTCAACCATGTTCGTAGCAGCTTTATTTGTAATAGCCAGAACTTGGAAACAACCCAGATGTCCATCAACGGAGGAATGGATACAGAAACTGTGGTATTTTTACACAATGGAATACTACTCAGCAATCAAAAAGGAAGAAATCATGAAATTTGCAGGCAAGTGGTGGGATCTAGAAAAGATCATTCTGAGTGAAGTATCCCAGAAGGAGAAAGACAAACTTGGTATATACTCGCTTATATAGACCTACAAGACATGATAAACATAATGAAATCTACACACCTAAAGAAGATAATCAAGAAAGTGGACACAGGCGAAGGTGATTAATCCTCATTTAGAAAGACAAATGGGATGTGCATTGAACTTATGACAGGAGTCTACCACAAAAGGCATCTGAAAGACTCTACCTAGCAGTGTTTCAAAGCAGACACTAAGACTCATAACCAAACCCTCGGCAGAGTGCAGGGAATCATATGAAAGAAGGGAAGTTAGTATGATATGGAAAGGATAGGAGCTCTACAAGGACCAAATATATCTGGGCACAGGGTCTTTTCTGAGACTGACACTCAACCAAGGACCATCTATGGATATAACCTAGAACTTCTGCTCGGATGTGGCCTGTGGTAGCTCAGTAACCAAGTAGTTTTCCAAAGTAAGGGGAACACGGACTATTTCTAATAGGATCTCAAGGGCAGGCTGTTTGACCCCCACCCCAGGGGAGGAGCAGTCTGTTAGGCCACAGAGGAGGACTTTGCAGCCAGCCCTGAAGATACCTGATAAAACAGGGTCAGATGAAAGGGGAGGAGGTCCTCCCCTATCAGGGGACTTGGAAAGGGGCAGGGAGGAGACCAGGGAGGGAGTGTGGGGTT
>NW_026592645.1:0-1633 GCF_907164565.1 Psammomys obesus
AACCCCACACTCCCTCCCTGGTCTCCTCCCTGCCCCTTTCCAAGTCCCCTGATAGGGGAGGACCTCCTCCCCTTTCATCTGACCCTGTTTTATCAGGTATCTTCAGGGCTGGCTGCAAAGTCCTCCTCTGTGGCCTAACAGACTGCTCCTCCCCTGGGGTGGGGGTCAAACAGCCTGCCCTTGAGATCCTATTAGAAATAGTCCGTGTTCCCCTTACTTTGGAAAACTACTTGGTTACTGAGCTACCACAGGCCACATCCGAGCAGAAGTTCTAGGTTATATCCATAGATGGTCCTTGGTTGAGTGTCAGTCTCAGAAAAGACCCTGTGCCCAGATATATTTGGTCCTTGTGGAGCTCCTATCCTTTCCATATCATACTAACTTCCCTTCTTTCATATGATTCCCTGCACTCTGCCGAGGGTTTGGTTATGAGTCTTAGTGTCTGCTTTGAAACACTGCTAGGTAGAGTCTTTCAGATGCCTTTTGTGGTAGACTCCTGTCATAAGTTCAATGCACATCCCATTTGTCTTTCTAAATGAGGATTAATCACCTTCGCCTGTGTCCACTTTCTTGATTATCTTCTTTAGGTGTGTAGATTTCATTATGTTTATCATGTCTTGTAGGTCTATATAAGCGAGTATATACCAAGTTTGTCTTTCTCCTTCTGGGATACTTCACTCAGAATGATCTTTTCTAGATCCCACCACTTGCCTGCAAATTTCATGATTTCTTCCTTTTTGATTGCTGAGTAGTATTCCATTGTGTAAAAATACCACAGTTTCTGTATCCATTCCTCCGTTGATGGACATCTGGGTTGTTTCCAAGTTCTGGCTATTACAAATAAAGCTGCTACGAACATGGTTGAACAAATGTCCTTGTTGTGTACTTGAGCAAATTTTGGGTATATACCTAGGAGTGGTATAGCTGGGTCTTGAGGTAGCACTACTCCTAGTTGTCTGAGAAAGCGCCAGATTGACTTCCAGAGTGGTTGAACCAGTTTACATTCCCACCAGCAATGGAGGAGGGTTCCCTTTTCTCCACAACCTCTCCAGCATGTGCTATCACTTGAGTTTTTCATCTTGGCCATTCTGATGGGTGTAAGGTGAAATCTCAGGGTCGTTTTGATTTGCATTTCCCTAATGGCTAATGAGGTTGAGCATTTCTTTAAGTGTTTCTCTGCCATTCGACGTTCCTCTTTCGAGAATTCTCTGTTTAGCTCTGTTCCCCATTTTTTAAGTAGATTACTTGGTTTGTTGCTTTTCTGCTTCTTTAGTTCTTTATATATACTTGATATTAGCCCTCTGTCAGATAAAGGGTTGGTGAAGATTCTTTCCCAATCTGTAGGCTGTCTATTTGTTTTGATGACAGTGTCTTTTGCTTTACAGAAGCTTTTCAGTTTCATGAGGTCCCATTTATTGATTGTTGCTCTTAGAGCCTGTGCTGTTGGTGTTCTGTTCAGGAAGTTGTCTCCTGTGCCAATGAGTTCTAGGCTGTTTCCCACTTTTTTTTTCCAACTGATTTAGAGTATCTGGTTTTATGTTGAGGTCCTTGATCCACTTGGACTTTAGTTTTGTGCAGGGTGATAGATATGGATCTATTTTCATTTTTCTGCATGTAGACATCCAGTTGGTCC
>NW_026592646.1:0-15046 GCF_907164565.1 Psammomys obesus
TACTATACTATACTATACTATACTATACTATACTATACTATACTATATTATATTATATTATATTATATTATATGTCTAGTATTGGGTTATTCGGTTTGTTGGTGCTTAATTTCTTGAGTTTGTTATATATTTTTGTTATTAGACCTTTGTGGGATGTAGGATTGGTGAAGATCTTTTCCCAATCATTAGGCTGCTTTCTCATTCTATTGATAGTATTCTTTGCTTTACAGAAGATTTTCCATTTCAAAGGGTCCCATTCAATAATTGTTGATCTTAGAGCCTGAGTTGTTGGTGTTCTGTTCAGGAAGTTGTCTCCTATACTGATGAGCTCAATACTCTTACTTAATTTCTCCTCCAGCAGATTTAGTGTATCTGGTTTTATTTTGAATTTTGTGCAGAGCAATAAATATGGACATACTTGCATTTTCTACATGTAAACATATAGTTAGATCAGTACCATTGTTGAAAATGCTGTCTTTTAACCTGCCATAGAAGGCCTCTGAAAGGCTCTCCCCTGCAGACTATCAAAGCAGATGCTGAGACTTATGGCCAACTGTTGAGTGGAGTGCATGGAACCTATGAAAGAAGTGGGAAATAGTAAGATCATAGAGGACAGGAACTCCACAAGGAGAGCAACAGAACCAGAAAATTCGATCACAGGGGTCTTTCCAGAGACTCATACTCCAATCAAGTACCAGGCATGGAGATAACCTAAAACCCCTGCACAGATGTAGCCCATGGCAGTTCAGTGTCCAAATGGCTTCCATAGTAGAGGGACTGCCTCTGACATGAACTGATTGGCCTGCTCTTTAATTAGCTCCCCCTGAGGGGGGAGCAGCCTTACCAGGCCACAGAAGATGAAAATGCAGCCACTCCTAATGAGATTTGATATACTAAGATCAGAAGGAAGGAGAGGAGGACCTCCCCTGTCAGTGGACTTGGGGAGGGGCATGCGTGAAGAAGGGGGAGGGAAGGTGAAATTAGGAGGGGGGAGGGAGGGGTTTATGGGGGGATACAAAGTGAATAAAGTGTAACTAATAAAAGTAAAAAAACAAAAAACAGGAAAAGGAAAAGAAACTGCTGTCTTTTTTTCCAAGGTATGGTTTTGGCCCTTTTGTCAAAAAATCAGGTGTGCACAGGTATGTGGGTTTATTTCTGGGTCTTCAATTTTATTCCATTGTTCAACCAGTCTGTTTCTATGTTAGTACTATGCAGTTTTTATGACTATTGCTCAGTAGTATAGCTTGAAGTCATTTATGGAGAAGTTTTATTATTGAATAAGATTGTTTTCATTATTCTGATTTTTTCTTTTCTACATGAAGTTTAGAATTGTTATTTCAAGGTCTGTGAAAAATTGTGTTGGTATTTTGATGGAGATTGCAATGAACTGCAGATTGCCTTTGGCAAGACGGCCATTTTTACTAAGTTAATACTAATGATTCAAGAGCATGGGAAATCTTTCCATCTTCTGGTTCTTCTTCAGTTTCTTTCTTCAGAGACTTGCGGTTCTTGTCATACAGGTCTTTGATTTCCTTAGTTAGAGTCACCCCTAGATACTTTGTATTATTTGTGGCTATTGTGAAGGGAGTGGTTTTCCTATTAGCTTTCTCAGCCAGTTTGTTATTTGTATACAGGAAGGCTACTGATTTTTTTTAATTAATTTTGTATCCAGCCACTTTGCTGAAGGAGTTTATCAGCTTCAGGAGATCTCTGGTGGAATTTTTGGGGTCACTCAAGTACATTATCATATCATCTGTGAACAACAATGCTTTTAATTTCTTTCTTTCTGATGTGTACCGCTTTGATATCCTTTAGTTTCTTATTGCTCTAGCTAGAACTTCAAGTACTATGTTGAAGAGATATAAAGGGAGTGCACAAGCTTGTCTTGTGTGTTGAACCATCTCTGGATCCTGGGAATGAAGCCTTCTTGATGATGGTGGGTGAGGTGTTTGATGTGTTCTTCAATTCTGTTGGCAAGTATCTTATTGAATATTTTTATCAGGGGATTTTAGTGGGATTGCTTTGAGTTTCTCTCCATTTACTTTGATGTTGGCTATTGGCTTGCTGTATATAGCCTTTACTAATGTTTAAGTAAGGGACTTGTATCCCTGATTTTTTTCAAGATTTTTATCATGAAGGGTGTTGGATTTTTAATACATGAAACCTATTTTTTACTAATGAATAAAACCTTATGACTTAGATGATTTAATATAAAGCTTGATGTACAGGCAAATATTGTATGACACATTCTGAATTGTTATTCTATAAGTTAGATAAAATCATTATCTTTTTACATTGAAAAATACAAAAAAAATTATAGAGCTAAACAGAGAATTCTCAACAGAGGAATCTCAAATAGTGGAGAAGCACTTAAAGAAATGTTCAATGCCCTTAGCCATCAGGGAAATGCAAATCACAATGATTCTGAGATTCCATCTTACACCTGTCAGAATGGCTAAGATCAACAACTCAAGTGACAACACATACTGGAAAGGATGCAGAGAAAGGATGCATTCCCATTGCTGGTGGGAATGCAAATTTGAACAATTGCTTTGGAAACTGGAAACAACCTAAATGTACCTCAACCAAAGAATGGATAAGAAATTGTGGTACATTTTCAAAATGAAATACTACTTGACAATTAAAAAACAAGGAAATCATGAAATTTGAAGGCAGATGGATGGAACTAGAAAATATTATCCTGAGTGAGGTAACACAGACCCAGAAAGACACACATGGTATATACTCACTCATTAGCAGATTTTAGTCATAAAGCACAGGACAGACATACTACAATGCACAGAAGATAAGACTGTTGGCCATCTTAGGTTTCATGCAGGCCCACTAGTTAGGAGAGAAGGGGATATCTCTGACATGGACTTTGTTGCCTGCTTTTTGATCCCTTCCCCCAGATAGGACTGCTCTACCAGACCACAGGGGAGAAATACAAACTCAGTCCTCCTGTGACTAGTTGAGCAAGGTTATCTGGGTAGAGAGGTTTCCTTATTCTGAGAAATAGGGGAGAGGGGATATTGTGAGGGAGGGTGGGAATAGGAGAAGAGGAAGGAGGGGCCTATGACAAAGATGTAAACTGAATTAATTAAAAAACAACTGCCTACAGATTGGGAAAGAATCTTCACCAACCCTTTATCTGACAGGGCTAATATCCAGTATATATAAAGAACTAAAAAAGTTGAAAAGCAGCAAACCAAGTAATCCACTTAAAAAATGGGGAACAGACCTAAAAAGGGAACTCTGTAGAGAAATATCGAATGGCAGAGAAACACTTAGACATGCTCAACGTCATTAGCCATTAGGGAAATGCAAATCAAAACGATCCTGAGATTTCACCTTACACCCATCAGAATGGCCAAGATGAAAAACTCAAGTGACAACACATGCTGGAGAGGTTGTGGAGAAAGGGGAACCCTCTTCCACTGCTGGTGGGAATATAAACTTTTACAACCACTCTGGAAAGCAATCTGGTGCTTTCCCAGACAACTAGGAATAGTGCTTCCTCAAGATCCAGCCATACCACTCCTAGGCATATATCCAAAAGAGGCTCAAGTACACAATAAGGACATTTGCTTAACCATATTTGTAGCAGCTTTATTTGTAATAGCCAGAAGCTGGAAACAACCCAGATGCCCCTCAACTGAAGAATGGATGCAGAAATTGTGGTACATCTACATAATGGAATATTACTCTGCAATGAAAAATAAGGAAATTATGAAAGTTGCAGGTAAATCGTGGGACCTGGAAAGGATCATCCTGAGTGAGCTGTCCCAGAAGCAAAAAGACACACACAGTATATACTCACTCATATAGACATATAACATAGGATAATCCTACTAAAATCTGTACATCTAAAGAAACTAATCAAGAGAGAGGACCCTGACTAAAATGCTCAATCCCTATCCCAAAAGGCAAAGAGGATGGACATCAGAAGAAGAAGAAAACAGGAAACAACCTAGGAACCTGCCACAGAGAACTATGAAAGGCTCTGCCCTGCAGACTATCAAAGCAGATGATGAGACTTATGGTTAACTGTTGGGCAAAGTGCAGGGAATCTTATGTAAGAAGTGGGAAATAGTAAGATCTGCAAAGGACAGGAATCCCACAAAGAGAGCAACAGAACCAGAAAATTTCAACACAGGGGTCTTTCCAGAGACTCATACTCCAATCAAGTACCAGGCATGGAGATAACCTAGAACCCCTGCACAGATGTAGCACATGGCAATTTAGTCTCCAAGTGGATTCCATAGTAATGGGAATAGGGACTGCCTCTGACATAATCTGATTGGCCTGCTCTTTGATCACCTTCCCCTGAGAGGGGGGGCAGCCTTACCAGGCTACAGAAGATGACAATGCAGCCACTCCTGATGAGATCTGATAGACTAAGATCAGAAGGAAGGAGAGGAGGACCTCCCTTATCAGTGGACTTGGGAGGTGCATGTGTGAAGAAGGGGGAAGGAGGTTGGGACTGGGAGGGGAGGAAGGAGAGGCTTATGGGGAGATACAAAGTGAATAAAGTGTAATTAATAAAATAAAATATTTTTTTTAAAAAATCTAAAAAAAATTTAAAGAAAAAAATAAAAGAAGCAACAAGTAAGATTTCTAAACACTCCGGCTAGAGCTGTACTTACATGGCACTCTAGATAAACTGAGCCAACATCAGAAATAGCAATACAGAAGCTGACTAGATTGAAACTATGAAATTACATTCCCTTAAAAGCCACTGGAAAAACCAACCACTGGTACTTTTGAGAAACTAAAACATAGAATTTGTTGACTCAGCCTTGGATATCTTATCATTGTGCTATAACATGTTTAAAACCACATAGCTAACAAACCAACTGGGTAAACATTCAGTTCTGGAAGCCTCTTGAGAATTCACAGCTGCTTATTATGGGTGACTCATAGAGGGGCATTTTTAACAATAACATAATATCGAATATTTAACCTGTTTCCATGAAACTAAAAAGCTATCAATGATTAAGCTTTCTAATCTTAAATTCTATTTATATATTTATTTTTACATTGCTGGGGATTGAAAGCAGGGTCCTGTGTGCATTAGCCAGGTGTTCTAATAGCAGACTACACCAACTACGCCCAAGAATCGTCATCATTTCATATACCACTAAGAAAAAGACTCTTGTTAATTTTAATTTTTTCATGACATTTCTTTTAGGATATATACTTATTTCAGATACTAGGAGTTATCAAGACTGCATTTTACAATATATCTTTTTCTTCCATTAAAATGATTTTTGTTTTTAAATATACTATATAGATTTTAAGTCTTTTATAATTTAATATGGAAGAGGATAATATAATTTTGCTTCATCAAAAATTGTCTACTGTCTTGTGCAATGTGAACTCAAGAGGTCAAAGTAACTTTTAGAATGCTAATAAAAATACCAGGATGCAGGACACATAAGTCACAAAATAGGTATAAAACTACTAGGCTTTCTGATTTAGATTTGTCTTGTTTTGTTTTTATGTTGGGAAAGTACATAAAAACGTAATTGCTAGTGAAAGAATAAAATGCAAGGCCCCGCAGCTTCAGAATGGCCACTGTAGCTGGATAGTTCATTGAGATGTATAGTTTAAGACTGAAATTGCATAGGTTTTGTGAGTGGCTGCCTCAATCTAGCTTTGTCATGTTTTCATTTTTGAGTTCACTGAGATAATATGACTCTTAGATTGAAATACAATATATATCTCATACCAGGAATGGTAATATATCACTTTAATACTACACATGAGCCAGAGGCATGTGGATCTAGAGTTTGAGCCACCCTGGTCTACATAGCAAGTTCCAGCCCCATATATTTCCAGGACTATATACTGACACCTTGTCCCCAAAAATAGTTAATTAATGAAATGTCAGGATATGAAATCAAATATATAAGATCTACATAACTGTAATTATAAAAATACAGTGTTTTTTTCTTGGTGTTTCCCTTAAATGCAGCTTTACAGCAATTATCTGGTCTCCTAAAGAGAAGATAGACACCTGCAGTTATAGAGGAGAAATGACTCAAAGACAATAAATCCAACCACATTCTCTTCAGCTTCATTTCCAAACATCTCTGCTAAATGGAACCCTCACACTTGCCCCAGTAAATGTTCTTTGAAGTTCATTGTTCTTCTCATTTCAGTTATACTGCATTTTGCTTTTTGGAGGGTATGTAAAGGTCAAAATTAAAAGAAAATGCAATTATTTTGAAAGTCATTCTCAAGGATACTGCTGACAGACTTTGAACCTTGGGCTGATTCTTTCCTCTTTTGCTTTTTGAGCAGAACTGTGTGAATCCTCCAGATCTAGAATTGAATCTTACAGCTGTTTTGAAATTTTATTAAAACACATAATGAGCTGATGACATTCCACTTCTCTGACAATTTAAATAAAAGGAAACTGGGTTGGATACTTTAGAGAAAAAAAAAATGACTGCTAATATTACTTACATCCTTTATAAATGTAACCACTGGAAATACTTTTGTGCAATAGATCGCTAGAGCTTTATCAGATCACATAGTACCTGACTTCATGCTCCTCTGTTCTTATTCTGCATAAAATTATAAATAAATTCATAAAACCGAAATTCAAGTTGCAAATGTTAAGTGCTTTCTAAATTATATTTAAATCCCTTGACAATTGTTTAGTGTGGGTTTGTCAGAGAGCAGCATTCCTTGAGATTCCCAGAGATGTCACCTTCTGAGCCATCTCACCCACCAATGTTCTGGATATTTAAAAAATAACTGTATCATACATTTTAGGGGTAATTCAGGAGATTAAAGCACAAATGATATTTTAGATTATATGGTTGAAATGTGACAATGGCACCTTAGTCCTACGATATAGGAGAATGTCCTAATTTTTAATAATGCTACTAAGGAATGTAGAATCAAAGCACCTTGATGTCTGTAACTTCTCTTAAAATTGTGTGTGTGTCCCAAACACAAAAAAATTTACCTTCTTCTCAGAACCTTATGGAACCTTCTTCAAAATAGACCATATAGTTGGTCACAAAGCAAACCTCAACAGATACAAGAAGACTGAAATAATCCCTTGTAGCTTGTCTGATCACCATGGAATAAAGCTGGACTTCAACAACAACAGAAATAGCAAAAAGCCTACACACACATGAAAACTGAACAACTTGTTACTAAATGACAGCTGGGTCAGGGAAGAAATAAAGAAATTAAAGTCTTCCTAGAACTCAATGAAAATGAAGACACAACATACCCAAACTTGTGGGACACAATGAACGCAGTGCTAAGAGGAAAGTTCATAGCACCAAGTGCCTTCAAGAAGAAATTCGAGACAGCTCATTCAAGCAACTTAATGGCCCACTTAAAAACCCTAGAAAAGGGAGGGGCCAAGATGGTGTCACCGGGAGAACACCTTGTCTGAGAAGCGGGACAACACATTCCGTGCAGCGACCAGGAGACTGAACTCTGGGCCCTAAAACAACAGCGATCAATCGTGTTTCCCAGGTGAGGGGAGGCTCCCACGGCGTGGGAATCGGTCGGGTCCACTCTCGGCTGCCCAGCCAGAACCCGGAAGAGAACCCGGCTAACGCGGGCTTTGGGTCTCCGGGCTGGTGCCGCAAGCCTGCTTGTCCCGATCAGTTTCCCAGGCTGATTAGTGAGCACAAGGGTGCCCGAGGCTGAGAGTCCCACTCGCAAAAAAACCCACGGGGAAGCAAAGTTGCCAGACTGGTCACGGGTCACCCAGTCTTTCCCTGGAAGGTCTCTCTGACCATGGGTACCTGCCGCCATCACAACTGAGCTCCAGCCACGCACGGATTACAGCTGCGCAGCTGCTCGCCCAGCTCAAAATCCCTACTCCCTCTTCGGAGGAGGCAGGAGGCGTCCAGCAGAATCTGCCACAGACCACATTGTCTGCACCCCAACCCGAAATCGGGGCTGAGAAAACCCAATCCTTTCGGGCACTCCCCCAAACGCCGCCATCACCCTGCCACAGCTGAGCAGAAGGATAAAGAGGTGCACAGCAGCTTCACAGTGCCGGAACTCCAGTGCTGCCGGCCGCTCCTAGCAAACAAACTACAGCTTGGGATCTGGGACTGTGATCATTCTACATGTCCTGAGATTATCCTGGGTCCAGCGCAATAAGATCTAGCAGCAAGTTCTATCACCGGCGCCCCCCCCAACCCTGGCAGAGAAACGCAAGCTCAGGGCTCAGGATCCAACTGAGAAGCCCCAACCCCTGCTGGCACTCCCCTGAGAGCACCTCCATAAGCTTGCCCTAGCAGAGGGGAAGGTCAGAGGGGAAGGACAGAGAGGCAGCCTGCCAAGGACACAGCACCCTCTCTCCAGCTCACCCAGCGGCCCCTAGCAGAGAAACCCAAGCTCTGGATCTGAGGACACTCAACCCTACCCAGTACTCTCTTGCAATCAGCAAACATAGATTCTACCACTAGGCTGCTTCTGGCAGAGAGATCTGGGCCCGGGATCTGGGATTTAGTACACTCATCCTAACTCTTTCCCGCAACACCCAGGGACCAGTCAACATAACCCCTCCTGGCAGAGGGAAAGGACAGAGAGGCAGCACACAGTGCACACAGTCCTGCGGCCACAGTGTCACAGAGCTGACTGTTAGCCTACCCGTGCACTTCCACAGCAGGACCAAAACAGAGAGTAGTGAGCAAGGGAAACTCCTGTGCATTCCAACTGGACCTGAAAGAGAGTGAGTGAGCCTTCTAGGGAGAGATTGCCCCAGACCCAGGGCCTCTCCACAGAAGCAACCAGACGAGATCCCTGCCACCCACACCCCTAGTGTGGGCATTATAGGGATTCTTGGGATAGCGACACCAACATTGAAGGCTCTGCCTTGCGGGTCCACCAGGGTAATCCAGGCAAACAATCCCTGGATCTCAGTCAGAACTGCGTAATAGTGGCTTGCAGGCCACTGCAATAGACAGAGAATCCGCACATGCACACTGTGCCCGCTAAAAGCGCACACGAATAGCGCCAGCGTCACTTTCCTTACTTAGGCAAAACTGAAAACACAGGGCACACTCCCAAAGCAGTGAACCTCTCTCATCTTCCTGAAAAAACAGTCCAGAAAACAGAAAGAGAGGATCATAGCCCAAACTACAATCTCGAGGAACAACCAGTGAGGATTATAAATAACCAAATGGCTAGAGGCAGACGTAAGAACACTCCCAACAAAAATCAGGACATAATGACCTCACCAGCAACCCCACAAAACAATGGACACTTCAATTCACTAGATATACAAGAAAATGACCTCAAAACTATGTTTCTCCAGCTATTAGAGGCCCATAAAGATGAAATGAACAAAGCCCTCAGAGCAATAACCAAAGAAATCGAGACTAACCAAGAGGAAACAAATCGTGCTCTCAGAGAAATGACCACGAAATTGAGGCAAACAAAGAAGAAATGAACAAAGCTCTCAAAGAAATGTCCACACAAATGAAGGCAAATAAAGAAGAAATAAACAAAGCTCTCATAGAAATACAGGCAATTATACCCAAAGAAGTAGAGGCACAATTAGTGATACATAGAGAGGAAACAGACAAAAAAATAGAAGCTATCATTGAAAAGCAGGAGTCCACATTCAAACAGATGAAGGAAATGGTGCAAGACATGAAAACAGAATTAGAATCAATAAAGAAAACACAAATAGAGAAAAACCAGGAGCTGGAGAACATAGAGAAAAAATCAGGAACTACGAAGGTAAGCATCACCAACAGAATACAAGAGATGGAAGAGAGAATCTCTGGAGCTGAAGACACACTTGCAGAAATTGATACTTCTCTCAAAGAAAAAATAAAATCAGAAAAGTTCCAAACACAAAACATCCAAGAAATCAAGGACACCATGAAAAGACAAAACCTAAGAATAATTGGAGTAGAAGAAAAAGAAGACATCAGGCTCAAAGGTCCGGAAAATATTTTCAAGAAAATTATAGAAGAAAACTTCCCAACTTAAAGAAGATGGCCATAAACATACAAGAGGCCTACAGAACACCAAGTAGACTAGACCAGAAAAGAAATTCTTCACGTCACATCATAGTCAAAACACTGAACCTACAAAACAAAGAAAAAATTCTAAAAGCAGCAAGGGAAAAAGGCCAAGTAACATATAAAGGTAGACCTATCAGAATCACACCAGATTTCTCAACAGAAACTATGAAAGCCGGAAGGGCCTGGACAGAAATCATACAGTCCTTAAGGGACCACAGATTCCAACCCAGACTACTATACCCAGCAAAACTTTCAATCAACATAGACAGAGAATTCAAGATATTCCAAGACAAAACCAAATTTAAACAATATCTACATAGTAACCCAGCTCTACAGAAGTTACTAGAAGGGAAACTCTAAACCAAAGAAAACAACTACAGCGAAGGAAACAGAGGAAATAGATAACTACACAACAAAAAAACCAAAAGAAGACAAGCAATGAAACTCAGTGACAACACGAACACCACATCTAAAGTAAGTAACAATTGTTGGTCACTAGTTTCTATCAACATCAACAGATTCAACTCCCCAATTAAAAGACATAGACTAACAGAATGGTTGCTGAAACAGGATCCATCATTCTGTTGCATCCAAGAAACACACCTATGCAACAAAGATAAACACTACCTCAGAGTAAAGGGCTGGAAAAATTTCTTTCAAGCAAATGGTTCCAGAAAACAAGCAGGAGTAGCCATCCTAATATCTAATAAAATAGACTTTCAACCCAAGTTAATCAAAAAAGATAAGGACGGCCACTATATTCTCATCAAAGAAAAAATCCACCAAGAGGACATCACAATTTTGAATATCTATGCCCCAAATACAAGAGCACCTACATTCGTAAATGAAACAATATTAAAGCTTAAATCACACATTGATCCTAAAACCTTAATAGTGGGAGACTTCAACACTCCACTCTCACCAAGGGACAGATCAACTAGACAGAAAACAAATAGGGAAATAAAAACACTTACAGAGACCCTAAATCAAATGGACCTAATAGACGTCTACAGATCTTTTCATCTAAACTCAAAAGAGTATACCTTCTTTTCAGCACCGCATGGAACCTTCTCCAAAATAGACCATATAGTTGGTCATAAAGAAAGCCTCAACAGATACAAAAAGATTGAAATAATCCCTTGTATTCTATCTGACCACAATGGACTTAAGATGGACCTCAACAACAACAGAAATAACAGCCTACATGCACATGGAAACTGAACAACTTGTTACTCAACGACAGCTGGGTTAAGGAAGAAATAAAGAAAGAAATTAAAGACTTCATAGAATTCAATGAAAGTGAAGGCACAACATATCCAAATTTATGGGACACATTGAAAGCAGTGCTCAGGGGAAAATTTATAGCACTAAGTGCCTGCAAGAAGAAATTCGTAACATCACATAAAAACAACTTAATGGCCCAACTGAAAGCCCTAGAAAAAAAAGAAGCAGATACACCCAAGAGGAGCAGAAGGCTGGAAATAATCAAACTCAGGGCTGAAATCAATCAATTAGAAACAAATAAAACTATTCAAAGAATCAATGAAACAAAAAGCTGGTTCTTTGAGAAAATCAACAAGATAGACAAACCCTTAGCCAAACTAACTAAAAAGCAGAGAGAATCTATCCAAATAAACAAAATTAGAGATGAAAAGGGTGACATAACTACAGACACAGAGGAAATTCAAACAATCATTAAGTCATACTACAAAAGCCTATATGCCACAAAATTTGAAAACCTAAATGAAATGGACAATTTTCTTGATAGATTCCATCTTCCAACATTAAGTCAAGATCAGGTAGAAAGACTGAACAGCCCTATATCCCCCAAGGAAATTGAAGCAGTCATTCACAGTCTCCTCTCCAAAAAAAGCCCTGGGCCAGATGGTTTCAGCACGGAATTCTACCAGACCTTCAAAGAAGTGCTCACACCAATTCTCCTCAAACTATTCCACAAAATAGAAACAGAAGGTACATTACCAAACTCATTCTATGAAGCAACAGTCACCCTGATACCTAAACCACACAAAGACCCAACAAAAAAAGAGAACTTCAGACCTATCTCTCTTATGAACATTGATGCAAAAATACTCAATAAAATACTTGCAAACCGAATCCAAGAACACATCAAAGATATCATCCACCACGACCAAGTAGGCTTCATCTCAGGCATGCAAGAGTGGTTCAACATACGGAAATCCATTAATGTAATCCACCATATAAACAAACTGAAGGAGAAAAACCACATGATCATCTCCTTAGATGCTGAAAAAGCATTTGACAAAGTCCAACACCCATTCATGTTTAAAGTCTTGGAGAGATCAGGAATACAAGGTACATATCTAAACATAGTAAAGGCAATATACAGCAAGCCTATAGCCAACATCAAACTCAATGGAGATAAACTTAAATCAATCCCACTGAAATCAGGGACAAGACAAGGCTGCCCACTCTCTCCCTACCTCTTCAACATAGTACTTGAAGTCCTAGCCAGAGCAATAATACAACTAAAGGAGATCAAGGGGATACAAATCAGAAAGGAAGAGGTCAAAGTGTCACTATTCGCAGATGATATGATAGTATATATGAGCGACCCCAAAAACTCAATCAGAGAACTCCTCCAGGTGATAAACACCTTCAGCAAAGTGGCAGGATACAAAATCAACTCAAAAAAATCAAAAGCCCTCCTGTATACCAAAGACAAAAGGGCCGAGAAAGAAATTAAGGAAACAACACACACTTTTCACAATAGCCACTAATAACATAAAGTACCTTGGGGTGACACTAACCAAGCAAGTGAAAGACCTGTTTGAGAAAAACTTCAAGTCTCTGAAGAAAGAAATTGAAGTAGATCTCAGAAGATGGAAAGATCTCCCATGCTCATGGATTGGTAGGATTAACATTGAGAAAATGGCCATCCTGCCAAAAGCAATCTACAGATTCAATGCAATTCCCATCAAAATACCAACTCAATTCTTTACAGACCTTGAAAAAAAGATTCTCAGCTTCATATGGAGAAACAAAAAACCCAGAATCTCCAAAACAATCCTGTACAACAACAGGTCATCTGGAGGTATCTCTATCCCCGATCTCAAGTTGTACTACAAAGCAATAGTAATAAAAACTGCATGGTATTGGCATAAAAACAGAAAGGAGGATCAATGGAACTGCATAGAAGACCCAGAAATAAACCCACACAACTATGAATACTCGATTTTTGACAAAGAAGCCAAAACCATTCAATGGCATCTTCAACAAATGGTGCTGGTCCAACTGGATGTCCACATGCAGAAAAATGAAAATAGATCTATATTTATCACTCTAAACAAAACTAAAGTCTAAGTGGATCAAAGACCTCAACATAAAACCAGATACTCTAAATCTGTTAGAAGAAAAAGTGGGGAACAGCCTAGAACTCATTGGCACAGGAGACAACTTCCTGAACAGAACACCAACAGCACAGACTCTAAGAACAACAATCAATAAATGGGACCTCATGAAACTGAAAAGCTTCTGTAAAGCAAAGGACACTATCATCAAAACAAAACGCCTGCCTACAGATTGGGAAAGAATCTTCACCAACCCTTTATCTGACAGAGGACTAATATCAAGTATATACAAAGAACTAAAGAAGCTGAAAAGAAGCAAACCAAGTAATCCAATTAAAAAATGGGGAACGGAGCTAAACAGAGAATTCTCAACAGAGGAATATCGAATGGCAGAGAAACACTTAAAGAAATGCTCATCCTCATTAGCCATCAGGGAATTGCAAATCAAAACGACCCTGAGATATCACCTTACACCCATCAGAATGGCCAAGATGAAAAACTCAAGGGACAACACATGCTGGAGAGGTTGTGGAGAAAGGAGAACCCTTCTCCACTGCTGGTGGGAATGTAAACTGATACAACCACTCTGGAAATCTATCTGGCGCTTTCTAAGACAATTAGGAATAGTGCTTCCTCAAGACCCAGCTATACCACTGCTAGGTATATACCCAAAGTTTGCTCAAGTACACAAAAGGGATATTTGCTCAACCATGTTTATAGCAGCATTATTTGTAATAGCCAGAACCTGGAAACAACCCAGATGTCCATCAACGGAGGAATGGGTACAGAAATTGTGGTATTTTTACACAATGAAATACTACTCAGCAATCAAAAAGGAGGAAATCATGAAATTTGCAGGCAAATAGTGGGTTCTAGAAAAGATCATCCTGAGTGAAATATCCCAGAACGAGAAAGACAAACACGGTATATACTCACTTATATAGACCTATAAGATATGATAAACATAATGAAATCTATACACCTAAAAAAGATAATCAAGAGAGTAGACATGGGGTAAGATTATCAATCCTCCTTTAGAAAGACAGATGGGATGCGTATTGAACATATGAAAGGCGTCTACTGAGCGCATTTGAAAGACTCTAACTAGCAGTGTTTTCAAAGCAAAGACTCATGACCAAACCTTTGGCAGAGTACAGGGAATCATAAGAAAGAAGGGGAGTTAGTCTGATGGGGAAAGGATAGGAGCTCCACAAGGTCCAAATATATCTGGGCACAGGGTCTTTTCTGAGACTGACATGCAACCAAGGACCATGTATGAATGTAACCTAGAGCCTCTGCTCAGATGTAGCCTGTGGTAGCTCAGTAACCAATTGGTTTCCCATAGTGAGGGGAACAAGGACTATTTCTAACAGGAACTCAATGACTGGCTCTTTGGCCTCCCCGCCCCCCAAGGGAGGAACAGTCCTGTTAGGCCACAGAGGAGAGCTTTGCAGCCAGTCTGGAAGATGACCTGATAAAACAGGATCAGATGAATGGGGAGGAGGTCCCCCCTATTAGTGGACTTGGCAAGGGGCACTGTGGAGATGAGGGAGGGAGGGAGGGACTGGGAGGGAATCAGGGATCGGGACACGGCTGGGATACAGAGTTAATAAAATGTAACTGATAAGAAAAAAATAAAATTTAAAAAAAAACAACTTCAAAGTAAAAAAAAAAAAAAAAAAAAAAAAAAAAAAAAAA
>NW_026592646.1:15146-17167 GCF_907164565.1 Psammomys obesus
AAAAAAAAAAAAAAAAAAAAAAAAAAAAAAAAAAAAAAAAAAAACCTAGAAAAAGAAGAAGCAGACACACCAAAAAGGAGTAGACGGCTGGAAATAATCAAACTCAGGGCTGAAATCAAGCAATTAGAAACAAATAAAACAATTCAAAGAATCAATGAAACCAAGAGCTGGTTCTTTGGGAAAATCAACAAGATCGACAAACCCTTAGCCAAGCTAACTAAAAGGCAGAGAGACACCACCCAAATCAACAAAATCAGAAATAAAAACGGGGACATAACTACAGACACTGAGGAAATCCAAACAATCCTTAGGACTTATTTCAAAAGTCTATATGCCACAAAATTTGAAAATCTAAATGAAATGGACAATTTTCTTGATCGATTTGACTTACCAAAGATGAATCAGGACAAAGTAAATCAATTAAATAGTCCTATATCCCCCAAAGAAATAGAAGCAGTCATCAAAAGTCTCCCATCCAAAAAAAGCCCAGGACCAGATGGCTTCAGCGCAGAATTCTACCAGACCTTCAAAGAAGAGCTAACTCCAATTCTCTTCAAACTATTCCACAAAATAGAAACAGAAGGAATATTAACAAACTCATTCTATGAAGCCACAGTCACCTTGGTACCTAAACCTCACAAAGACTCAAAAAAGAAAGAGAATTTCAGGCCAATCTCCCTTATGAACATTGATGCAAAAATACTTAACAAAATACTTGCAAACCGAATCCAAGAACACATCAAAGATATTATCCACTATGACCAAGTAGGCTTCATCCCAGGTATGCAGGGGTGGTTCAATACACGGAAATTTATCAATGTGATCCACCATATTAACCAACTGAAAGAAAAAAAAAACACATGATAATCTCCCTAGATGCTGAAAAAGCATTTGACAAAATCCAACATCCATTCATGTTTAAAGTATTGGAGAGATCAGGGATACAAGGTACATACCTGAGCATAGTAAAGGCGATATACAGCAAGCCTATAGCCAACATCAAACTGAATGGAGAGGAACTTAACGCAATCCCACTGAAATCAGGGACAAGACAAGGCTGCCCACTCTCTCCATATATCTTCAACCTAGTGCTGGAAGTCCTTGCTAGAGCAATAAGACAGTCGAAGGAGATCAAAGGGATACAGATGGGAAAAGAAGAAGTCAAATTATCACTATTTGCAGATGATATGATAGTATATATGAGTGACCCCAAAAACTCTACCAGGGAACTCCTACAGCTGATAAACACCTTCAGCAAAGTGGCCGGATATAAAATTAACTCAAAAAAATCAGTAGCACTCCTGTATACAAAAGACAAAAGGGCTGAGAAAGAAATTAGAGAAACAACACCATTCACAATAGCCACAAATGACATAAAGTACCTTGGTGTAAACCTAACCAAGCAAGTCAAAGACCTGTATGAAAAAAATTTCAAGTCTCTGAAGAAAGAATTAGAGGAAGATATGAGAAGATGGAAAGATCTCCCATGCTCATGGCTTGGCAGGATTAACATAGTAAAAATGGCCATCTTACCAAAAGCAATCTACAGATTTAATGCAATTCCCATCAAATTGCCAACACAATTCTTTACAGATCTGGAAAGAAAAAATCTCAACTTCGTATGGAATAACAAGAAACCAAGAATTGCTGAAACAATCCTCTACAATAAAAGATCTTCTGGAGGTATCTCCATCCCTGATCTCAAAATGTACTATAGAGCAACAGTTATAAAAACTGCATGATACTGGCATAGAAACAGAATGGTGGATCAATGGAATCGAACAGAAGACCCAGAAATAAACCCACACACTTACGGACACCTGATTTTTGACAAAGATGCCAAAACCATACAATGGAAAAAAGATAGCATCTTTAACAAATGGTGCTGGTCCAACTGGATGTCTACATGTAGAAAAATGCAAATAGATCCATACTTATCACCCTGCACAAAACTGAAGTCCAAGTGGATCAAAGACCTCAACATAAAACCAGACACATTAAATCGGCTAGAAAAAAAAGTG
>NW_026592647.1:0-3856 GCF_907164565.1 Psammomys obesus
ACCTCAACATAAAACCAGACACATTAAATCGGCTAGAAAAAAAAGTGGGGAATACCCTAGAACTCATTGGTACAGGAGAAAACTTCCTTAACAGAACACCAACAGCACAGGCTCTAAGAACAACAATCAATAAATGGGACCTCATGAAATTGAAAAGCTTCTGTAAAGCAAAGGACACCGTCATCAAAACAAAGCGACTGCCTACAGATTGGGAAAGAATCATCACCAACCCTTTATCTGACAGAGGACTCATATCCAATATATATAAAGAACTAAACAAGCTGAAAAGCAACAAACCAAGTAATCCACTTAAAAAATGGGGAACAGAGCTAAAGAGAGAATTCTCTGCAGAGGAATATCGAATGGCAGAGAAGCACTTAAAGAAATGCTCAACCTCATTAGCCATTAGGCAAATGCAAATCAAAACAACCCTGAGATTTCACCTTACACCCATCAGAATGGCCAAGATGAAAATCTCAAGGGACAACACATGCTGGAGAGGTTGTGGAGAAAGGGGAACCCTTCTCCACTGCTGGTGGGAATGTAAACTGGTACAACCACTCTGGAAATCAATCTGGCGCTTTCTCAGACAACTAGGAATAGTGCTTCCTCAAGATCCAGCCATACCACTCCTAGGCATATACCCAAAAGAGGCGCAAGTACACAACAAGGACATTTGTTCAACCATGTTTGTAGCAGCTTTATTTGTAATAGCCAGAAGCTGGAAACAACCCAGATGCCCCTCAACTGAAGAATGGATGCAGAAACTGTGGTACATCTACACAATGGAGTATTACTCAGCAATGAAAAATAAGGAAATCATGAAATTTGCAGATAAATGGTGGGACCTGGAAAGGATCATCCTGAGTGAGTTGACCCAGAAGCAAAAAGACACTCACGGTATATACTCACTCATATAAACATACAATATAGAATAAACCCACTAAAAGCTGTACATCTAAACAAACTAAGCAAAAGAGAGGACCCTAACTAAAATGTTCAATCCCCATCCTGAAAGGCAAAGAGGATGTACATCAGAAGAAAACGAAAATAGGAAACAACCTCGGAACCCGCTACAGAGGGCCTCTGAAAGCCAGAAGAAAACAGGAAACCACCTTGAAACCTGCCACAGAGGGCCTCTGAAAGCTTCTGCAGTATAGACTGTCAAAGCAGATGCTGAGCCTGATGGCCAACTGATGGGCAGAGTGAATGGAATTTTATGTAAGAAGTGGGAAATAGTAAGAGCTGGAGGGAACGGGAACTCCACAAGCAGAGCAACAGAACAAGATAATTTGAACACAGGGAACTTCCCAGAGACTCATACTCCAACCAAGGACTATTTGTGGAGATGACCTGGAACCCCTGCACAGGTGTAGCCCATGGCAGTTCAGTGTCCAAGTGGGTTACATAGTAATGGGAAGAGGGACTGCCTCTGACATAATCTGATTGGCCTGCTCGTTGATCACTTCCCCCTGAGGGGGGAGCAGCCTTACCAGGCCACAGTAGAGGACAATGCAGCCACTTTTGATGAGAACTGATAGACTAAGATCAGAAAGAAGGAGAGGAGGACCTCCCCTATCAGTGGACTTGGAGAGTGGCATGCATGCAGAAAGGGGAGGGAGGGTGGGATCGGCAGGGGAGGAGGGAGGGGCTCATGGGGGGATACAAAATGAACAAATTGTAATTAATAAAAAAAATAAAAGATTAAAAAAAAAGAGAGAGATGGGGAAGGACACTTCATTCTCATCAAAGAAAAAAATCCACAAAGAAGACATCACAATCCTGAACATCTAAACACCAAACACTAGGGCACCTGCATTCATAAAAGAAACATTATTAAAGCGCAAATCAGACATGGATCCCAACACCTGAATAGTTGGATACTTCAACACCCCAGTCTCACCAAGAGACAGATCATAGGGACAGAAGCTAAATAGGGAAATAATGACGCTAACAGAGGTCATGAATTAAATGGACATAATATATGTCCACAGAACTTTTCACCCAAACACCAAAGAATATACTTTCTTCTCAGTACCACATGGAACCTTCTCCAAAACTGACAATATAGTCTATCAAAGCAATACTCAATCAATACATGAGAACTGAACCCATTGTTCTTTATCAGATCACCATGGAGTAAAGATAGACCTCAAAAACAACGGGAACATCATAAAGCCTACACACTCTTGAAAACTGAACAACTTCCTGCTCAATGATCACTGGATGAGGGAAGAAATAAAGAAACAAATTAAAGACTTCCTGGAATTTGATGACAATAAGGGCACAAAGTACCCAAACTTATGGGACACCATGAAAGCAGTGCTAAGAGGAAAGTTCATAGCACTATGTGCCTTCATAAAGAAATTGGACAGATCCAGTATCAGCAACTTAACAGATCACTTTGAAGCTTAAAAAAAAAAAAAAAAAGGAGGAGAGTGCAGGAAATAATCAAACTCAGAGATGAAATAAAAAAAAAAACTAGAAACAAAGAGAACAATACAAAGAATTAATGAAACCAAACGTTGGTTCTTTAAGAAAATCAACAAGAATGACACACTCCAAGCCAAGCTAACTAAAACACCAAAAGACCTTACTCAAATTACAAAATCAGAAATGAAAAGGAGAACATAACAACAGACACAGAGAAAATCCAAAGAATCTTTAGATCTTGCTTCAAAAGCTGTATTCCACAAAATTTGAAAATCTAAAGGAAATGGATGATTTTCTTGATATATTTCACCTACCAAAGCTAAATCAAGAGTAGCTAAACAGTTTAAACATCCCTTTAACACCTAAGGAAATGACACTCCAGGGCCAGATGTTTTTAGCATTGAATTCTATCAGACTCTCAAAGAAGAGCTAACAGCTCTTCCTCAAAGCATTCCTCAAGTATTCCACAAAATAGGAACAGAATGAACATTACCGAACTCATTCTATGAAGCCAGAGTCACCCTGATACCCAAAACACACAGACTTACCTAAGAGAATTTCAGACCAATCTCCCTTATGAACATTAATAAAAAAATGTAATAGTTTCTACTATTATAGCATATGCAATATTGATAAACCATGGCTGTCCAAAATATAAAATGATAAGTTTCTCTTTTTTAATTTTTTATATTAATTATAGTTTACACACTTTGTATCCCAGCTGTAGCCCCTCTCTCATTCCCTCCCAATCCCACCCTCTCTCCCTCATTTCCTCCCAAGCCCCTCTCCAAGTCCACTGATAGGGGAGGTACTCCTCCCCTTCCATCCATTCCTACCTTATCAGATCTCATCAGGACTGGCTACATTATCCTCCCCTGTGGCCTGGCAAGGCTGCTCCCCCATTAGGGGGAGGTGGTCACTGAGTTCATGTGAGAGACAGTTCCTGTTCCCATTACTAGGGAACTCACTTGGATACTGAACTGCCATGGGCTACATCTGAGCAGGGGTTCTAGCTAATATCCATAAATGGTCCTGGGTTGGAGTATCAGTCTCAGAAAAGACCCCTGTGCCCAGATATTTTGGTTCTGTTACTCTCCTTGTGGAACTCGTGTACCCTCCAGGTCTTATTATCTCCCCCTTATTTCATAAGATTCCCTGCACTCTGCCCAAAGTTTGTTTAAGAGTCTCAGTATCTGCTTTGATACACTGCTGGTTAGAGTCTTTCAGAGGCCCTCTGTGATAGGCTCCTGTCCTGTTTCCTGTTTTCTCCTTCTTCCAATGTCCATCCTGTTTGTATTTCAGAGTGAAGATTGATCGTCTTACCCAGGGTCCTCCTTCTTGCTTGGTTTCTTTAGGTGTACAGATTTGTGTAGGTTTATACTATACTATACTATACTATACTATACTATACTATACTATACTA
>NW_026592648.1:0-17780 GCF_907164565.1 Psammomys obesus
ATCTATCTATCTATCTATCTATCTATCTATCTATCTATCTATCTATCACCTATCATTTTTTTTGGTTTCTTTCGTTTCATCTTAGCCACTGTCCTATTGCTGTGAAGAGACTCCATGACTGAGGCAACCCTGATAAAGAAAGCATTTAATGGGGGCTGGCCTGCACTTTTACACACTAGTCCATGACCGTCACATTGGGAAGCAGAGAGGAATGGCGAGGAAGCATAGCTGAGTGATTTCTATCCTTCTCCACAGGCAGCAGAGGGAGGTGTGGCCTGCTCGGTGCCTGCCACAAGTGACACAGATACTTCAGCAACATCACACCTCGGAATCCTCTTCCAACATCATCTGGGGACTGAGTGTGCAAATGTGTAAGGCTGGGAGACATCTTTATTAAACTACCACATACAGTGATTACTTTGGTGTTTGTTCATGGCTATTATCTACTGGACTTACTCCTCTTTGCTGCTGAATAGTGTTCTTTGCCTGGTGTACTATGGTGTTTATTCACGCGTGAGCAGGCATTTGAATGTGCACCCAGTTTTCACTGCTCTAAATAAAACTCTATGGATATTCATGATGCATCTCTAGACACAGGTTTCCTTTTTTCTTGTGTAAATATCTGGGGATAAAAGGCCCGGTTGTGTGGATCATTGGGGCTGAGGCTTTTAAGGAAATTCTAAACTGTTTTTAAAATAACCACAAGCCTGCTGTGCTCTGGGTGTGTCCTGAAGTTGCACAGTCTCTCAGGAACGTCAGGGTGTGCACTCAAGGACTCTTCATCACACATAGCTGTCCCTATCCCATGTCCTGTTGTCTTCATGCACCTTTTTCATGGTTTCAAACAGAAACTGAAGTCAGAATTTGCTAATTTGTGACACAGTGATGGATTTCTGTGTTGCTTGGAACTGTCCCTTCATAAGCAGCTGACATCATAGAATCAGGTCGGAGCCAGGTCTCGGCCTCAGGTTCTCTTCTTCCACCAGTGTGTTTACAGTCACTGGAGTTTGAAGGACTGTGTGACACAGGAGCCCAATGCCATTCTCTCGTTGAAAATGTTCAAGTGCTAAGATTTATGTTTACACTTTCGTTTTTGTGTGTCTCTGTGAGTGTGCCACTGATCCAGCCTCAGAGGCCAGAGGAAGGTGTCGGTCCTTGGAGCTGAAGGCAGGTGTGAGAACAGGGAAGCAAGCTTCTGCTCGGCCCAGGCCCCTCCAGCTCAGCTCATAATGTGAGGCTTTTACACACTCTGTCGCCCGTTTGCCACTGATTATTCAGATCCGGGAAAATGAGGCTTCTCTTGCAGCCAAGATTGACAAGGTGGGTGTCCCTGCCTTTTACAGCAGACAGGATGACTAACCTGACCTCTGCTTCATTCTCACCTCTAGGGCGTCGAGGCCTTCACTGGACACATTACCTTGCAGCCCCAGACTGATTTCTCTCCACTGTGTGGTGTGAGAGCTGAAGACCATGTGCAAATTCCCTCAGAGGCTCCTGGACAAGGATTTCCTGCCCTGTTTACCCTCAGCTGTGCAAATCTGGCCTTATTCTTCTCTCGGGAGTTTTGTTATTTTCAATAAGAAAGGAAGCACAGTGGGTCAGACAGTTTTGCTTCCCAGGCAGGTTTGTTTGGACAGTTTATCTGCTGCTCTGCCCACCCTCTCTCATGTCTGCCCAATCTCTCTAACCTTGGGCTATAGTAAGGATTAGCACTTACAAATCCACACATGGGATGGCCGATTCTGATTGTGATGTTTAATTTTCACCACCCTGTTCTCTCATGACTGGTGCCCTTTTCTACCCTCCTCGGATCTGATAATCCCCCCTGATCCCCAAAGGGTCCTCCCCTGCCTCCTTTCGCACTAGGCTTTCCCACTGTCTTTCAAGTCTTCAAGCCAGTCCCTGTTTTCCTAAATAAACCATAATCGTATGCCAGGGCTGTGAACTTGATTCTCTTGGGAATGTTTTGAAGTGCATGCAGCATTAAAAAATATTTTAAAAGGCTTGGAGTCTTTATAAACCTGTCTTCCCACCCAGAGTCAGGGAGGCTTGTCTGAATAAGGAGCCTCATTTACACTCTAATAGGCCGCCCCCCACACTCCTGGGCCTTCATCTCTGTTCTCACTTCTATGTTCCCCTCTGCTGTGAGCTGGGCTCTGGCTTCTCTGCTGAAGGTTGTTTTGAGTTTGTTCCTGTGCTTGCTCTTGCTTTCTACATATTCTTTTCCCTGCCAGCATTCGTGGATACCTCCAGCAACCAAAATTTACATTTGTTCTCAGTATGTTAAACATTTAGATTTCATTTTGACATTGTGCGTGTAGGAGGTACATATGCATGCGCACACACACACGTGTGTGTGTGTGTGTGTGTGTGTGTGTGTGTATGTGTGTGTGTAGTTAGAAGCCAGATGTCAACCTCAGCTCTCATTCTTCATCAGCTCTCTATCCAGTTTTTTTTGGCACAGAGCCATTCAGATAGGTCACACTAGCTGCCCAGCCGGTCCCCGGGATCAGCTTGTCTCCGTGTCCCCAGTGTGTGCGTGGGGCAGGGCTTACAGGTACGCAGCTCACACCCAGTCTTTATGTGTGGGTTCTGGGGCTTGAACTCAGGTCCTCATGCTTGCACCTCCCCGGCCCGACTGCACAGTTCTGGCTGGACTCACACCTCTTCCCTGAGGGGTGTGTAAGAAGTGGTTCCAGCTCTAAACTAAACTAAACTAAAGATTTAGACAGAGAGGGGGCCAGGAGAGTCTGGATGCTGCAGTGAAAAGCTGAGCGACGCTTACTCACAGTACGAGGCTTTAATAACATAATGTGTTGGTCCATGCTGAGTGTAATGAATGTATCCACGGCAAGCTTGGCTGTTGAGAACGGTGAACACTCGAGGAAGGTGCGGCACCTGGAAGGCTTGTGCACAGGGCACAGGGAAAAAGTGTCGAGCACCCTGAGGACGCAGTTGTGGTCTTTACCCTTGGGCACATTGTGGGGCTGAGGTGTGTGCGCACGACCCTTCCCATCTTGCTCCTGCAGAAACGCACAAGCAGCTCCTTTCACAAGCAGTGTGTCTCCTTGTAAGGTCCTTGAGAAGGCCGGCGTTCCGGGGGAAATCAGTGCCCCAGACTAGTGTGGGCCAAAAGAGTCAAAACAGGGCGGGGCTGGGCAAAAGCCACAATTAGAAGGTCCTCGGAGCCTCCAGACAAAGCTGGCAGGAGGGAGGCAGAAGAGGGCAGAGGGGACGCGTCCACAGTCGGAGGCAGAAGGCGTTTTGCTGTTTTGTTTGTTTTGTTTTGTCTTGTGTAGTTTAGCAGGGGCTGGGGAATCCAGCCTCTGCAGGCAGATCTGCTCATCCCATGAAAACACGCTCACAGGCGGTTCTCCTCCGAGCTGATCACAGACATGCTGGGAGGCCACTGAACACTCGACTTCCCGTGGACAAAGCTTATAGGAGACCACAAAACTGCAGCCTCGAGAGAGCTCAGGGGAGAGCTGTCTTCCAGGGGGCCCTGCTCACTCCCCGGAGCCCACAGGGAGGTGGAGGACACACCGGCCTCCGTGAGGCTGCCCTCTGACCCCTGG
This sequence comes from Psammomys obesus, assembly GCF_907164565.1. Taxonomy (NCBI): domain Eukaryota; kingdom Metazoa; phylum Chordata; class Mammalia; order Rodentia; family Muridae; genus Psammomys; species Psammomys obesus. The sequence goes on from NW_026592648.1 coordinate 3,576, forward strand.
CCACACTGTGGTGGATGCGCCCGCTCCTCTCACACCAGCGGTAAACGCGGTTTCCCTACGAAAGCGTGACAGGCAGAGGGAGCTCTTCTTGTCTGGCCGCACTGACACCCACCGTGTGCACCCCTGGCCGAAGGCGGCTGCTACCGGATGGATGAGATGGGAGAGTCCTGTCTCCATAGTCCCGGCGCCGAGGGGACCGGGACACAGTCTCCCAGCTATCTGGGTCGGGGTGAGCCCTGCCCAGGAGCCCGCAGAGAGGCCATGCACGCCACTTGGCAGCGGCTTCCCTTCCCGCTTGGGGGTGAGCTCCCACTCCGGGCGTGTTCTCCGGTCCCGAGCTCCCCTCACACTCACGCTGATCTGTCTTTGGGTGCTGTCCTGGTTCCCTTTTGGTCACCGTGATAAAACACGCTAAGGAACCTGGGGACGTTCGGGTGTCTGGCTTATACTTTCAGGCCACTGTCTGTCACTGAGGGACGTCGAGGCAGAGACTCAGCTCAGAAGCCCCGGAGGAGCTCTGGGTGCTGCCTCACGGAGGGAGTGGAGGAAGCCGAGAGTGTGTGTGAGTGTGTGTGTTGACAAGCACAAAGCCACGTCAATGATACGGAAGCCAGTCAACCCACAGAAAGTTATGAAAACCGTTACCTTACAGGCTAAGAGGAAAGCTTTTTGGATCAGTGTGCACAAACCAGCAGGTGGGGCTCCCACACCCCACACAAAAGCAGAGCCTTTGCTTACACAGACCCCATCTGCCGATGACCCCGACAGCCAAGGCGTCCTGGTCTGGGGCGGCATCTGCCTCGGGGTGACCCAGACACTGTGCAGGGTGGCTCAGGTGCCATGTGGCCGGGATGGGACATGGTGTCTCCCCCAGCTGGTGGCAGACCCTCCTCTCTTTCCTCCTCCTCCCCAGCTGGTGGCAGAATCCCCACCTCTCTCCCTCCCCTCAGCTGGCGGCAACCCTCCTCTCCACCCTAGCCCACAGCTGGCTGAGGACGAGGGTGCGCCCTTGGGAGGCTGCCCTGCCAGGTGCAGGCCTTACCACAGAGTCCTTGGCTCCCTGAGGGACGGGGTCGGCGGCTGGCTCCTCCAGCTTCTGGCGGAGACACTGAGGAAGCAGGCTGCACTGGACAAGGGACCTGGGAGTGAAGGGGCAGACGCAGGGGTTGTTTTTTTCACATGTGTCTCGGACCATGCAGTTCTCAGGTCTCGCCCCAGCAAGGGACCAAACCGAGCAAAACCACGGGACCCACCCAGAGGCCACAGGGACATGCTGATTTTAACTTCAGTGACTCATTGTCACAATTGCGCACCTGCGCATGGCAGTGGGCACGCCTATGAGGGCCTGAGCACAGCCTTGTGGACTCAGTTTCCCCTTGTCTTCTGGGAACCAGGCCCCGTGCCCAGCTGAGCCACCTCACCGTCCATGTTGTGATTTTTAAATTTAGTCCCCCAAAAGTGTCAGGCACTAAGTGTGTCAGCACTTGAGCACCATCAGGGGGCCCTCACACCCTCCCTGGTCCCCTGATGTGCCCCACTGAGAGCAAGAGCAGGCGCTAACTGGCCAGGCCCATACTTGACGCTAAAGGTCACGGTTCACATGACTTTTTTTTTTTTTTTTTTTTTAGCTTTTCTCTGTTTCCCCATTTTCCTCTGCCTCTCACCCTGGACACCACACGGCCTCATTCTTTGTCACCGCCAGCTCTGAGTTCCAGCAAATCATAAGTTACGTAAGTCTGGTCAAAGCACAGGACACCCTGTTACCAACACCTGACACTCCTCTTGACGTTGTTCAGAGGACTTCTAGCCCCCAGACACACACCTACACTTACAACAGGTGCCGCTCCAGGCCCTGACACACTCACTCTAAAGTTTCAGGGCTCTGGCTGTACAAGAAGGAACAAAGTAAAACCAAAGCCCGGCTTCCAGGACTCGGTCTGCTCTCAACAGGGTGACCTCCGATCCAGGCACCAGTGGGTCAGTGTGCAAAGTGAGGCTGTCGGTGACTACCCTTTCTGCGTCACAGTGAAAGAAGTGCCAAGCTCGGGCACCTGTGCGCTTCCCGCAGACACGCTCACTGGCAGAGTTGCCCTCAGTCACTTCAGCTCAGCCCTGCTCTGCTCGTGTGCGGTGCACAACCAGCAGGCCTAAAGCGAGTGTCAAAGGGCAGGGAGCACCTGACGGCCTCCTCCACCTCAGCCCACTGCCTGGGGAAGAAGAAACCATGGGAATGGGGATTGTTTGTCACACCCGAGCTCGGAATTTCTGTAAGACCTGTGGGTGTGCCGTCACACTTTTACAATTCCAGTGCAGACACGGACACAGGCCCCTGGACCCAGCCTAGTGTAACTGACAAGCTCCAGGCCAGGTAGAGACTCTTGTCTCAAAAGAAAACGGTGAAACACAGCCGAGGGATGACGCCTGAGGGTGAACTCTACACTCTACACTCACACACATGTGGACATGCATTTACACACACACACACACACACACACACACACGCACACAAATGTCCTTCCCACATACACACAAACACACTCTCATACACAAATACACACAATTATGCACAAACACACACTCTCACACACACGATGCATTCACACATAAAACATACACTCACATTCACACCCACACACACACAGGGAGCACGGGACAGCTACTCACAGGAGCACAGCCGGGTCGCTGCTATGCCGGCTCAGGTGGTAGGACAGCGCGACCAAGAGGCCACAGAAGGCGGAGAACAGTGCGGGGATGTGCTGAGTGCTCCAGGGTTCCTGCAGAGACAGCAGAGGGCTGGAGAGACATGGGGACTCGCCGCACGGTGGGGCCCTGAGTGTGCGTGTGTGTGCCCCTCAGAGCCTTGAGTCCCCCTCGGGGGCCGAGAGTGTGCCAGGCTGTCCTCCCAGTGTGTCATCACTGCCACCTTTCTTGTTCTGTCTTGGCTCCGACTTTTGAGATGGGAAGCACAAGCTGGCCTTGAACTCGCTGGACTTTCCCGAGTGCTGAAAGTCCAGGTGTGCACCTCCTCACTCAGGGATGTCAAATAAGGAGGCTGGAACCTGGGCTTTGTGCACACGGGACAAGCATGCTACCAGCTACATTCCCGAGAGCTGCTGACACTGTAGTCAGGACAGTTGTGAACTCAGGGTACCCTTGTAGGGGGAAGTGTCAGTCCCTGAGAGGAGAGCATGCAGAGGTCATTGTGCTCAGCCGTGTCTCCTGTAAAGTGCGGTTCTCCCAGGTCTATGGAATCCCACCCCTGTGCGAGTGAGCTTGGGGGAGCCCTGAGAGAGAACGCAGCACTCGGAGCTCAACTGAGAAGCCTTGGAGAAGGCCTCCCCCACGCCAGGGTGGCAGTTCTGTGCCATGGTTGTGTGGCACGCTCCTGTGCTCCTGGAGGGCAGGCTGGCTCCCTCCCCCTGCTGTTGGTGCCTGCTCTTGAACAGACCATTGTCTCACCACCCCCTGGGGATGGGGCTACCCCAGGCAGCTGAGAGTTCCTCAGCCTCACAGTTCCCCTGGCGCTGGCTGCTCGTGTGCCTGTCCCCACGCACAGTGCTTCTCTGTCACTGAGGGGCCATGTGGATCATGCCCTCAGAAAGGCCACACACACATACACCAGCATCTGCTTTGCCCCACCGGGCCTGGCAGCAACACGCACCCTGTCTTACCCCAGCTTCCTTCAGGACCTTCAAGGCCACGAACGAACACCATTTAACAAGCAAGAAAGGGACTGATGGAGTGAATCTGAACAATTGTCACCCCCACCCACAGCTTAGGGTTCAGACCCCAGAAGAGACAGGGAGGGCTGCTGGTCATTTAACCGTCAACCCGACAGACCTAGAATCCCGGGGAGAGTCTCGCTGATGAACCCTCTGATCATTCTGCCCCGTGGGTGCGTCTGCAGGGAACGGCCGTGACTGACTGTGCAGGACACCCATCCGCCTCAGGCAGCACCATCCCCGAGGCTGGAGGCCCTGGGCGGCACAAGGGCACAGAGAGCGGATCGGCAGTGAAGGTCTGGATGTCTGTCCTGCTCTTGACTGCGGTGGTGACAGGCTAAGTTCCTGCTTTGATTTCCCCACAACTGTATCCTGGCTCCTCAGCCAGGTGAACCGTTTATTCCTTACGCTGCTTTTAGCACAAACAGAAATGACGGGGAACGGGGAGTCTGAATGTGCACACTAGTGCAGAGAGAGCGCCATTCAGAGGCAGACAGTGCTGAAATCCTGGACTTAGGACTGAAAAAACAAACAAACAACAACAACAACAAAAAAAAAAGCCAAGCAAATGAGAAAAAAAAAAAAAGGAAAACAAGCAGGACAAAACAAACACCCTATTCTGCGTTCACTCCCAGCGAGCTGCAAGTGAGAAAGCCCGGGTGAACGGATCTAAGACTCACCTGACCAGTGTGCAGTGGCACACACCTGTGATCCCAGCACTCATCGAGGCAGAGGCAGGCAGATCTCTGTGAGTTCAAGGCCAGCCTGGTCTACAGAGTAAGTCCAGGACAGCCAGGGCTACACAGAGACACCCTGTCTCGAAAAACCAACCAACCAACCAACCAACCAACCAACCAACCAACCAACCAACCAATCAAACAAGCAACAGAACACCCCTCACCTGTGGGGTTGTTAGAGTCTCGCTGAAGAACAGCACACAGAACCAGGCAGCCGCATATAGAAAACACACAGCAGATGCTGGCTTTTGCCAAACGCTTCTGAACTACAGGAAACGTCAAAGGAACTTTTATTCTCCTCTTGTAATTATCGTCTCTGAGGCTCTCTGCCTCCTTCTGCTAGCCTAGGCCTAGTCCTGGAAACTTCCAGCCTCTGTCAATCTAACCTAGGCCTAGAATGTTTTCAGCCTCTGAGACTTACTGCTGAGTAAGCTCACCCTTTCTTGTTCTCACTGAGTTCTTGCTGGCTTAACCTCCTCTCCCAGATGACTGATTCAATCTGGCTTTTCTCAACCCCTGAATTGCTCTGCTTGGCCTCAAACTAACTCCAGCAATATTTTCTAATCTCTGGCTCCTTCTCATTCTCTGGCTCCTTCTCTCTTCAACCTCCCTCTGTAAAACTCTCCCAGTAAAACTGCCTCCCCCCTCTCTCTCCCTCTTCCTCTCTCCATTGCCCATTAAGCAGCTTCCTTCCCTCACTTGTCTATGAGAATTGGGAGTATCCTATTCTGTCAGATCTTCCTCTGATTCCTCACCTTTCCTGCCACTCCATTAGACCTCACTTTCAAGCATGGCTGCTTCCTTCTACAAATGGTATTTACCTTCATTGTTTGGGATTAAAGGCAGGTACCACCACACCTGAAACTAAGCTTTTCTTTACCTGAAACTTGCTCTACACCAGGCTGGCCTTGAACTCAGATCTGCTTGCCTCTGTCTCCTGGATTAAAGCATGTCTGTATTCCAGCTGGATCACACAGACCTGAAAGATTTCTGGACATGACCTCTCTTCAGAACAGCCATGTTCTGAATTAAAATTCCTGTACAAGGGCTAAGAAATGTGCTAAAATCACACTTTTGAGAAAGTCAACCTGGCAGTGGGTATTGTGTCAATTTTCCCTTGAAAAAAAAAAGAAGGAAGAATTAAGGCCTTTGCAAATCTCCTGTTCCTCCGTCAGACAGCACAGAGCAAGCAGGAAAAGGGGGCAGGAGCTTCATCAGGTGGGACCTTGTGAGGGGGCTGTTCTTTCCCCAAGTGCCACTGTCTGCTCCGACAGGTCTGAACAGGGATTCTCTTGGGTCACTGTGAGCCATGGCACTGGCACCAAGAGTAAGTCTTTCCCTGAAGCAGAGACTGCAGCCCCCAGGGTGATGGTGAGGCAGAATGAGCGGCAGTGAAAGACCAAATAATTAAAAATTAGTTTTTTGGTTTATTGAATTAAAGTTTAAAACACAAGCCTGAACAAAGGCCAGACAGGTGGAGACATGTCCAGCTACTCTGCGGGGAGGAATCAGCCTTACTACATTCTTTTCCTGCCCACTAGAGACACAGTTGCTAGGAAACCGGCCCCTCTCCCCTAGGGCAGCCAAACAAGGGAAGCCAGGCCATTAGTGGTTTGGGGCCTTCCTATACGCAATCAATTCTAAATGTAACATCTCCTTTTGTGTTTCAACCAATAGACACTTGCCAGACAGGAATCTCCTGCTTTGGGCATGCTGGGAGAGACAGGACTCTTTAAATCACCCACCTACCCTGAGCACGGGGCTCTAGCTCTCAACCACTGTGTTGGTGAGGGTGTGTGAGCCCAAGCTAGCTTGTAATAAAAAGATCCTCTTATGTTTTGCAACAGACTCGACGGTTTTATTCCTTGTGTTTGTGAATATTTGTATCAGACTGTGACAGACACTATGGGACAGACTTCCTCTAGCCCCTCCCTGTTCCTCCTGACCCCTCCACTCTCATGTGGTTCCTCTTCCCTGCTTCCTGCTGTGGCGGGATTGGCAGGTACTCTGGTGGTGGGCATGGGATGGGTGGGGATGTGAGGGCAGGGCGGGGAATGAAATTTTCCGGGACTGATCCCGGCCAGCTAGGGGCTGCTGAGGCTGAGTGCACCTTCATCGTGGTGGCAGTACTGGACCATCTGTTCAAATCAAATCGGACTGCCCGATTTCAGGGCAGTCCACCCCTAACAGAACAGGACAGAGGGCCCATTGAGAGACAGGCCACTGTTCCTTTGGTTTTCCCTCTTCCTTTCTTTTTGTGCGCATTGTACCGTACATCGTTTTCTTGTATTGTTCTTTCATGGGTTTGTTTGCTTAGGATGGCCTCAGTGGGCAGGTGACCAAACAGCTGTGCACCGTGTTGACTTTGCCTGCCCCATGCTCCCAGTGCTATAAGCTAGGGCACCTCTGGTCACTGGTGGGAGCATGACTCAGGGAGGGACAGGTAGAGAACAGCCAGGAGCGGGTGGGCTATGTGAGTGCCCCCAGGCTGATGGGACAAAGTGCTTGAAATTGTAGCTGGATGGAGTAAAAAAAGTTTTGTCTGTCTGTTTAAATGTACATATGGCCATTACATGTTTCTTTCTGACTGATTTTAAATGGCTAATATGGTCTGTATGTCTTGGTTATAGATTAACAGTTATTAGATATGTTTAAAGGTTAAATTAAAACTCTTGTTTAGAGTTTATCTATTTATATGTGTTTGTAACATCTATAGAAACATAAATGTTTTTAAATAGCAACCATGTGACTTGCCATGTGATGTGACTCCACTATCTTGAAATTGGCACATTGTGTGGGGCAGAACAAAGGAAAAGAAAAATTACAGAACCTCTTGGTCGTAATGAATTTTGTTTATCATCCTACTTTCTTTTAGAATAAGAACACAAGTCTCAATTTAAATTGGTATTGATTTTAGAAACTGGATTGTTTCCACTGGTAAAATTTGGTTCTGACTTTAAAAACTATGGTTATGGTTTGTGACTTCACTCCTAAAAAGGGTACTTTATTTTGATTTTGCAAAAACAGATTTCTTCTAAAAATGTGTTTAACGATATGAAATATTTTAAAGTTAATCAGGTATTTTATAATAATGTCTACATGGATCACACACACACACACACACACACACACACACACACACACACATGAACACAGAATTCAGGATTGGGTTTTTCTAGCATGCTGTGTGTGTGATTCAGCCCTGGTTTGTGAAGGTATTCAGATTAAAAGGCTGACTTGAAGTGCGCCTGACCGCCAGTTGCCGAGTGAGCAGATTAATGCTTTTCTTTCTGGCTGATAGGTTTGGTTTGGCCAGAATAGTTGAAGTACAGTTTAAAATTGTTCTATACTGTTCTGTTACGCAGTTGGTTCTAGAACTTATTTGATTACAATGTCAGAACTTGGTAATGGAAAACTGCAAATGCTCCACAGTGCTATATTATGGCAGATAGCAACACCACCAGAGACATCTGTTGGCTATGTTTTAAATTGCCGGCCACAGCCTGTAACAACACGTGGCTAGCCACCATGTTGGTTCAGAGATAAAGAAGGTGGAGCCGTAGTTTTACTGCCATCTTTGTGGAGGTCTACCAGCTGTGTTCAGTTCCCTGCTTAGTGTTAAGTTCAACTTTTGTCCTTTAAGCTTTTTGCTGTTCAGTTTTAATGTTGTCATAAGATTTCAGAAGTTCAGAGTTATGACACTGATCAATAGAGTTCTGATAAGCTGATGGAACACTGACTGCTTATTATCCAGTTACAAGCTTGAGATTTTAATTTCTCATTGGTTGTCTTCTGGAGATAGACTTAAAGGTGTTTCTCATCATGCTAAAAACATCTGTCTGATGTATATATCTGATCCAAATGCCATAGCTTCTCCTAGGTCTTAATGGCATGACTCTACTCCTGCTGTCTTGTAAACACTTGTTACCTGCTTTTTCTAAAGTATGGATCTCAATACAATGGTAATAGTAATATATTTCCTTTTGTAAACTAAAATTTATATGAGTTTCAGGAAATCAAAAAAGTCAGAAGACTTGGATCTGGTATAGCTCAAACGAACCTCAGATGAGTTTTTCCCTTGGTCTTGGGATTCTTCACTTTCTTATTTACTAGGCAAATTTTAACTTCTGTCTCTAGTCTGAATTTGTTTCAGCAGATTTTCACCTAGCTGACAGACTCCATTTGGGGATCAGCCATGGACTGCAAGCTGAAATCTGTACTTGCTGGAAGCTGACATGATTGCTTTCTGACTCTTCAGGTGGATCAGCTAAGCAGACACTTCTGAGGACTGCCCCATTGCCCAGCCTTTGGCTGGAATTTTTAGCCTTCCTAGCCCCTGATGCCAACGGTCCTATTGTTATAACTGAAGCAGTTTCAGAAGAAGAGACCTTCTCCCATAATTCCACTTAACAGGCTGAAATGCTAAGTTAAAAGGGGCTTCCTGACATTAGCTATTATCTTGGAGACCTGCTTAGCTAGAGCAGAAACTGGTATTGCAGTCCTGGATGTATAAAGCCAGAATTATAACAGCTTAAAGGCAGGTAATAATAAAGATATTCAATGACTTGAGAATTCAATCACACATTTAGAAAGCTTGTTGATTCCCTGGCAGAAACAGCAGAACAGAAGGGGCTTAGATCTATTGTCTTTTACAGCAGGACAGGCTGTGTGCAGTCCTTAGAGAGAAATGTTGTTTTTATGTAAACCACTTGGGAATGATCAGGAAATCTTTAGAAATCTTTAGAAAAAAAAAATCAAGAAGCCTGGAGAGACACTGGAAAGAGAGGATTCCAGAGGATGGTTTAAATCCTGGCATAATAGTTCTCCTTGGCTTACTACCCTTATATCTAGCCTGATGACACCCATTTTGATTTTTACCTTTGGGCCTTGCATTATAAATCACTTGATGGCTTTCATGAAGGAATGCTTGGGAGAGACACAGTAACGGTACTCATATCATATTGTGGAAAGGTAAATCTGGAGGACACTGGGGGTCACATCTGGAAGACCCAAGATTGGGTCTTCAAATGATCATGGGACGGGGGGAGTAAGAGACCAAAGAATTAAAAATTAGTTTTTTGGGTTATTGGATTAACATTTAAAGCACAAGCCTGAACAAAGGCCTGACAGGTGGAGCCACCTTCTGGGAGGAACCAGCTGTGCTGCATTCTTTCCTGCCCACTAGAGATACAGTTGCTAGGAAACCAGCCCCTCTCCCCTAGGACAGCCAAACAAGGGAAGCCAGACCGTTAATGGCTTTGGGGACCTTCTTACAGCAAATCAATTCAAAATGCAACATCTCCCTTTGTGTTTTGACCAATAGACGCTTGCCGTGCAGGAATTCCCCTGCTTTGAGTGCACTGAGGGACCGGACTCTAAATCAACCACCCACTCTGAGCATGAGGCTCTCGGCTCTCACTGCTTCGGCAGTGAAGGTGTGTGAGCCCAAGCTACAGTTTGTAATAAGAAGATTCTCATGTGTTTTGTAATGGACTCGACTCATGGTGGTCTTTGGGATCTCATGAATCTGGCACAAAGCAGGTTGTTATAGGGTGGTTATAGAGTTATAGGATTTCCTTCTCGTACATGATGCAAAGGCCCTCGTATGACCCCACTGTGCACAGAACCAAGGAAGCGCCACACCCTCCTCCAGAGACATTCGCACCCCATGTTTATGGTGCTTTGTTCGCTGGAGCAAGGACTTAGAGTCAACCCAGTTTTCTATCAACAGAGGATGGACAGGACAACTTGGGAAAACATATCTTATATCTATCGTATACTTGCAGAGGAATTTAAATCCAGAAACATTGCTGCTGTGTCAAGGGATCACATCAACGACCTTGGTCTACATGATCTGGCTGATGCAGACACACCACACACTTTTAATCTCTCTGGCTGGAACACAGACATGCCTTTAGCATGCACTTTTAATCACTAACAAGGAAGGCAAAGTTAGTTTCTAGAAGGAAGCACTGATGTTTGAAGTTGATGTCTAATTGAGGGGCAGAGTAAGTGACAAATCAGAGAAAGATTTGACAGAATGAGCTGGAGATAGATGCCCAGCTCTCACCAGAACCAGGAAAAGGACAGAGGAGAGCAGAGGCCAAGAGGGAGGAGAGAGTTCTGCTGGGAGAGCTGTAGAGAGAACAAGCCAGACACGGGTGAAGACAGAAGGAGCCAGAGATTAAAACAGATTGCAGAGTTAGTTTGAGGCCAAGCAGAGCAATTCACTCAGAAGCTGAGAGAAGCCAGATTGAATCAGTCAGCTGGGAGAGGAGTTTGAGCCAGAGCAGCTGAGTTGAACCAGCGTTCTGAGCCAGAGCTTAGAAAGAGCTAGAAATAGTGAACTCACTCAGCAGCAAGACCCAGAGGCAGAAAACATTCTAGACCTAGGTTAGATTGATGGAGGCCAGAGGCTTTCAGGTTAGCAGATGGAGGCAGTAAGCCTCCCTGAAAACAAATCAGGTGAATAAAAGTTACTTTTACATATACTTACATATAATACACACACACACACACACACACACACACACACACACACATGCACAAGCTTTAATGAAAAATGACAGCAAAATGACCTGAAGCTGTGAAACTGTGTAAGCTTCCAAGCAAAAGGGTGAGGTGGGCAATGTGAAGTCCAAACAAGGAAAGGAGGAGGGTCATGGAGGAAGATCACAGAGGAGGGTCATGGAGGCTGGGAAGTTGAAGCGGGTATGAAGAAACATCCTCTGCTCACTTGAGTCCATGCCTTCCACACAGACCCCAGGGAAGGGGGCACTCAGGTGTACTGAGAAGCTTACACAGACAGGCTGGTGAAGGCACTCACCTCTGACCTCAAGGCTATGCTTACAGAAGATCACAGGAATGTGGCGTTCCGCCAGAAATGGTTATCTATCAGATCACGTCATTGTCCACAGTGTGTTCCGGTATCCCGTGCCAGCCGCTGATAGCTGATGGTGCCAGGGAAGTAGAGTTTCCCCAGGGATCTCCTGCTGGGAGGAGGGGCATGTGTGCGTGCATGCATGTGTGTTTGTGTGTGTGTGTGTGCCCTTGTAGGAAAAGCTCGCCTCAGACAGCCTTACAGGGGAGCCTGGAGCCCAGACATGGTGGGCAGCACTGTGCCCTGGCTGGCTGGTTTATTACATGGACCTAGTGCCTGGGCACCCCTTCGTGCCAGGGCACCCCCAGTCATGAACTCAGGGCTCCCTGGATGCCTTTGCTCCTTCTCCTAACACCCACCTTGAATAAACCTCCCCTCTCCGCTCCACTGTCAGTCTGGCTCAGTCATTCGCTCACCGAGGACGGAGAGCTGATCCTGCTGCTGGGTGTGAACCCTAAGTCCAGCAACACCGACACCCCCATGAGGGTTTCATTAACCCAGTGCAAGTGCATAGGAGAACTGTGAGTTACATGTGAGCCCTGGGCACTTCACCACAGCACCCTGGGCTCAAGCTCACTTTTGGAAGACAGAGATGCCAGAATCACCCTCCTGTGTCAGGGAACGTGATAAAAGGCAGTGAGCAAATGCCAGGGAAATCCTTGTGTAAACCCAGGCTCATAGGTGGGGCCCTGTGTTATCTGACTGTGACCTGTCCATCTGATAAACTACTTACTTGTCTTAAGGGTAGGAGGACAGCTGACATCCGCACAGACCTTGCACTCCACTGGGGCTTCTGGGAACACAGGCAGGGTTCACACCAGTGTCTCCCAGAACACGTAGGCTAGAACTACAGTTTACTACAGATGCACAACTAGACTTTAAATCCTGACCACGTGGAGGTGCTGCAGTGTGGGCAGCGACCCTCAAGTGACGGGGATGGAGGGCTGGTGATGAGGGGGGTGGGGGGACAGGAGGAGAGTGTTGGGGACAGGGATGGGACAATGGGAGGGAACCGGCCACAAGCCTTTATTCATAATCTTGGGAAGCGTTAAATTGTGATCATCTGCTTCAGCCTCCACAAAGTAGGATTTTTTTTTTTTTTTTTTTTTTTTTGTCACAGACAATAAAGAATCACAACCTAGGTTTACGGAGACAAATAGAAGTCCTGGCTAATTAACTTCGGAGCCGTGTCCCCAGGGAGCAAACATTCTAACAGCTTCCATGCATAAGTCACGTGTTTGATAACATCTGTCCCATCTTGGATGAGCCAAAGAGAATCTGATGTTAAAGAAGGACCAGAGTCTCCTTTCCAAATCAATATTCAAGAGGGCAAGGTAAAGTCATGTCCCCATGACAAGGCTGACAAGAAAGGCAGGGAAACCACAGGGACAGAAGGACAAAGGCCCAGGCTCGGCCGGAGTCAGCACCGTGGATAGGATGGAAGTGGTCGAGGGAGACTGTGCTCCTTTACAAAAGCCCTCTAGGACACAGAGTACGACAAAGTCACCCAGGCCACGCCAAGGTCAAACGGGTCACGCCAAGGTCAAAAGGGACACGCCGGGAAAGACCCACAGCAGGCAAGGCCCAACTTCAACTCCTGTGTGCTCCTCCCTCAGCCTTAAAATTTCATTCACAGAAGGAAATCCATTTGGGGAAATAAAGACAGCAGCTTGCACTCTAAAGGACAAACTGAAACTTTGAGTCCCCTGTAAGCATTGCTCGCTCTTCACATCCGGTTATGAATTGTGTCCTCTGGGTGAGGTGACCTCACACATCTCGGATCACTCAGCCTGGGCTGTGAGTGTGCCTGCATGAGCTGGCAGCTGTGTCTGGGGGACCCCTGCAGTTCTGCTCTGTAATTCTCCTATATGCCCTGTGAGCGCTGACCTATCCTGGAGCTTCACACACCGGCTTTGCATCACCCTGACACGTGCTGGAACTTTCTTGGGGCCCTGAGGCGGGACCTTCCCAGGCTCCTGGCAGCCATGCTGGTCTGCATCCCACAGTCACCGGAGCAACAACAGCAAGAAGGGCCTAGGTGCTAAGCGTGTGCTGGTACCCCACTGGAGAGAGACGCACCCTGGCTCGGCCTGCAGCCATGGTGTTCGAGGACCTGTCCATCCATACACTGAAGAGGGGCAGGAGGGCATAGTGTCCATGCCAGCAGTGCAAAGTAAGCCCCAAGGCATGGAGAAGGCTCAGAAGGAACCTAGCTCCTGGGCAGCCATGGCTGTTGTTCCTCAGTGTCACCATGGCCACATCTGGAGTTAACTAAAACGCAAGTGGCTAGTAATTATTTTTTCTTAATTAAGTCATTTGAAGTAGGAAGACCAACTTGTTTATTTGTTTGTTTGTTTTCTGAGACAGGGTTTCTCTCTCTGCAGCCCTGGCTGTCCTAGACTTGCTCTGTAGACCAGGCTGGCCTTGAACTCACATCGATCCTCCTGCCTCTGCCTCCTGAGTGCTGGGATCACAGGCGGGCGCCACTGCACTGGGCTGGGAAGACCAACTCTTGTTCTGGTTTTCGAGGTGGGATCACCTGCCTTTCTTCTGGCCACGGCTCTGCTGATGGCCATATGGAGAGCACAGGAAGAGAGCTTGCTCTCACCCTCACCAGCAAGTTCTTTCCTTCTCCGGCACTAGAGACAGGTTAGATTCTGGAGTATACGAAAGGCCAGCTGGGACATGAGCCTCCTAAATAAAACACGGCCAGATTCCCAGACCTCTGCTTAGACAGCCATGATGGGTTGGACCTGTGGGCCATTCCCACAAACCCCGTATACACCTGAGAGTATGAGCATGAGTGTCTACATATTCACACACACACACACACACACACACACACACACACACACACACACACACA
>NW_026592649.1:0-2343 GCF_907164565.1 Psammomys obesus
ACACACACACACACACACACACACACACACACACACACACACACACAAAGGAAAACCCCAGTTAATCCGGTCAGTGTTCCCCACCCCCAGGACCCTGTGTGAATTCCCTAACCATGCTAGTCAGTTCACAGCGTTTAAAAGGCATCTTAGAGCTGAGTCACAATGGACCTTCTGAAGCAGCACTCACAGGACAGAAGAGAGGTGCAAACGGTTTTACTTCTTAAGCCAAAGCTGTTTAAAATGGTGATAAGGGCCACTGACTCTCTGTCACTATTTGTCACTTGTTCTGTCCTGAGCGAAGGAAGTGCTCAGCTCTCAGATGAACCGGATTCCCTGCATCCCACAAGCCTTAAGACTCTGGAAACCTCAGGCCAGAGATGGCGGTGAGCGTGCAGAAGCACGACATGCCCGGTCCCTGGTTCTGTGGGCAACAGTCAGGCATGCGTGCAAGTCACACAGCCACACTGTGAGCACGTGCAGTCAGGCCATGTGTGTGAGTCACACTTCTGACAGACCATTCTGGGATTTCGGCATCTTCCAAACTCAGCCAGGCCCTGGCACGCCCTCCAGACATGTTTACCCGTTTACTTTACAGTTGAAAGCAGCTGATTAACACAGTATGCTGATGGGCCCAGGTGATGCCCCCCCAACTGTGTGTGTGTGTGTGTCCGCACACTTACTCTCACAGCGCTGAAGCAGAAGGCGTGGAGCAGGGCTGCTGCCAGGACACTCCGGCCCACACTGTACACGGCTGACAGGATCCCGGAAACGGCTGCAACACAAGCACCGTCACAGCGTCAGCAGAGCTGTGAGCGGGGCCCGGGACAAGCTGCCTGTCCTCGGGCCCATGCACAGACACGGGGCTGCAGTGTAGGGGAGGCTGGACTGAGCAGCTGACTGCCCATGTGGTGACAGAACCAAGGATCAGCTCTGTAAGCTGTTTTCGGGGACATCACAGTGACATGTGTTTGGGGGAAAGATTTTCATGACTCACAACAGAGGACACAACACACGCAGGTGCACACTGACCCATTCCCACAATGATACCTGCACATGCTTCACACACACACACACACACACACACACACACACACACACACGCACGCACGCATGCACGCACACATGCACGTGCGCGCACACACACACACACACACACACACCCTTCCAGTCAAGGGTGTGTCCTTCGCTGTATCTTTGCTTTTTCCCCCACTTCTGAGTCTATGAAACAGACTGGGAACAGCAAACCAGAGCAGGTTTGGACCTCAGGCCAAGGCAAACCTTCCAGCTCTGCCCCTTCCCAAAGCCCCGGGACCCCTGGGCCTCATCCCTGAGGAGCAGGGAGACTCACCCGAGCCCCCGAAGAGCAGCATGTCCGTCTGCTCCAGGAGGTAGGTGCAGAAGGTGTTGATCTGGGGGAAGAGCCCCAGCAGGGAGAGCACAGGGAAGCAGCAGAGAAACACTGCAGAGAACAGACGAAGCTGCGTGAGCTGAGGGCGGAAGCCACGGCCAGGGCCTGCCCTTTCTGCCCCACCAGGGAAACTGAGTAAGCAAGGAGCTCCTTCCACCCAGCCCACTGGAGGCTGAGAAGAAACATCAATTCATTCTCAGGACTCAGGACTGAGGGAGGGGCTCAGGGTGGAGAACCAGACCTGGGGCAAGGGAGGATCTCCACCTGCAGCTCAGAAAAGAGCCATACCTGGGGACGGGACAGGGAAGTAGGAGGACAGGGAGAGTCCAGGAAGAATGCGCAAAGACACAGCAGTGTAAATGAAGTTTGCAAAGGAAAAAAAACCAACCACACTTGTGTTAAAGATTCACAAGACCAGCTACTCCTGAGCAGGTGACGCTGTAGAGCCGGGGCCATGCTGCCCTGGCCCGTGTTCACCCAGGAGTGATTCATGCTCACCAGCCTTTCTCCACCAGAGGGAAACTTTACGGTGCAGCCGACCCCTGGCTTCCCCAGCGCTGGTGCCATGATGGCCACGGGGACACCTGACACCCGGGATGGCATGTCCTCACACCCAGGACAGCGTGTCCCACTCTATCTGGGCTCCTCACCAACATATTTGTTTGAAAAACAAAAATCCAGGCGCTCGGGAGGACCCTGATTCCTGCTCCATCTTTTGTGCAGGAAGGAGACTCACACAGCTGTTGGTGCAAAACACAGCGCTCCACTAAAGGAAGGAGCCGGGTGTGAGTGGCTGTGGTTACACAGACAGGCCGCCCGAGGATGGGAAAGCAGCTACAGAAGATTTCATTAGTTACAGAATGAAGGTCCAGTGGCTGATGGCAGTGTGTGCTTGTGTGTGTGGAGGGAGGGTGCATGTGTGCGTGCTTGTGTGT
>NW_026592650.1:0-4545 GCF_907164565.1 Psammomys obesus
CTATCTATCTATCTATCTATCTATCTATCTATCTATCTATCATCTATTTATAATTTATCTATCCTCTGTCTACCTATCTGTCACCTATCTATCATCTATCTATCTATCTATCTATCTATCTATCTATCTATCTATCCATCTATCTATCATCTGTCTATCATCTATCTATCTATCTATCTATTATCTATCTATCTATTTATCTATCTATCATCTATCTTTTTATCATCTAATTATCACCTATCATCTATCTATCTATCATCTATCTATAATTTATCTATCCTCTGTCTACCTATCTGTCACCTATCATCTATCTATCTATCTATCTATCTATCTATCTATCTATCTATCTATTTATCTTCATCATCTTTCTATCTATCATCTATCATTTATCATCTATCATGTATCTACAATCATCTATCATCTATCTATCATCTATCTATCTATCTATCTATCTATCTATCTATCTATCTATCTATCTATCTATCATCTATCCCCCTTTTGTTATATTGTGCTCAGAGTCTTCTGTAGACACAGCCAAGAGGAAAGCACTCAGCCCCTCCCAGCAGGGATCACATGTGCCAGCCTTTCTACTAAGGACTCCACTTATACAGGGGAGTCACGGCGCATCCTGAGCTCAGCCCCGTGACCCCAACACTCACCGACCAGGTGGTCCCGGGCTGCCCGCAGAGACTCTGGCGTGAGGAGCTTCAGGCCGTACATGGCGTGGGGGGGGCTGGCTGGCCTCAGCCCAGGCGTCCAGCAGCAGGACTAGGCCACAGAGCATGCAGAAGTAGACTGGCCGACTGTAGGCGATGACAGGGTTGTGTCCCTACAGAACAAAGCCTGTCACTGTGACTCAATGACGCCCAAAGCTCACACCACTTGGTGCAACAGACACTAATCCCCACGCCTATTCCCGCCCTCAGAATCCCAAGGAAGGGGAACAGAAGGCGAGCACAGAAACAGTGCTCCGTGTTTACTTTCCCAGATCAGACCGACAACCATTCGGCACAGAGGACCATTTCGGTCCAACAAAATTCACCCAGGAATGAAGCTGTCACCCCGAGAAAACCCGCCTGCTCTGAGCCTTCCTGGGCTCGCTTCTGCTGGCATGCTCCTTTCAGGCACGAGACTCTCTGAAACCTTCCTGTCTATCTAATCCGTGCACCCTATTGGCACGAAACAGCATGTGAGTTGTGAGTGGGCATCAGCTCCTCTGAGACAGGAGGAAGAAGATGGAGGAGAAACTTCTGTGGTCAGACCTCAGTGCCTGGCTCAACATGGTGGCCAGAGTGCATGGCCAAAGACACACACAACACAACAAAACACAAACAAACCCAACAAAACAAAACACAAACAAAAACACAAAACACAAACAACAAAACAAAACAAAACCCCCAAACCAGACCCCACCACGTGACTGATCCTGGCCGGGTTTCATCGAGGGGAAGCAGAGCCCTGCAGGCCTCGGCTCAGCCCTGGAAACACTGAGAAAAGGTGCAAACACCCTCATTGTTTTCAAAAGGCCACGGGAAATTCAAACGGCCAGCGCAGTGGTGACCCTGGTGACCAACGGTCCATCCAGACCCTGATGTGAGGGCGGAGGAGAGGATCAGCTCCGCAGAGCTGTCACGTGTGCGCAGATACGTGCAATACACTACCTTACCCAGGAACAGGCTGCCCCTGGCCTTGCACGATGTGAAGTGCCCTCAGCACTTTTCCACGTGACACAGATACGTCCTCCGTGTCACCAACTGAGAAACCACGCACAGAGCCCAGGACATGCTTGCCCGGCCGCTGTGAATGTGTGTCCTGTGTTCTGGGTCCTGGAGCGTCCTCAGCACGCTGCTCACACCCGGATAACCCTCATCTTCCCCACATCGCCTATGCTCACTAACGAAGCTCTGTGCCCAATGCCGAGGGCACACCTTCCTCAGCCATCAATCCCGGAAGTCGATTCATCAAGGCAACTTCACCTGCTCCACCAGGTGGAGAATGGCCTCTTACACACTCCTTCGGGTCTCCCGTCTGGGCTACAGTGCTTTGCACGCTGGGAGCGCCCTCAAAGCTGTCTGCAAGCCAACCTAGTGTGCGCGTGTTTCCAACCTGCCGTCACCCATGCTGTGGCCGCTGTTCACAGAGCAGCTCGGGGATCCACAGGAGACGGGAATCCCGCAGGGACACCTCCAGGCCTAGTGCCAGCCTGCTGCACGCTTTTCACACTCACGACAGCTCAGGACTTGCAAAGCACACCCTTCTCCCAAGTCATGGCCGTCAGGCCCAACGAACTGCACATTGATTAACAAGATGTAGCTTCCTGCCTGGTTTTGTCCTGGAAAAGTGCATCTCAGACACACTGCAGTCCTCCCCGCCCCCTTCTCCTCCTCCCACTCCCCATCCTCGCCCTCTTCCCCCTCTAAATTCCTTCTCAAAGTCCCCCTCCTCTCCCTCCTACTCCCCACTGCCTCCTTGCCTCCTCCTGCTTCTCTCCATCCCTCTTCTCCTTCTCTTCCTCCTCTCCCTCATCCTCCACTCCTCCTGCTCTTCTTCCAGCACCTCCTTCTCCTCTTTCTTCCTCTCCTCCTTCTCCCTCTCTTCCTCCTCTTTCTGCCCTAATCCTTCTCCTCCTATTCCTGCTCCTTCTCCTCCTCAGTCTCAGGCTTCTTCTTCTCCCCCTTCTTTTCCTCATCCTTCTTCTCATCTTCCTCTTTATCCTCCTTCTTTTCCTCCCCCTCCTCCTTTACCTCCTCCTAGTCTTCCTCCCCATCCTCTTTCTCCTCCTCTTTCCATCCTTTTCCTTCTCCTTCTCCTCCTCCCCCCTCCTACTTATCCGCCCCTCTTCCAACTCCTCTGCCTCCTCCTACCACTTCTTATCCTCCTCTTCATCCTCCTTCTCCTCCTTCCCTTCCTCCTGCTCCTCCTACTACTTTCCTTATCCCCCTACACCTCCATCCTCCTTTTCCTCCTTCCCACCTTCTTCTCCTCCTCCCCGCTCCTCCTTCTCCTCCTCCTTTTCCTCTATCTCTTCTTCCCCTTATCCATCTCCTCCTCCTTTCTCTTCCTCCCCCTCTTACTCATCCTCCTCCTCTAACTCCTTCCCCTCCCTCTTCTCTTCTTGCTTCTCCTGCTCTTTCTCTTCCTCCACACCCTCCTCCTTCTCCTAATTCTCTTCCTCCTTATGCTTCTCCTCCTTCTCATACTTCTCCTCTTTCTTTTCTCTCTTCTTCCTCCTCTGTTTTCCTGCTCCTCTTTCTATTCCTCTCCCCTCCTTTTGCTCCACCTTTTCTTCCTCCTCCTCTCCTCCTCTCCTCCTCGTTCTTCTTTTTCTCTTCCTCCTCCTCCATCTTCTACTCCTCCCACTCTTCCTTTTCTTCCTCTACCTTGTCCCCCTCCTCCTCTTACTGCTTCTCATCTTCCCCATCCTCCTCCTTCTCTTCCTCCTCTCCTGCTTGTCCTCCTCTTTCTGCTCCTACTATACTTCCTTCCTCCTTATTCTACTGCTCCTCCCCTTCCTTCTCTTCCTTCTTTCTCCTCCTCCTTTTCCTCCATCTCCTTCTCCCCATCTGTCTTCTACTCCTCCTTCTCTTTCTCCTCCTCTTTTCTACTCCTCCTTCTCTTCCTCGTGCTCTTCCTTCTCCTCCTTCTCTTCCTCCTTCTCCTTTTTCCTCCTTCTTCTCCTCTTCTTCCCCCTCCTCTTTCTTCTACTCACCCTCCTCCTTTTCCTTCGCTTCCTCTACCTCATCCTTCTTCTCCTACTCCTCTGCCTCCTCCTCCTACTCATCCTCCCCTTCATCCTCCTTCTCTTTCTCCATCCCCCTCCTCCATCTCCTCCTCCTTCTCCTCTTCCTCCTCCTCTACCCCTCACACTTCTACTCCTCCTTCTACTCTTCTCCCCTTCTCATTCTTCTTCTCCTCTTTCTCACCCTCTTTTTCCTCCTCCTCACCTCCTCCTGCTCCTCTTCCTTGTCCTCCTCCTTCTCTTCCTGCTCCTCTCCTCCTGCTTCACTTTCTCCTCCTTCTTCCCCTCCTTTTCATCCTCCTCTTCCTCCTCCCCCTCGTCCTCCTAATCCTGCTCATCCTCTTCACGTCCTCCTGCTCTTCTTCCAGCTCCTTCTCCTCCTTTCCCCCCTCCCCCTCCTCATCTCCTCCTCCTTCTTTCCTTCTTCCTCCTACTACTTGTCATCCTCCTCATGCTTCTCCTCCTCCTTCTCCCTCTCCTTTTCTTCCCCTGCTCCAGCTCCTCTTGCTTATCTCCTCCTTCTCTTCCTCCTTTCCTCCTCCTGTTCCACTTTCTTCTCCTCCTCCTCTCTTCCCACTAATCCTTCTACTCCTCTTCCTCATCCTCCTCCCCTCCTCCTGCTCTCCCTCCAGCTCCTTCTGCTCCTCTTCTTTTAGCTCTTTCTCCTCCTTTCCCCTCCTCCTCTTCCAGCTCCTTCTCCTCTTCCTTCTCTTCCACCTCCTCATCCTTTTCTTCCTCCTCTTCTTTCTCCTCCTTATCCCTTCTTTTTTCTTCTTCCTCCTTCTCTTCTTCCCCTCCTTCTCCTC
>NW_026592651.1:0-8126 GCF_907164565.1 Psammomys obesus
ACACACACACACACACACACACACACACACACACACACACACACACAGCAGGACAATAACACACACGTCCGCCCTCACCAGGACACTAATGGAGACTGACGGATCCTGAGGCACCCCTTGCACCTGCCCTGTGTGCGTCTCGGCGTGAGGTAAATGTGCCACTGGTTGAAAAGCCGTGGGTGGGGAGGATGTGGCTGTGTACAGAAGCTGAAGGTCCTGCCCCACAATGTCAGAAGCAACAGAGTCCCTGCACACCTCCGGAAGGCCCCGGTGGACAGGGCCTCTTCGAGCACAGCTGACACTAACGGTCCCTTTGTGGCCGTGGGTGTGAGCACACCCACAGCTGGGGCAGCAAACAAACCTCGGACTGAGAGACCAAAGACTTAAAAATTAGTGGGTATTGTTTTAAAGTTTAGCCTTAATGCCCTGAGGGGAAGAACTAGCCTCACTGCAATCTTTCCTGCCCACTAATTACACAGATGCTAGAAAACCAGCCCATATGACAAGGCCAGAACTGTTTGTAGTCTTGGTGCCTAAAGTGGACCAATCATTTCAAAAGTCAATTTCCCTTAGCCAATCGTGTAATGCCAAAGCACCTAAGTCTCTTCGGTTTTGCCCATAAAAACCTTGCTTCCCTAGACTGCAGGGCCAAATTCCTCTCCTGTTTCCACAGGAAGTTTTCGTCCTGTGTTCGAATGCATACACAATTTTAAAAACCTCATCTATTTACAGCAGAGTTTATGCCTCGTGTTTTGAGGTTTGAGAACTGGGCATAACATTCTGGGGGCTCCAAGACTCCAGAAACCTGACGTGCAGGTTTGTATGCTTGCAGTAAGTGTATAAATGTCTCTGTGCAATGTCTGTGTGTGCATGTACTTTCTGTCCTCTATTCCCGAAAATTCCTTGGGGCTCTAGGTGTCAGTATCTGGGCAGCAAGATGTGATCAAGGCAGATGTGCTGGTGGTCACAGCTGCCAAAGTTCAGGGGGACACAAGCGCTTCGGCAGCTGGAGCCCCAGAGTGCAGTGTCGGGAGAGGACTCCCATCCCATGCCCCTTGCTGCCTGGCTTGGGCTGGGTAAATGGGTAGGTGGCCTCCCAGCCCCCTGCTGACACGCTCTGCTAGGGTGTGGTCGGCCACCCTAGATAGGGCTGTGCTGGACCCGGGGCCTGCTCAACACAGGGCCCCACATGTCCTGGGCCAGGAAGTGGCAACGCCGACCGCCATGGCCCACTCCTCAGTGCAGTCTGGCCTGCTGGGCATACAGTAATAAAAAAGTTGGGATGTGACTGGAAGAATATTTGTGAAGTATTCTTGAGCCTCTGCTTGTATGATTTCTAAAACCTGATGCTGCTGGACTCCAGTGAATTCAGCTGCGGCCACTAAAAACTTCTGCCTTGGTCTAAACTCAGAGGACTCAGTTTTAGCCTCTTCGGGGTGGATGTTGTGCCTGCCTCAGAGGAATCAGTTTTGGTCCCTGGAAATTAGCCCCTGTACAAGCCAGGTTTTTGGTTCACTTTTGCCAGAGGCTATAGCTTCATTTTTGTGAGTGCGATTCATTATCTGTGGTGATTGTTCTCATTTCTTAAGATGAGACTTGGACTGACAGACATTATGGGACAGACTTCCTCTAACCCTTCCCTGTTTCTCTGAACTCTACCTGTACACCCCACTTATGCCAGCAGCAGACCAGAACATACTTTGGGTTGGGAAAGAATGTGAGGGTGGAGACGGGAATGAAAATGTCTGGGCTGCTCCTGGCTAGCTAGTAGCCTCCACTGAGTGAGAAGAATGTGCTTGAAATTACAGCTGGATCAAGTAAGAACAGTTTTGTCTGTTTAAATGTATGTATTGCCATTATATGTTTGTTTTTTACTGATCTTAAGTGGTTAATATGTTCTGTATATCTTGGTTGTAGATTAAGAGTTATTAGGTATGTTTAAAGGTTAAATTCAAACTCTTGTTTAGAACATAAATGTGTTCCTATGTATTTATAAGGCCTATAAATACATGTGTTTAAATAGCAACAATGTAACTTGCCATGCAATGTGATGTGACTCTGCCATCTTGAGATTGCCAAGTGGTGTGGGTCAGGGAAAGAAAAAAAAATTTACAGAATCTCTTAGTCACAATAAATTCTGTTTATCATCCTATTTCCTTTTTGACTAAGAAGACAAGTCTCATTTTAAATTGGTATTGGTTTTAGAGATTGGATTATTTGCACTGGTGAATTTTGGTTTTTAAATCTGGTTTTGACTTTTAAAATTATGGTTATGCTTTGTGATTTCATTCCTAAAAAAGGTACTTTATTCTGATATTGCAAAAACAGGTTTTGGAGAATGTTTAAATGTTTAAGGTGATGAAACATTTTAAAATTTTACCAGGCATTTTAGATGATGACCTTGGGCAGTCTAACAAAGAACTTGGAACAGTTTCTCAACCCTTTGGGGGAGGACTAAAAAACTTTGGTATTTATTTTATTAATTTTATCAAATGAAACTAAGCCATATTGTTTGAACAAATTTAGAAAATTGCAGTTTTTACAGTGTATCATGTGGAATGCTGTTTATTTGTTAAGCTGCTTTGTTTGTCAAAAAACATGTTTTCACCCTCGCCTTCAACTTGAGACAGAAAGAGGAAGTTTCGCCAAGTTCCTTAAAACTTGTTCCAAGTTCCTTAAAGCTTGTTTGTGTGGCCTTAGACCATGTCTGCTACAGGGAAGTAATTTTAGAAAAGGAGTTTGGCAGTTCCAGAACTTCTTTTTGTATTGATGTGACTTGTTTTTGCTTTGCCTATAAAAAATAAATCATGGAATAAGCCCACGCTGGGCTCCGGCAGTATCATGTCAGGATGGAATGGATTTTGATGGGAGTTTTTATGTTGTCTGAAAAGCAAGAGAGAAAGCAAGAGACTGAGATATTAAAGAAAAGAATAGCTTGTCTAAAGTAAGAATGTCTGGTTAAACCAGAAGAACGGAGCTAGGAAAAGCTAACCTGAAGGTACATAGAATGTTACAGAAGGTCAGTGTATTTATGGAAAGCCAGAGGACATATGAACTGTATTTGCTTTGGTTTTTCATACCTGCAAATATGATTTGAGAAAGAACTGTAAAATATGTTGTTCTTCATTTAAAAGGCTGGAGATTCTTCAATGCAAAATGTTTTCTTATGCTCTTTAAAGGGGGAAGAATTCTGGATGATAGGTTTGGTGTGGCCAGAATAGTTCGTACAGTTTAAAATTGTTCTGTACTGTTCTGTTGTGTAGTTGGTTCAAAACTTATTTGATTACAATCTTAGAACTTGTGGTTATGGGAAATTGGGAATGTTCCATAGAGCTTGTTGTGCTGTGGGAGGTAGCAATGCAATCAGCTACACCTAATGATTATGTTTCATATTGTCAGCTACAGCCTGTGGCTAGCCGCCA
Source organism: Psammomys obesus (assembly GCF_907164565.1). Classification (NCBI taxonomy): domain Eukaryota; kingdom Metazoa; phylum Chordata; class Mammalia; order Rodentia; family Muridae; genus Psammomys; species Psammomys obesus. The sequence continues at coordinate 3,423 of NW_026592651.1, forward strand.
TGTTGGTTCAGAGACAAAGAAGGTGGAGCCATGGTTTTACTGCCATCTTTGTTTAGGGCTGCCAGCTGTGTTCAGTTACATGTGGCTAGCCACCATGTTGGTTCATAGACAAATAGGGTAGAGCCATGGTTTTGCCGCCATCTTTGTTTAGGGTGACCAACTGAGTTCAATTCTCTGATTAGTGCCAAGTGCAACTTTTGTCCTTTAAGCTTTTTGCTGTTCAGTTTTAATGCAATGTGGTAGGATTAGCAAGATTTGCTAGCCCCTCTATGAACTGTATCTGATTAAAAGGTTTGCTTTGATTTTAGTTCAGAAAGAGCACATTTAAAGTTATGCTAACAACTACAATTGAGTACAAGATTGAGCTTTACCTAGTCTCTTTGTTTAGTTTTTTAAAGGCTAAGCCTAGGATGGGTAACTATGAAGTCTGTCTATGTTGATCTACTTGAAATATAGTCCAAAAACATGCATCTAAGGAATATGCCAGAATTAGAGATCTTATCATTCTGTTTTATAGGATGCAGTTTAGAGCATATTATAAAGGTAGACAAAGAGTACCTCAGGTATCCTGGCCCACAAGCTTGTCAGAGATCAGATGAATATGGCTTTTTAACATGTGTAAACTTATTATGACAGAGAGTCCCCAAATCCTGGCAGTAGTTCCCCAATGTTTCTGAGAAGATTTGGGCACAACAACAGATGACTGTGATTGGATTGTGGTATGATAACACTAGGAAAAACTTCCACAACTGCCCCACCACTAGGCACAGCCTAAACTGTGGACAAAGCTGTGGACACGTGGAGAGTCACTGTTTCACATTGCAGGAGGCGAGGTGAGGTCAATATCTCATGTTCTTTTTTCCACAGAAAGTTTCTCATCTTCTGTGCCTGATGGCTGGACCACCTCTGCTCAGGATGCCATGAGACCAAGGAGCCAGGGACATTGCCTAGGTAATGGACTAACTAGTCATCTCTGTCATTTTGATTGGTACATGGATTGGTACATTTATTTAGCTTATAATTTATCCTTCTCAGGTCTCTGGTCACATTGACGGCTAGGCTAAGCTTATGGTAGCTTTGCAGCTCAAGAGTAGACAATTAGATCCACTGTTAGCTCATTGGTCAGTTCATTAGTTAGTTAGAACTACTAGGTACAAGATCGTTTATTTAGAAAGGCAAACAGGTTTGCCTTGCTCACAGGCTTTATGTTAGTTGCTGTGTCTTATGGTAAATAGCTGCATAGAAAGATATGGCGTTTATGTAAGGTCTAAGGATATAGGAGTTTAGGTTGTGAGACTGTAGAGAGTGTTGTTTGATGGTCTGGGAAAATATTTCCAAGTTAGTAAATGCAAGAAAGATTGGAGGGTCTAAGTAGTTGTTTTATGATATATGAATATGAGTTGTAATGATATAGAAAAATGATTTAAGGCATATTGAAAATGGGAGATATTTTAGATTTCTCCCTCCTCTCTGCTATTGTTATGCTTATGTTGTTATAAGATTTCAGAATTTCAGAGTTGCAACATTGATCAATAGTGTTCTGATAAGTTGATGGAGCACTGACTGCTTAGTATTCAGTAACAAGCTTGAGATTTTAATTTCCTCTTGGTTGTCTTCTGGAGATAGACTTAAAGGTGCTTCTCCTCACACTAAAAACATCTTTTTAATGTCTATATCTGACCCAAAAGCCACAGCTTTTATTATGGTATTCTTAAAAGCTGTTATTTCTGAGGCAGACTTTGACACAGGATTGAGGAATATTTTAAACCTATTCCTTCTAGTTGCTATGTAAAGGAAAGTCCAAGCATCCAGGGTTTAACATTAAAGCAATTAATGTATTTCTACCTAAATTTCCAGTGTGACATGGAGATGAGGGCTAAAAGTAGATGCTGAGTGTACAAAAAGTGGTCAAGCTCCATTGGTGGCTGTTTACCAACAGCTGTGCCCACAGAAAAAGTGTTAGCATTTCAGACCGTGGACACACCTAAATTGTTTGTAAAGGTTACAAAACAAGCAGCTAAGAAGAACTGATGCTCATTCCAATGGATGTAGTTTTACCTGTTACTCACAGAATGTTGTTTATGTTAGATTTATTGATATGTTACTTTTCTGAGTTTTTTAATATATTTCCTTTCATAAACTAAAAATTCATGTGAGCTTCAGGAAACCAAAACATCATGAGATCTGGCATAGCTCAAACAGACCCCAGATGAGTTTTTCTCCTGGTTTTGGGATTTTTTAGTTTCCCCATTTAATAGACAAATTTTAACTTCTGTCTCTACTCTGAATTTGTCTCAGCAGATTTTCACCTGTTTGACTCTATAAAGGGATCAACTATGTACTGCGAGCTGAAATCTGGACTTGTTGGAAGCTGATATGATTGCTCCCTGCATCTTCAGGTGGATCAACTAACCAGAAGTTTCTGAGGACTGTCCCCTTGTCCAGCCTTTGACTGGCATTTTAGCCTTCCTAGCCCCTGATGCCAATGGTCCTATTGTCAAACTGAAGCAGTTTCAGAAGATGAGACCCTCAGCCCAAAATTCCACCAACAAGCAGAAATGCTAAGTAAAAAGGGCCTCCCTGATATTAGCTATTATCTTGGGGACCTACTTAACTGGAATAGGAACTATTATTGCAGCAACTTGACTAAAATCCTGGAGAGATCCTTGATAGAAAAGATTCCAGAGGATGGGTTAAATCCTGGTATAATAGTCCTTCTTTGCTTACTACCCTTATATCCAACCTGAAGGGACCCCTACTCATTTTGATTTTTACCTCTGGGCCTTGTGTTTTAAATCACTTGATGGCTCTCATGAAGAAATGTTTGGGAGCAGTACAGTAATGGTACTCAGATCCCATTGTGGAACAAGGGGTCATATCTGAAAGACCTAAGATTGGGTTTTAAATGATCATGAGAAGGGGGGAATGAGAGACCAAAGACTTAAAAATCAGGAGGTATTGTTTTAAAGTTTAGCCTTAATGTCCTGAGGAGAAGAACTAGCCTCACTGCATTCTTTCCTGCCCACTAATTATACACAAACCAGCTCATATGATTGGGCCAGAACTGTAGTCTTGGCACCTAAAGTGGACCAATCATTTCAAAAGTCAATTTCCCTTACCCAACTGTGTAACGCCAAAGCATGTAAGTCCCTGTTTGTGTTTTTTCCCTTTAAAAACTCTGTACCCCTAGATCTAGGGGCCACATTCCTGTTTCCACAGGAAGTTTGCATCCTGTGTTTGAACACATATGCAATTAAAAAACCTCATGTATGTACAGCGGAGTATATTCCTGGTCTTTTGGGGTTTGACAACAGGGCGTATTTCCACTCCAGGCCATGCTGACCATACATTTCACTCAATGGCCAGATCTGTGAACAAACAAACAACCACCCCCCTCCAGCTGCTTAAACAAGCACAGGCCTGTCGTGAGTGTGAGCACCACCTGGCTCTTTCTCTGACTTTTGACTTTAAACAAAGTGTTGTTTCTTCCCATCACGCCACCAACAGGTGGAGCTGGACAGTCATGGGGACGAGAGGACCGTGCAGACACTGATGTGGGGGGGGCGTCAGGGTCGGGGAGTCAGGAAGCCCACCGTCCTCATGCCACTGCATGTCACACACCCACATCCCTGTGCTCAACTTCCTCTCTTGAGCTGACAAGTGGACATGGGCAGCCCCGTTTGCGGGCACGCTTACAAGCTTAAGCTCAGCTTTCTTGCACAGCTGGGCACACTTATCAGCTTATGCTCAGCTTCTTGCACAGCCCCCTGCATAGGAGATGCTGCTGCCTGCAGTGGGCCTCCCACACGCGTTAACAGGCCCCAACAGGTCACAGGCCAGAGTGATGTGGACGACTTCCTCAGTCCATGCTCCCAATGCACGTGCCTCAGTCTGCCAAGCTGGACAGACAGCAGCTTGAGATTTGATTTATTTTAGCTCATTGCCAGCCAGGGGACTGGGACTCAGAAGCCTAGAAAGGTGAGCCTCTCGAGTTCCGGGATTAGTCACGTAACCCGCCACGTGTGGTTTCCACAGGGAGTGAACTCATGGCTCTGTGCGGGCAAGTGCTCTACCCCCTGAGCCCCAGCCTGATGCTGTGGCTCATCAGATGGGCATGCCCTTCTGTGAGACACAAACCATCACAAGGCCTCTCTCTGCTTACACGCTGTCCTCATCCATTTCCTTCCCATGTCTAGGTTTCACACAGCACTGTTGAGGAACAATTGGCTCATCTAAAAGGTAAAGCCTGTTGAGGTTTGGAGATGTACTCATTTTTATCCCGTATGTGTGAGCGCTTTGGCTGTATGTGCACACCTGGAGCTGTGGAGGCCAGCAGACAGCCACGTGGGTGCTGGGAATCGAACCCAGGTCCTCTGTTAGAACAGCGAGTGCTCATAACTGTTAAACCATGGCTCCCTTTGTGGCATGGTGAGATTTGACATACACCGACCTCCATCACATTAACTGTTAACTTAATATTAAATGTAAATTAGCCTAGTTATGGGCTGGGAGGTTCCCTTCAGGCATTTGCCCACTCTATCCCTCTCTTCACCTAGCTGTGTGGGACTGACACACTCCATGTGTAAAACCTGCTCTTGTTTCCATAACGTCAGATAAATGGGACCAGATAACAGGCGCTTCTGTCTATCATCTATCTATCTATCTATCTATCTATCTATCTATCTATCTATCTATCTATCTATC
>NW_026592652.1:0-4310 GCF_907164565.1 Psammomys obesus
CCCTCTCTTTCCTCCCCTCCCCTTCCTCTCCTTTTTCTCCTCTCCCTACTCCTCTCTCCTCCCCTCTCTACCCTTCTCAGTCCTCTCTCTCCCCTCCCTTCTATTTCCTTTCACCTCCTTTCCTGCTTTAATCTCTTGAAAGATCAGTTGTCTTATAAAATTAAGGTTTTTTTTCTTCTGATTTCCCATTTATAAGAAATCCACAGTGTTAGATTGAGGTGACAAAAGCGATCCATTCAAGCTGCTTCAGAACACACGTCAAAAAATTCTATCAACATTTTGTCACCAATTTGGAGAAACATGACAACCTTAAAAGCAAAGGGAGAGACACCCAGCCAGGTCACCTCAGGGGAACCCAATGGCACCCAGGCTTCGGGAGTCGGGAGCCAGCTGGCCAGGGAACGGTGTGCGTGGCGGCTTCTCAAATGCTGTCGTGTTTGTTCTTCGAAAATGACACTTTCCAGTGTGTGGCCACAGAGGTGATTTGAGGTTTGGAGCAGGGAGGGTGCGAGTCCTCCCACGGAGGTGATGGGGTCTTCCTGCAGACCCTGGTGAGAAGAGCAGCGTGTTCATGTGTGCCATCCGAGGAGCAGAGAGCACACCTCTCACGCATGTAAGAGTGGAATAATGAGCCCTAACCACCTTAGCTACGTGTGTGTGCTTCTATGTGTGTGTGTGATTATTATGTGTGTGCTAGTATGTGTGTGTGTGTGTGTGTGTGTGTGTACTTGTCTGTGTCTTTGCAGCTCTGTCTACCTGTTTGTGTATCTACTGTTTACATGTCTGTGTGTTTATCTGTTTGTGTTTGTGCCTATCTGTCTATGCTTGTCCCTGTGTCTCGGTGTCTATGTTTGCATGTGTTTGTATGTTATCTCTGTGTGTTTATGTGTGTGCACACGTGGCTGTGTTTCCATGTTGTCATGTGTCTGTGACTGTGTCTGTATATAGTGTGAACACAGCCCCACTGCCACCCTGAGTGCGTGTTGGTGATGCTAGAGTTCCAGGGAGACTTGGGCTAGTGCCTGTTATGGTTTGGTGTGAGCTGTCCCCACAGGCTCACGTTTGCACACTTGGTGCCCAGCCGGCGGTGCTGAGCGGATGCCCATGCCTGCAGCGGTGCCGTGACCCTGCTCCTGCTCCCCAGGGGCCCGCACCCCTCCACCTTTAAGCCACTTCTTCAAGGTGTTTGTTCACAGAGAGGGGGCAAGCAACAGCGGAGGCTTCCCATGACTCTGCCTGAGGGGCTGACAGCAGGTGTGCCTGAGAGACCAAAAGATAAATTAGCAGCTATTATTAAGACCTGAAGTAGGTGGGTGGAGAAGTCCAGTAATGCCCTGAGGGGAGGGACCACCTTGCTGCATTCTTTCCCCGCCCACTAGAGATAACAGTTGCTAGGAAACTAGACCATCCCCCTAGGGAGGGACACCAGGTCATTATGGTCTGGGAACCTTTCTATAGCCAATCGATTCAAAATGTAGCATTTTAACCAATAGATTTCTTGCCAGGCAGGAATCCCCCCTGCCTTGGGCATGCTGGGATGGACCAGAACCTTTAAAGTACCCAACTAATCTGGGCACGGCGCACACTCAGCTCCCACCGCTTCAGCGGTGGGTGTGTGTGGGCCCAAGCTGCAGCTTGTAATTTACAATAAAAAGAACCTCATGTATTTACAGTGGAGTCTGTTTATTCCTGGTCTTTTCGGGTTTGTGAACTGGGCAGAACATGCCCCGATGGCTGCACAGATGAGGTAATGCGGCCGGCGCCTGTGGGACAGGCTGACTGTCACAGGCCCGGAGGCAGCTGTGAAGGAGCTCCGAGTCTCCTTGTGCAGGAGGAAGATTAACCTTGAAGGGCCGAGCCCAGCAGACAGTGCCCAGCAGACAGCACCCACCAGACAGCAAGGCTGCCCGAGGCCTCGTCAGTCTATTTCTAAGGCGTCTTCATTTGCAGCTTCCTCTGTTCTCCTGTAACATCTTCTAGAGAATTTGTCGCCCGGGAACATGGGATTTGGGGAAAGCCAAGTCTTCTCTTCGGGGTGACAGTGGGGTGGGTTTACTTGTTATTCTTGTTGTTTTATTTTTGAGACTGGGTCCTACAAGGTGGCCCTGGCCGGCCCAGAGCTAGCTCTGTAGAACAGGCTGGCCTTGAACTGACGGAGATCAGCCTGCCACTCCTGAGTGCTGGGATTCAAAGGCCAGGGCCCCTGAGTTTCAGGGACAACTGTGTTTATGTGGAATGTTTGTTATTACCTTATAGAACCCTAGATATACACAGAGAGGCAGGAGAGAGGGAGGGAGAGAGAGGGCAGGAAGGAGGGGAGAGACAGACGTATGGACTAACGCACAGATGGTATCTTGGAAGCTCTCAAGCTTCGGTCAGCTCCAGCTGTCACACTTCCCTGTCAGTCACACCTTCCCTGCCACACCTTCCTGGGAGAGCCGCTGCTGCTGAGTGGTATGGGGACCTGACCGGGTGTCCCCGGTGCTCAGGAGAGCAGCTGAGCGGGCAGGTGGGCCCACAGCCTCCATCCTGCCTAGACTTCTCTCTGTGATGAAGTGTGACCCAAAAGTCACAGAATGGAACCCTTCCCATCCTGCCTTGCTTTTGCTTTTGGTCCCAGTGTCATCACAGCAGCAGAAGGGAAACCAGGACAGGACCTTTCTCCACCAGCCGTCCTCAAAATGGCCCCTCTCTGAGGCCCATGCTAGCCTGCCTCCCCTCCCCCCCGGCCTTTGTGACACGGCCAAGCTCTGAGCTCAGGGACACGTGGACTCTGAGGCGGTGATGTTGCTCCTTGCACTAGGCTGTTTCTGCCATGGGAGCCGCTAGGTCACCTCACTCGGACACAGCTGCTGCCTGCACACTCTAGCTCGTGGAAGGTCACAAATCCAGAGGATGTGCAGTAAGTCCCTCGTTAGGGCCAGGCACTGCTCACCAGAGCTGTAACCCCCAACAACGGCAGATAATTTCCCCATGAAATCAATGACTGCCTCACCGACATGCGTATCTAAGGTGACGCACTCCTTCCCATCCCCCTGCTTTGTGTGCCACGGGGACTCCGCAGCTCCCAGACTTCCTTCTTCACTCTCGTGGGCACACATGCTGTGAGCCCCGTGTCCTCAGAAGCCTGCAGACTGTGGCAGGCTGCTCACGGCACCTTGCACACACTCCATGGGAAGCGTGTCCCCTGCAGTGTTGCCCCTCTCAGGGCCGAGACACTGACCTGTGGCTTCCCGCTGCTGGTACTCCCTGCTCCTGAGCACCGGGTGTGACACCCACATCCAGGGGTGGTGTTTGCGGAGCTGAGGCAGCAGGTGGTGCGTGATGAGGCCCACAGTGCCCGCCAGGACGAAGAGCACGATGCTGAGGAATGGCTGCGGGAGAGGTCGAGGGTCAGCAGGGGAGAGGTCAAGGGTCAGCAGAGACACACTGGTGAGTAAGGCAGATACCCACTGTTACTCCTCCGTCTGTCTCCACATGTGCACGTGCGCGTGTACATGCAGAGGCAGTCGGAGACTAATCGTGGGTGTGTTTCCTCGGGTGTCATTCATCTTGTGCTTCTGAGACAGGCTCAGTGTAGCCCAGGTTGGCCGGCAGGGCAAGTGTGCACTGAGCGTGCTTTGATCCTGCTTCCCTCGAATGGGAAGATCTGTGTGTGAGCTGCTGAGACCGTGGCTGGGAGAAGGCCCCAGAGGATGCTGGGAGAATCCCGTCCCCTCAAAACATCCTGAGTGTGTTTTAGGACGAGCGAGCAGAGTGCAGAGCTGCTGGAACACGCACCAGGGGCAATGTGGCTGTGAGTGCGGACTTGTGGCGGGATCCACCTCCTCAGCTCCTCCGGGCAGCCTTCCCGTCATGTGACTCCTGAGTTAGCCCAGACACAGAGCCTCCCCCTCTAGTGACCCCAGCCCATCACACCACCAACTGCCCTCAGTTACATGCTCCTCCATCACCCTTGCACACACAACTGCACCCCAGGGAGGGGAGCTGGCACAAGGGAGGTGGCCGTGTCAGAACATGGTTGTCTAAGCATGTGTCCTCCACCCTCTGAGCCCCCAGCCCACTCCTGACCCCACTGAGAGAGCAGAGCCCAGGCACACCTACCCGTAAGGACAGGAAGACGGTGCTGGCACTGACAGCGAAGGACAGGACAGCGGCCACTGCACACACGACCAGGTCAGACCTGAGAATGTCCTTCTGGGGAGAGAAGGTCAGTTATGAGGTCAGCATCATCTATGAGTGCCCTCCCTCACCAGGACACCGACACACACACACACACACACACACACACACACACACACACACACACA
>NW_026592653.1:0-5140 GCF_907164565.1 Psammomys obesus
CCGTGTTTGTCTTTCCCCTTCTGGGATATTTCACTCAGGATGATCTTTTCTAGATCCCACCATTTGCCTGCAAATTTCATGATTTCCTCCTTTTTGAATGCTGAATAGTATTCCATTGTGTAAAAATACCACAATTTCTGTACCCATTCCTCCGTTGATGGACATCTGGGTTGTTTCCAGGTTCTGGCTATTACAAATAATGCTGCTATAAACATGGTTGAGCAAAAAGTGGGGAACAGCCTAGAACTCATTGGCACAGGGACAACTTCCTGAACAGAACACCAACAGCACAGGCTCTAAGAGCAACAATCAATAAATGGGACCTCATGAAACTGAAAAGCTTCTGTAAAGCAAAGGACACTGTCATCAAAACAAAACGCCTGCCTACAGATTGGAAAAGAATCTTCACTAACCCTTTAGCGGACAGAGGACTAATATCGAGTATATACAAAGAACTAAAGAAGCTGAAAAGCAGCAAACCAAGTAATCCAATTAAAAAAATGGGGAACAGAGCTAAACAAAGAATTCTCAACAGAGGAATATCGAATGGCAGAGAAACACTTAAAGAAATGCTCATCCTCATTAGCCATCAGGGAAATGCAAATCAAAATGACCCTGAGATATCACCTTACACCCATCAGAATGGCCAAGATGAAAAACTCAAGGGACAACACATGCTGGAGAGGTTGTGGAGAAAGGGGAACCCTCATCCACTGCTGGTTGGAATGTAAACTGATACAACCACTCTGGAAATCTATCTGGTGCTTTCTAAGACAATTAGGAATAGTGCTTCCTCAAGACCCAGCTATACCACTCCACTGCTAGGTATATACCCAAAGTTTGCTCAAGTACACAAAAGGGATATTTGCTCAACTTCTTTCTTTTTATAACACTTTAATCTTTCCTCTTTTCCTCATTAATTTCTGTTACTTTAAAAAATTTGAATTAGCACAATTTCTAACAATAATAAACATTTATACTTATACCCACAGATGACTGTAGTCTTCACCCCTCTTTGACAAAACTTTTCTTTGCAGTAGAGACTACTACAGAAAAGCACAATCAATCAACATGAAGAATTGTGGATCCCAGTACCTATGGAGTAGTTTCTAAAGTGTTTCAGCTATTTCTTGCAATTACGTACAAGACATTATATATTTATACACAAGTATGTATGCATGCATGTATATATGTATGTATGTATGTTTATATGCACGTGCCTGTGCATGTGTGCCTCTATATCTGTGTGTGTGTGTGCGCGCGTGCATGTGCGTGCGCATGTGCACACGCGTGAGCATGTACAAAATTTTCCCATTATTAAAGCTAGGAAACATTGCTGAAGACAGGGTGGAAAGCCTACAAGAGCCAGGGGATCAGAGACTTTGCTGTGAGACTGTGTCTACTAGTAATGCCAGAAGATATGTCCACAGTCTCTCCAATATACCCAACTGTGAGCTTAACAAAGATAACATTATTGGACATGCCAAAACGAATAGAGAATAGCCCATGAAGCCTGAACTATAAACAAAGAACTACAGACATCTAAGGAAAGCTGGGGGTAAGAGTAGTGGCCCTTACCTGGATTGGTTATCAAGTGTGAGAAAATCCATATACATGTAACATTTCATGGCTTCAACATGTTATATTTGGGAATATAGAGGTATATAAAATGTGTATATGGATGTCACTGCAATTGTTAAAAAGGGGGTCATGAATTGGAAGGAGAGCTAGATGGAGTATATGGGAGGTATTGGAAGGTGAAGAGGGAATAAAGAAACAACACAATCTCAAAAATAAAGAAAAACATTATTTGCTTTTAATGTTGGTCTTTTACTTAAATTTGGACGTATGTATTGGAATAATTTTTCATATTTTGCCAAAGATGTACAATAAAAATTTTATCATCAATTCTTTGTCATGTATTTTAGTTGTTGGAGTGGAAGTATATTTTTAATTCAGACTTTTCCCAAATGATAATGATTCCTAGCTAAACTGATGTAAACATAAAATAATTCAAATAATCATCCACATAAACCTTTGCACCTTAAATTATGTATTATATAATTAAGAAACTCTTTTTAATAAAATTTGAGATAACGCATATTTTCATTATCTCACTGCTTAGGTGACTGGTTGATTGTTTTGGGTTTATTATTGCTGTTTTCTATTTCTTTTTAAGCAGTGTCTAATCCAAAATGTTCCCAACTATTTTTCAAATTGTTATGGAAAAGATGGTAACAAATTAGTGATTTGTCTGTGAATTAAGAAAAATATCCTACTTAGCTTTTGCTATAGTTCCCTTAGAATAGTCAAAATCGTGAGATTATTTTTAACAAAATCATTTTTTTAGCTTTTATTAATTACATTTTATTCATTTTGTATCCCCCCATAAGCCCCTCCCTCCTCCCCTCCCGGTCCCACCCTCCCCCCTTTCTGCATGCATGCCCCTCCCCATGTCCACTGATTGGGGAGGTCCTCCTCTCCTTCTTTCTGGTCTTAGTCTATCAGTTCTCATCAGAAGTGGCTGCATTGTCAAGGTTCTAGGTTATCTCCATGAATAGTCCTTGGTTGGAGTAAGAGTCCCTGGGAAGTTCCCTGTGTTCAAATTTTCTTGTTCTCTTGCTCTCCTTGTGAAGTTCCTGTCCTCTCCAGCTCTTACTATTTCCCACTTCTTACATAAAATTCCAAAATCATTTTCAAGATGGAAAAGAGAACAGGTGGCTTAAAGAGGAAAGTATTTTAATTTATGAAAGTGACTAAGTCTCTCTAAATCCATAAATAGTATCTTAGTCCTCCAGGAGTTCATTTCTGAAAATTTAAGTGCTTCTTGGCTATAAAAATATTATACTTAATAATTTTTGAAGTATGCTTTCAGTAATACATATTTGATTTTAAAATGTCTTAACACTGAGGATGTCATTGTGAATTATAAGACTTTTCTATATTTAATTTTATTTGATGCCATAGGCTATGAAGAAAAGATTTTATTGAGATGAAAGTTAATAATAATTTCACTTTAACCTTAATTATTTTTCTTTCTTTATTTCATTATACTCTCTTTTAAACTGGCTAATTGTACTTGAGTGCCCTTTAAGTCAGGACACAAATGACACTTTCATTCCAATTAAGAGTAAAAACCATTTTGTTCCTTTAGCTTTTCATTGGATGAATTTATATTTTCCAGACTAACATGAATGATAACATAATTCTTTATATTTATTAATATTCAACCTTGTTTCTCTAATGAAATGAAGTAAGAAAGTTGTAGTGGCATCTGCTTATCCATGGCATTAATAAATTTCACTAATATGAAGAGACCAAAACTATCTGTGAGAAATATATTGGACTCATTAGCATTAAAGGAGCACTTAAATATATTCTTGAAACTTTCAACTATCAAATATATATTAACTCATTTAATACTAAAAGCAGTTCTATGATTTGGAAATGATGTATAGTATAAACAAAATGAATGAATATTACGAATTAAGCTGCTATGAACATGGTTGAGCAAATGTACTGCTTGAGAATATTTTGAATATATGCCTAGGAGTGGTATTGTTGTATCTTGAGAAGCACTATTCATAATTGTCTGAGAATGTGCCAGATTGATTTCCAAAGTGGTTTTACAGGGTTACTTTCCCACCAGTAATGGGGGAGGGTTCCTCTTTATCCACATCCTCTCTATCATGTATTGTCACTTGAGTTTTTGATCTTAGCCATTTTGATGGCTGAAAGGTGAACCATGTTCATCATGGTTTTATCAGTAATAGCCAGAATCTGGAAACAACCCAGATGCCCCTCAAATGAGGAATGGATACAGAAATTGTCATGTATTTACACAACAGAATACTACTCTGCAATTAAAAGCAAGGAAATCATGAAATTTTCAGGCAAATGGTGGGAACCAGAAAAGATCACCCTGAGTGAGGTATCCCAGAAGCAGAAAGTCACACATGGTATATACTCACTTATAAGTGGATATTAGACATATAATATAGAATAAACATATGGAAATCTGTACACCTAAAGAATCTAGAAGGAGGAATCTGGGTAAGATGATCAATCTTCACTCAGAAAGGCAAATGGGACAGACATCTGAAGAGGGAGAAAAGAGGGAACAGGGCAGGAGCCTACCACAGAGAGCTTCTGAAAGACTCTACCCAACAGGTATCAAAGCAGATGCTGAGACTCATAGCCAAACTTTGGGCAGAATGCAGGCAATCTTACCAAAGAAGGGGGAGAGAAAGAGCTCAACCCCAGGGGGAGGTGATCAAAGAGCTAGCCACTAAATTCATGTCAGAGACAGTCCGTTCCCCTTATTAGGGAACCCAATTGTAAACTAAGCAGCCTATGGGCTTCATCTAGCAGGGGGGTCTATGTCCTCTCAATGCATGGTCTTTGGTGAGAGTATCGGATTTTCCAGGATCCCCTGAGTCCAGGTTTTATAGCTCTGTTGGTCTCCTTATAAAGCACCTGTCCCTTCCAGGTCATTCTACCTTTCTTTTCTTCTACAAGATTCCCTATACTATGCTGAAAGTTTGGCTATGAGTCTCTACCCATGCCCTGATAGGTAGAGTCTTTCAACCCTGTGGAAAGCTCCTGTCCTGTTCCCTGTCTTCTGCCTCTTCTTTTTATTTATTATTTTTTTTTTTGCCATTCTAAAAAAAAAATGTTCTAATGAAGCCAATAATTGTTTCCCATGGAAACAAACAGTCCATGTATATAAATGAATGGTTTTCACCTAAGGCTATTAATTGAGAAATTATATAAGAACTACTTTTTCATGATACTTATTTTTTTTTTAATTTTATTTTTTTCTTATCAGTTACATTTTATTAACTCTGTATCCCAGCCATGTCCCGAACCCTCCTTCCCTCCCAGTCCCTCCCTCCCTCATCTCCACCCTGCCCCTTGCCAAGTCCACTAATAGGGGGGACCTCCTCCCCATTCATCTGATCCTGTTTTATCAGGTATCTTCAGGACTGGCTGCAAAGCCCTCCTCCGTGGCCTAACAGGACTGCTCCTCCCTTGGGGGGTGGGGAGGCCAAAGAGCCAGTCATTGAGTTCCTGTTAGAAATAGTCCTTGTTCTCCTCACTATGGGAAACCAATTGGTTACTGAGCTACCACAGGCTACAT
>NW_026592654.1:0-25301 GCF_907164565.1 Psammomys obesus
AAATGCAGCCCTCAGTCAAACAAAACAAAACAAAACAAAAAAAAAAAACAAAAAAAAACAAAAAAACCCCAGCATACCTCTATGTTTCATGGTTCAATGACTTGTTCATAAACGTGCAGGTTTTATAGTCACCAGCCAAGTCTCATTCAACGTGTAGTTGAATGAATTCTGTTTGCTTCATATGATGTTTTTCATGTACTTGTGCCCAGCAGCTAGGAAACACTACTGGTCTTCTCTTTCCTTAACACTGTTGAGATAGTTTTTTATGTAATCAAAGGGATTTGTTTATCACACTTCGAACCAAGGCAGGTGTTTTTAATTCTCATCTGGGAGCATTGCCACCATCAGTTAAAACAGAATTCCCTCCCATGCATACTATACTGGAGCCTTACAGAGAAAGCCATACCCTAAACTTCGGAATGCTAAAGTATTTTACAAAATAAGGACACAATTTGCACTCCGTTAGGTGCCAGAAAAATATGGTTTGGAGTCACAGATACAATGGTCTCTCAGTTACTAGATCCTGGTGGCATATGCGTTAGAAAAGTTAGATTACAGATACTTCCCTTAGAAGAGGTTTTATATGTGATAGACTCATAGATTCTGTATTAAATTTTTTGCTTCTTAATTAGTTACAGCCTTCAAACTATCTCTAAAGTTAATATAATGAATGTCAAATTAATCAACAGCTTTTACTAGCAACAGCACGAGTATGTATTCTCAGCTGTGGCAGGTTGTAGTGGTAACTGCCTGTGCTCTAAGTCAGCGAGCTACCCCTTCATACCTGAAGCTGGTTCATTACGTAAGATCTAACCTATTTAAATTCACAAGTGAAGGCAACTGAAAACAGAGTGCATTTCCATAAATCAGGCTAATGTCGTAAACAAGGATAAATAATTGAATCCTTGTCCCTTAAAATAAATAACACGTGAGAAAACGGAGCACTGTGGCATATGCTGTTGATCCAAGCAATTTAATCACTGAAACAGAGGATTGCAAGTTTCAGCCCAGTGCTAAGTAGTGAGAATTTATTAAAAAAAAAAAATAGTTAAATATAAATCTTATGCTTTAATTTCACACTGTCCTGAATCTTGTATTATGATATACAGTGACAATAAAAGATAAACTGAATGAAAATTTCAAGTAAATAAGTAAAACATCTTTATCTGAAAGTACCTAAAACAGTAATAGCAGTAATAGAAAACATCTCCAACATTCTTTAAAACATTCATTAAAATTCATCAGTGAGCTTTAAAAGATCATAAGATACCGTTTATATCTAAAAGTACAATGATTTCTTACTACAATGCATATTAAAATGTAAAGGGAACAGAGTTATATATGTGAAATTTGTGGAGCTGGATATTGTAATATGTCCTTATATCCCAGTACTTGTTAGGAAGTATTAGGAAGTTCAAGGCTTGCCTTGTCTACATGTTTTTTTTTTCCTAAAAAAAAAAATACCCATAAATAATTACAAAACTAAACTATTTATTAATATAACAATATTAAATATGTATCAATCTATTCAATAAAATAGAAGTTGTAACAGATTTCAAAGAAGAAAATAAATCCACTGAAGACTGAAAACTACTAAACAGAAATTTGTTCTACATATAAGATTCAGAGATTAGCTGAATTCATGACAGATCAATGTCAAAACCTGGTGGGATTTCAAATCATAAAAAATCAGCATAAACATGACTGTGTTCCAGGTGAAAGGAAACAGTGAAGTAAAACGAAGCTCACTAAAAGACATACAGAAATGCTATAAAAATGAAGGTAGCTCTTTTCCTCAAAAGTTGCTAAAATAGTTGAATGCATATTTACAATTATAATCTACAATGTTTAAATCATATGAGTTATCCTTTTTATTTTTTATTAAATTTTTATATTAATTACAGTTTATTCACTTTGTATCCCAGCTGTAGTTCCCTCCCTCCTCTCCTCCCAATACCACCGTCCCTCTCTCATCTCCTCCTATCCCCCTCTCCAAGTCCACTGATAGGGGAGGTCTTCCTCCCCTTCCCTCTGACCCTACCTTATCCTGTCTCATCAGAACTGGCTACATTATCCTCCTCTGTGGCCTGTCAAGGCTGCCTCCCCCATCCGGGGGAGGTGATCAAAGAGCCAGCCACTGAGTTCATGTCAGAGACAGTCCCTGTTCCCCTTACTAGGAGGCCCACTTGGATACTGAGCTGCCATGAGCTACATCTGAGAAGGGATTTTAGGTTATATCCATGAATGGTCCTTGATTGGAGTATCAATCTCAGAAAAGACCCCTGTGCCCAGATATTTTGTTTCTGTTGATATCCTTGTGGGGCTCCTGTCCTCTCCAGGTCTTACTATCTCCCCCTTCTTTCCTTAGATTCCCTGCACTCTGCCCAAAGTTTTTTTTATGAGTCTCAGAATATGCTTTAATACATTGAAGATTTCAGAGTCTTTCAGAGGCCCCTTGTGGTATGCTCTTACCCTGTTTCTTCTTTTCTCCTTCTTCCAATGTCGATCCATTTTGCCTTTATGAGTGAACATTGATCATCCTACCCAGGGTCCACCTTCTAGATCACCTTCTTTAGGTGTACAGATTTTAGTAGGTTTATCCTATATTATATATCTATATGAGTGAGTATATGCAATGTGTGTCTTTCTGTTACTAGGCTACCTCACTCAAGTTGATTTTTTCTAGATCCCACAATTTGCCTACAAATTTCATGATTTCCTTGTTTTTCATTGCTGAGTAGTATTTCATTGTATTAATGTACCACAATTTCTGTATCCATTCCTCCATTGAGGGACATATGGGTTGATTCCAGGTTCTGGCTATTATGAATAAAGCTGCTATGAACATGGTTGAATAAATGTTCTTATTGTGTACTTGCGCATATTTTGGATATATGCCTAGGAGTAGTATGTCTGGATCTTCAGGCAGCACTATTCCTAATTGTTCAAGAAAGGGCCAGATTCATTTCCAAAGTGGTTGTCAAGTTTACATTCCCACCGGCAATGGAGTGCTGGAGAGGATGAGTTGTCTTAAAACAGTCCAAGAAGATGTGTAAGAGATAGTATCCCTATCCCATTAACAAAAGAAGAATAAAATAAAAGAAAAAACATTAAAAAAATATCCCATTTGTAATTTCAAATGTAAGTGGTATAAGATCATAAATGAAGACATATAGACAGACTTACTGTGTTAAAGGACTTGATGTAACTATCTTTTGTCTCAAAGAAAAAGAAAAATAAACACCTTAACTAGTTGAGACATACACTGTAAGGAATAGGATTGAAGTCAATCTATATAGTGAATTCAAGTTAAGCAGTCAGTGTGAGTATCTATTTTTATTTATAATAAATTAAACAAAACCAAAATTAGTGAGAAGGCCTAATTAATTCAAATAAAGAAACAAATTATTCAAAGAAACATAAACATCATAAATACATATGTTCCAAAGTTCTAAACACTGGAGTTCCTAATTTTATAACACAAGCACTAAGAAGAATGAAAACTTCAGTAGATCATGATAAAAAAAATGAGTGATTTTTATTTGTATATTTAAATAGATCATAAAAATTCACAACTCAATAGACAGTTGAGATTAAGTAAATTAAACCAGATCAAATAGAATGTTCAGTCCAACAGATATAACATGAATGATTTTATCAACAAGTCAAATTTTTTTGGAAAAATAGATTACATTGGGCCTTGAAGATAGGTCAGTTTATAATGACCTTGTCTCATAAGCAAGGAGGCTTGAGTTGGGTCCTCAGAAACAAAAAGATGTTGAGCATTAAGTCACACACTTGGATTCCCTACACTGGTGAGTTGGAGAAAATTTTATTCCTGTGCTTTGCCAATCAGCCAGTCCAGCCTTGTCTGAGTAATACAAATCAGTAAGAGAACTAGTTACAATAAAACACCGTTAGGCATCTAATGTCTAGCACCTGAGATTTTCCTCTGCTCTCTGCACTTATAAACATACATATGTTTGCACATCATGCCACTCATATGCACAACACACACTCAGTCATACAAACAGGCACATAAAAACCAAATAAATAAATATAATAGAGCACAATCTAGTACAAAAATTAAATCTTAATAAATAAAAAAGGATCAAAATATTTTCTTGTCCTTCATCAAAATCAGGACCATTCAAATTGAAATAAATAGCAAAGAAAATTAGAGATTATACAAATTCATGGAGACTGAAAAATGTAAAATTACTGACAACTGTGTCACCAAAGAAAAAACAACAGCAAAAAATTTAAAAACTTAGAACCAAATGAACATGAAAGTAAAACTTACCAGACATTCAGGAAGTCCTAGTCCAGTACATGAAGAAAGTTTATAGCATTTAGTGCTTACATTAAAATATCTGAATAAAGTAGATATTAGCTATATAATATAGAATAAACATACTAAAATATATAGTCCTAAAGAAGTTAAACAAAATGAAAGACTGTAGAGAATATGCTTAATTTTCATTCTGAATGGAAAACAGGATAGACACCGGAAACAGTAGAAGAAAGGAAATAGGATGGGAGCCTAGCACAGATGTGCTCTATAAGATTCCACCCAGCAGGGTATCAAAGCAGATTCAGAGACTCACAGCCAAACCTTGGACAGCGCACAGGGAGTCTTATGGAAGAAGAGGGGTATATAAGGACCCGAGGGGACAGGAGCCACACAAGGAGACCAACAAAGCCAAAATAGCTGTGTCCAGGTGGTACTGCCAAGACTGATAGATCAACCAAAGACTATGCATACAGAGGACCTAGACCCCCTCCTCATATGTAGCCCATAGACAGCTAGGTCTCCATTGTGGGTACCCTAGTAAGAGGAGAGAGACAGTCTCTGACATGAACTGGGTTGCCTGTTCATTGATCACTTCTCTCTGGTGAGGTCACCTTGCCAGCCCACAGAGGAAGATGATGCAGGAAGTCCTGATAGGACCTGACAGGCTAGAATCAGACTGTAGGAGAGGTAGACTTCTCCTATCAGTAGAATAGGAAAGAAGGATAAGGGAGGAAGAAGAAGGGAGGGTGTGACCGGGAGCAGATGAGGGAGTGGGCTACAACCTGGATACAAAATAAATAAATTGTAAAATAATAATAACAATAATAATAATAACCTGAATAATTTAAAATGAATTCTTACCCCCTCCCTCCTCTTCTCCTGGTCCCACCCTCTCTCTCTTGTCCACCTATCCTTCCTCACCTACTCCTCACTCCTGGGTGCAGGCAGAACTCCAGCACCCAGCTCACCAAATTATATCAGGACTGAGTGCATCCTCTTCTCCTGTGGCTTGTAGAGGCAGCTGAGGAAAGTGATCAAAAAGGAGGTAACAGAGTCCATGTCAGAGACAGTATCTGTTCCCCTTATTAGGGTACCCACATGAAGCCTGAGCTACATCTGTGTATGGGGTCAGAGGCTAAGTCGAGTCAAATTTTGGGAGGATATGGCAGTGACTCTCACTGAGACTTCAGAGGTCATGGAGAATGGAGCGAACAACATCTAACTAAATAGGATTTCTAGTGAATGGAAGGGAACACCAACCCACCTACAAAATCTTTGATACAAAATTTACCCTGCCTACAAGTTGTACAGGGATAAAGATAAAGCAGAGATTCAGGGAAAGTCCAACCAACAGCTGACTCAACCTGAGACTCACCCCAAGGGAAAGAGCAAGTCCCTGACATTACTAACAATACTCTGCTCTGTTTGCAGACTGGAGCCTAGTATAGCTATTCTCTGATAGGCTCCCACACCGTGATGTACTTCATAGAATAAAATGAAAAACCCAAACACAAAATGAATAGTCTCCAAAACATGATAGATACAAAAAAAAATTATAATGAAATGGATACTAAATATAAAATAAGGCACAAACTTAGTGTTATGAATAAACAAGATTAACAAGCTCATAGCAGGACTATTCAGAAAACAGTAAAATTAAAAAAAAAATCAGAGGTTGAAAGAGGAAGCTACCACAAATTTAACAAAATGAAGAAAATCATTGTTATAAGTATTGAAAATGTGTAGTTATCAGTTAGAAAATATAGATGAAATACATGTACTCATAGACATTTATGGCCTACTAAAATTAGGTCAAAATGATGTC
Source organism: Psammomys obesus (assembly GCF_907164565.1). Lineage (NCBI taxonomy): Eukaryota > Metazoa > Chordata > Mammalia > Rodentia > Muridae > Psammomys > Psammomys obesus. The sequence goes on from NW_026592654.1 coordinate 6,120, forward strand.
AACCACTTAAATCCATAACCATAAGCGATCCTGAAGCAGTAGTAAAAAGTTTGCTGATAAGGAAGAGCCAGTGACCATATGGAATAACTTTATACTTTAAAGAAACACTAACACTGAAACTCTTCAAATTGTTTTATGACATTGAGAGAGAAGGAACAGTAGTGAATTAATTCTATAAAGTGGGCTATCTTGAAGAACCAGCCACATGAGAATACTACAAAAATAACAACAAATAAAATGGGTGTCTTTCTTACATGGGCAGAGCAGATGGGAGTCCTTTGTTCATCTGAGCTTAATGCTGGGGGTGGTAGGGAAAGCTGACATATTCCTAGTACTCACAAAAATCAAATCAAATCCCATCAAATCCAGGCAGCAAAATGTGGGAGGAGGGAGACAGAGATAAACCATATACCTCATGCCACCCAAAGTCTTACCCTAAAGCCCATGGCACAGGCAGGACAGAGACACCCTTGTGCTGCCAGGCACTAATGGACTATTTAGCCCAGGGTGCCAACAGCCATGTGGTCATCCCACAGCAGGAGCAACCACCATGCACAAATATGAGGAGGTCAGATGGGAGAGAAAGGGAAGTCAAGTAGCTTGACCATTATGAAGAGACATGGAACTGAGGACTTGAGGGTGAAGAAGAGTAGCCTGCTATCCATGGCCAGCTCTGCTTTTTGGGACCATGGTGAATTCCCAGCTTTACCTGTGGGTAAGCCAGTACCTAGAAAGGGTATTACAGCAGGAGAGCTGACCCTGCCTCCTGTCAGTAATGGCATTCGGTGGCCTAGTTAGAGAAGTGCTGGAGAACTCTCCCTGTTGGTGCAGATAAGGGAGTGCCACCAGACTGACCAGCCCAGCTACCACCCAGACCCACAACCAGGGCTCTAAATTGGCCCAACTCAAAATCTGTATCATCTGTGAATGGTTGGTATGTGTGAGAGGACCAGTCCTGTTGATCCAACGCTGCAGGATCTCCATGACACCGAACAACAACAGCATAACTAGGAAGAGTCCAGATGAGGATCAAATATTGATGGTGTCAGAGAAGCCAGAGATCTCTAACTAGTGAGACACACTATGCTATATTACAGTTCTGACAATGAGATGGTTTCTATGCTTTTGCTTCTTTCTTTGATTCTTTGTAGTTTTTTTTTTTGTGGGGGGGTGAGAAAGGATTGCAAAGGCAAAGGGCAGATGTGAAGGGATAGAGAGATGAGTGGGACAGGGGTGAATGATGTGAAACTCACAAAGAATTAATAAAAATGTCAAAACCAAACCAAGAAAAACAGCAACAACAACAAATATTATAGACAAAGCTCTTTAAGTCTATATGAGACACAAAAATCATCAACCAAATTCTAGTGAAAGAAATTTAGGAACATATTAAAAGATCATACAGTGAAGTTGTTTTCATTTCAAAGATACAAGAATGGATCAGTAATACGCAAAGTAGCAAGTGTAAGGAAACATATGAGCAGAACTGAGAACAAAAATTTAAGATAAATCTATACATGAGAAGCCTTTGACAAACTTTTAAACCCCTTCATGAAAAAAAAAAAACACTGAATAGGAATAAAAGTGAACCCCAATAACAAAAAGACAATAAACAACAATTCTACAAGCAGCATTGTACTAAATGGAGAAATTACCATTTCCCCTACAATTTGTGGCAAAACAAGAATGCCAACTCCTTGCACCCTAACTCAATAAAATATTTAAGGTCTATGCTGGAGTAATAAGTCAAGAGACAGAAATTAAAGTGAAGCAAATAGAAAAGGAAGGAGTCAATTTATCCCTCTTTGCACATGACATGATATAATACTGGAAAGACTTCACTGACTCAACAAGGAAACTCTTAGAAATCATAAGCAAAGTCACATTGCTTTGTAGGTTTTAGGATATAAAAGCAACTAGAAAAAATAGCAACAGTGACCTTTCTATATGCCAATGTTAATGCTGGGAAAGAAATTAGGACACATTACATCCATAATAGATTTAAATACAGTAATTATTAGGCATAAAACTCAACAAGATTGGAAACACTTGTATAATGAAATGAAAAAACAAAACAAGCAAACATAATAAGCTGAAGAAATAAATTTAAGAAAAATTTAAGCTTTTTCTGCTGCCAGGTTCTGTGCAAACAGTGGAGACCTTTTGATTGACTGTGTTATGCCCAAGTCTCATGGACCCTAAAGACAACCAAAGAATTTTCCCATGTAACAACAGTAGGGTCTTTATTAAAAGCTTGAGCTCAGGCTCACAACATCACAGACACAACAGATCTTGAGTGTAGAGCCCTGTGCTTAGAGAGAGATGAAGGTTTTTATTTAGAGTTACAACAAGGCTTGGGAAATTCCAGCTTAGCAGTTACACAATTGGGTGATATTCAGCAAGGGCAAGCCTGTTACAAAGTGATTGTTGCTAACTAACCTGGAGTGAGCTATTTATAGACCTCAGGAATGTTAGTATTTTCTGTGCCTTGAATGATCTATATAAGGTCAGTAGGCTGCCTAGCACAGATGTCCCACCCTGAGATAAGATAACTTCCCATTTTTGTGGTTACCTCCAAGCTATTCCTTGGGTAGGGAATTTATTGTCTTGTTCCTGGAATTGGTGACCTATGTCTTAATTCCTTAAACTGGTGATTTTTGGGTGGGGCCGGGGGGGGTCAGGCTTGGTTCTCTCAACTGCCTTGTTCAGCTTAGCCAGGAATACCACTGAGCTGACAAACACCACTCAAAAATCAGCTTCAGATTACAAACTTCTCCCAAATTGCTGATTTAATATACAACTGACATGAATTCAAAAATACTCCTAAAACCGCCAAATACACCAAGAGGGACATTTTTAAAAGCTTGGCAGAAATAGCTTTATTGTTTTTAAATAGTTTTACTGTGTTAGAGTTAAAATCTTTCCTTTACATCTAGACAAAAATGGACATATGCTACAGGATATTTGATCACACTGTGAACCCCAATATTGTGATGTTTACTGTTTCTAGTTGTGATACTCTCAGCCCTAGCACATATCTTTAATCCAAGAGCTGTCTGCTTGAGTACTGTCAACAGAGTTAAATAAAGCCAACTATAGGTCAAGAGGTGGCACAAGACAGGAGTTGACAGGAAGTGAACCTAGGAAAAGAAAAGACGAAGAGGAAGTCAGGATGGATAGAAGCATAGGAAGTAGAAGGGAAGGACATTCAATTTGAGGGGTTTGTAGACAGCATGGGAAGGAGCTCTCTTTTGGGGAAGACATCAGCTGAGGAAGAAGGTCAGTTGGGTGCTCTCTCTGTTTCTCTGACTTAGCAGGCTTTCACCCCAGCATCTGGCTCCTGAGTCTTTATTGGTTAAAATCAAACAATAGAGATTTTGTTAAAAAAAAAAAAAAAAACAGGCATTTATTTGTAATCATTTACTATTTTAATATTTCTACTGATCCAAGTTAGTTTACAGTCCATGACATAAAACAGCAAGTGAGAGACCAAAGGATAAAGTCTTTAAGACCTAGAGTAGGTGCAGTAAAAAGTTAGGAATGCCCTCAGGGGGAGAGCTACCTCACTGCATTCTTTCCCCACCCACTAGAGATACAGTTGCTAGGAAACTGGACCCTCCCCCTAGGGAGGGACACCTGGTCATGGTCAATGGTCTGGGAACCTTCCTATAGCCAATCGATTCAAAATGTAGCATCTTGACCAATAGATGCTTGCCAGGCAGGAATTGCCCCTGCCTTGGGTATGCTGGGAGCGACCAGAATCTATAAATCACCCAACTAACCTGGGGACACGCGCTCAGCTCCCACCACTTCGGCTGTGGGGCTGTGTAGGCCCAAGCTGCAGTTTGTAATTTACAATAAAAAGACCCTCATGTGTTTTGCAACAGAGTCGTTTCCTGTAGATCTTTTGGGGGCTCACGAACTGGGTATAACACAAGTTGTCTATGAAATAGGACATAATTTTCTTAATACTGACTATATTATCTATATATTTATTGTATATATTTATTTATATTTATTATCTATATGTTTATTGTTATATTTATGTGAATTTTTTAAAAAGTCATAGAGTTTTGATTAGGTTGTCAGTGTTTGTGGCAAAACATTATATATTTAGTTTTATATAGTATTCACTATAATAATAAAACTATGTGATTATATATGCTCAATGAATTCTGAATTAATAAATTTATAAGAAATTGTTGTTTATCTAAATTACTATCCTATTCATAGAATTATGGCCAGGTTTATAAATGAAATACTTCCAAGTTTCTATTGAACAACTTGTGTTAATCACTCTAATAAACTGGAACAGTTATTTCCTTAGTTGAAATAAAGTAGAACAATGCACTTTATTTGTTTGAAATTTTTTTAACCGTTTATTCTAATTCATCTTCAGGAGCTCTTCTATTCTGTTAATCTCTTGTTTAAGGACTTAAAATATAAAATAAATTATAACCTGACCACTAACTCTCAGGAGCACATTTAAAGCATTGCTAATTATATTTATTCATAGATATATAAATGATATAAAATGAATTCATATATAAATACATTACATATATGTAAAATGTTATATATATTTATTTATAAATCATTATGGGTTGGTTTCTCCATTTTTAATATTACAATGATTTTACTAAAGACCACTATTCTGAATTTTGTGTCTAGTTAATGAAAGACTAAATTAGAAGTTTAATTATATTTACAATTTTTAACTGCCAGCCTTTACTGATTGACAGATTAGTCAATTTAAAAGAAAGTTCTAGACTCAGTTTAGAAAATGAATGACTAATTACTCTTTGGCTTTCACTCAATTCTATTTCCAACTACAGTAACTAATTTAAAAATAAAATATTCAAAATAGTTCTGACAAAATAGATTGAAAAATAAAATAAGATATTTATATTTTACTTGATTTTTACTTTATCCATAAAAACCATATATATCTATGATAAAATAAAATTGAAATTAAAATGCAGATGCACTTGTAACTTTGTGCTGGAAGTGCTCAGAACTGACTGAGCTTTAATGGAAACTTCAAAGGCAACACTGAAAGCAGAGTAGGTAGTGAGAGCTTGGCTTGTAAAATTTGAGAGTTTGGAATCCCCAAAGACAAACAGGAAATTTGTATTATATGTTTAAATTATTCTGGGTAAGTACATGAATTGTTTTTTGGGGTACACTGGATACTCACAGGCTGGGCCTGAAAAGAGTCAACTGTGATTAATAAAACACAAAGATCTCTAAGGTATAATATTCTGGGGAGTATATCCTCAGTGTCAGCACACAGGAGCTGTGGACCAAAGTGGCTGAGGTTGCATGTCCTGCTAGAGGCTGGCATGTGTAAGAGAAGAATGAAGAAGTGATACAACCGCTGAGGGGTGCACTGTGAAAAAATGTAAACACGACTTTTGAAGGTGCAGTCTAAGTTGCAGGGGAGATTGCACCATTCTGGAGGTGCTGGAGCAATGGATGTCCACAATAGCTATGTATGGATATAACCTAGAACTTTTGCTAGGATGAAGCTCGTGGTAGGTCAATAACCAATTGGTTTCCCATAGTAAGGGGAACAGGGACTATCTCTTATAGGAACTCAATGGCAGGCTCTTTGACCTCCCCACCCGCCAAGGGAGGAGCAGTCCTGCTAGCCCACAGAGGAGGACTTTGCAGCCAGTCCTGAAGATACCTGATAAAACAGGATCAGATGAAAGGGGAGGAGGTCCTCCCCAATCAGTGGACTTGGAAAGGGTTAGGGAAGAGATGAGGGAGGGAGGGTGGGATTGGGAAGGAATGAGGGAGCGGGATACAGCTGGGATACAGAGTTAATAAAATGTAACTGTGTGTATTGCGGATGGTAGAGCCAAAGAAGTGTAGCATCCCAAACTCTTTAGAAACACGAGCTCAGGAGCACGTCCAGGATATTGGACGTGTATCTCTTTTATACCAATGGATCTCGGTTTTGCATTGATTTGATCGTACATACATCCTGATTCTTTCCTTTTTCAATAATAATACAATTTGATTTTGATATTACAAGAGCTCACAGTCAAAAGTCTTTGAATATTAAAAAAAAAACTTTAGGCATTTAAAATGCTGACATGTGATTTATATTATAGTGTAATATTAATATAAGACATTGAAAGGAAAGATTATGGTTTTAAAGTTATGTATTTGCATGTAAAGTTGACAAGAGCTGGATTTGTGACAGCTAACCTTTATTGTAAACTTGATAGATCTGGGTAGAGATAACATGAAATGAGGAATTCCCTTCATCAGATTTGCCTGTAGACATGTCTACGGGGCATTTTCTTCAGTGCTAATAGATATAAGATCCAGTCAACTGTGTATAGTACATTTATAGACTGAGTAGTATTAAAAACTACGTGAGCTACCCAAAAAACAAAAAGCCAAAAACCAAGAAAAAAGAGAGAGACAAAACCAAAACAACAAAATTAAGACAAACACTAGACCACAAAAATGAAGCAAACATAAATCCTACATTTAATTTCATTAGAGTACTTCTATACATTTACAAAAAGCTGTACTTTTAATATTATAAAGCAAAAGTATCTCTGGGTTATTCACCTGATGTAATTGTCTCCAAGGCTTACTGTCTCTGATGGCTAACCTCGGCATAGTCCTGGATTCCATACAATCTTCTGGACTCTATACAATGTAATCTAGGTCTAGAATGCTTTCAACCTCTGAGATTTAGTACTGAATTAACCTCACTCTTTCTAGCCCCTTCTTAGTTCTGGCTGGCTGTTTCAACTCAGCTGTTTCTGCTCAAACTCCTCTCCAAGGTAACTGATTCAACTGGATTCTCTATGAATTGCTCTGCTTGGCCCCAAACTAACTCTAGCTATCTGTTCTAATCTGGATCCTTCTCATTCTCTGGCTCATTTGTCTTCACCTGTGTGTCTAGCTTGTTCTCTCTTCAATCTGTCTCTGTAAAACCCTTCAAGTAAAACTCTCCTCTTTCTCTGTCTCTCTATCTCTGCTTTCTGCCTCTCTGTTTCTCTCTGTCTCTCTTTCTGTCTCTGTCTATGTCTCTCTCTCTCTCTTCTTGATCTCCCTTAAGTTGCCTGTCTTTCCACCCTCTTCTTGTGAGAATTAGACATTTCTTATTTGGTTAAATCTTTTTCTCATTTGTCACTTTGCCTCTTGAATAAACATCATTTTCTAACATAGGTGCCTCCTTCTAAAAACCAACTTTACCTTCTTTTTTTTGGGGGGGTGGGTACTAAGGGTTGGTCTTCATCAGAGCTAGATAACAGAAACCTAGAAGGTCTTTGGATATGGTTAGAGCAGTCAGGATGCTGGATTACAATTTCTCTACATTAAACATTCTTACTTTATTCATAAAGTACCTAATTATACTTGTATTATATTGTGAGAATAATGAATGTAAGCATTATTTCTCTTGCCTTTGTAATCCTGTGTGTGTGTTTGTTTGTGTGGGGGGATGTATGTATGTGTATTTCAAAATTTTAGGACTGAAGTCTATAACCACCAAACCTGGTCTATTTGTCTTTTTTAAAAAAATCCAGAAGAGGAGATTTATTTAATATGGGCACATTTGGAAGGGAAGAGAGACAGGGGGTTCCAGTTATCCCCTTCTATCCCTTACTTACTGTTATGATTGCTTGTTATAAGAATGTTTTGTGTGTATTTGAATTTGCAGTGAATAAATGCATATCACAGTACACATGGAGAGATTTGGAGACAGAATCATGTCCTTGTTTCAGATAGATTTTTCCAATTTTTTCACCACCGACTCCAAGACATCTCTGGATTCTTCTTCACCCCCTATCGTAAGAACACTAAGATTATAGATGTGTGCTGCAACGTCCAGCTTTCATGTATATTCTAGGCATTCAACCTCTTATTCTCATGCTTGCACAGCAAACACTTTCCATACTCAGCTCTATTCAAACTCCCTTGAGGCAACTGGATTTTAATGGCTTCAGCATCTTTTCTGGTAACATGTATTCACTCTTCCTTTATACACCATTGTTACTCAGACGATGCCCACTTCTAATCAGGGTTATTAGCAAAGGAAATACTTCTATAATCTCTTCAGTTGTACCTGTCCTATATATTTATAGTCACTGATGTGTATGTATCCATCTGTTGCTTTGGAAATACATAAATGATTGAGTTTACATAAATATCAATAAATGTTTTCTATAAATAATTATGTGTAATAGATATGATATGTTGCTTCTGGGATTGAAGAATAGCTTTAGGAGTTCTAAATGTTCTAGGGTGTTAAATAACTGCCTAGTCTAATGTTTATGTTTTGTAGGTTGTTTATACTTATATTTTAAATCATTTGGCAAAGAATATGTCAAGCACAGCAAATTAGTCACATAATCAATATACATTTATTAACGTTTCTGTTTAAAGCACTGCATGTTTCCCACACATGAATGTTCTACAGCATTGTATAATTATTTTATAAAGTATTTGTTTTATATTTATATGCTTATACATATCCATCTTTTGTTATATGTTTCTAGTATTAGTATGCATAGTCAAAAGTACTTTAAATGTACATACATTTCTTGTTCATTATTTTTTCTCAGTGACGTAGATATAATTTTATTCTCTACTTTTATTAATTCTTGAGAATTCCTACAATGTATTTTGAAATGTTTCCTTCCCATGCCTTTTTGCCACACTCTCAACTCTCCCATCATTACTACCTATGCAATATTGAGTTTGCAATGTTGTTGTTGTTGTTTTTTTGCAGTCATGTCATGATTAAAAATATTCTATTGGCAATAAAAGAAAGCACTATGTGACTGCTATTTAAGAATATAGTTAGTGGAACCATCTCTACCATTTTGACTTATGAATAAAAGAATAAATGAGTAAGAAAGCAAGTTATGCTGAGTGTGGCAGTATACAACATTAATTTCAGAACTCAGGAGGCAGACATAGACAGGCTCTGAGTTCAAGGCCAGCTTTATCTACATAGCTAGGTCCAGGCCAGGCCTGAGACCTTGTCTCATGAAATAAGCAGAAAAATAAATAAAAACAAAGAATGGACATTATAAGTTTGGGGTACTTAAGTTTACCCCTTTATCTATTTTAATGACATTAAGATAAGATGGGGGCCAGTGATATGGTTCAGCAAGAGAAAATGCTTGTTTGAAACTGACAAACTGACAATATCCCAGAAACTCCAGAAAAAACAATGGGTGTAGCAGGATGTAATCTCAGCATGTTTACTATGAAATGGAAATTGGAAAAGGAGTATTAGCCAGAAGTTTCCAAATCAGACATCCTTCAGTGTTGTTACACAAACAAAATTCCAATCATTTCATTCCATTTTACCTACAAAAGCTCAGGAGCCAGATGCTTAGGTGAAAACTTGCTAGCTTAGAGAGGCAGAGAAAACACCCAGCTGATCTTTCTGCTCAGCTGATATTCCAGAAGGAAAAGCGTTTTTACTCAACTCATGTCCTGGAAGAAAAAGGTCTCCTATTCAGTTCACATCCCAGAAGGGAAAAGGCTTTTAGTCTCCATGCTGTCTTAAATCTTCTCCTTTCTGTTTAATCCATGTCAGCTGGTTGTTTGCTCCACCTCTTGACCTAGGGTTAACTTTATTTAATCCTGTTCACAGAAAGCTTTCAAATTAAAGTATGTGTTATGGCTGAGCCACACAAAACCACCTGTTTACAATAAACAAAATTCATGTATTAAATGTGTGCTCAGGTTTAGCCATACCACAAGTACTTGCTTACAGTATACAGAAAGCTCTAGGATCAAAGACTGATCCACACCACAGTTAGAAGAAGGACTTTACAGTTCACAATATCTGGTTCACAATGGGATCAAATAGCCTGCAACACTGTAGTATGCACCATAACACCAAGAACAAGACAGACTGTGACTCAATGAGAAGGAAAGGGGAATTTATTCAGGAAAGCTGTCTTCAGATTTCTACATATGTGCTATTGAATAAGGAATGTTTAATAGGTATGTACACACAAAAATAGAGTGTGTGCTTGGTGGGGAGGAGCCAGAGAAAGGCAGAGACAGAGAAAAAAGAGAGAACATACAAAAATGGCAAATAGGCTGGATAGATGTTTCAGCAGTTACAATTACATGCTGTTCTTGAAGAGGGTCGGAGTTCATTTTCTAGCGCCCAAATCCAGCAGATCATATCCACTTGTAACGCTATTTCTAGTGCATCCAATACCCAATGCCCTCTTCTGGCCTCTATGGAAAACTTCATTCACATAGCATACGCACAAAAAAAATGGATAAACACTTAGAAACAAGAACATTTTTAATCAAAGATGAAATCAAAAGAAGAATAAAAGTAAATAAGCAAATGAAAACAGTATCAGAAGATTTTCAATTTATGCAAGTTAGTATTAACAGCAAAAAGAAATCCATTCAAAGCCAATAAGGTTGTCAAGTGGGTTTTTAGGAATATAATTAATTATCTATATTACTTCTGCCACATATATCCTGAGGCAGAAGAGTACATAGAAAGGCATTCATATCACACATTGATTTTAATTCTGTCTACTCATTACCAACTCTAAATGTCTCCTCTCCACTGCCTTATATTTAATTGAGAATAATTATAGTTAATTAATCTGGTAAGAACAAAAATAAAGATAAGTATAATTAAACCATGCCATATTTTATGGTCTTTAATTTAAAATGTTCTTTTAGGGTTACGACAGCTAGTTTTATGTGTCAAACAGGCCAGATGGCAGCCTTCATCTATTCAATTGAGCCCTAACCAAGATTTTACTATATAGTTATTTGGAATGTGTGATTTAAACCTGTAATTAGTTGCATTTAGGTGGGAGAGAGTATCTTGTTTAATTTGCATAGGCAGTATCTTTTCAGGTGAAATGAGGTAAGAGTGCATCTTTGGCATTTTAGAGGAAGAATGGGTTCATCCATGGAGAGTAGCTTAAGCTCATGGTTGAGATTTTCAGTGTTCCCTTCCTTATTCTATTTCACCTTGTTGACTTATTTTGAATTAAAAGTAGTCATTCTCCAGTGTGGATGTCTTGAATTCTAGAGACAACAAACCTCATTCATAAATATCTTCAGAAAAAAAAAAAAAAACTAAACTAAAAGCAATCACCATCAAATCTAAGTATAAAGATAAGATGTCCTCATGATAAGATTGCTTTTAAGTATGATCCATACCCTTTACATGGAAGTTAGGATGATTACCAAGGCAGGAGCAATCATGTCAGCATAGGTACACAGTTGCTCCCAAATAACTTACTATTTTCTTGGACTACAGAGTAGTCCTGAGATAGGAGCCAAGCTGATCCCATTCTGACCAAGAATATTTGCTATGCTGACTGCGCAAATTTCCCAGCTGGAGAAAACCCACCCTTACCTTTGTTTCCCTTTTTAATAAAATCTCAAAAGTCCTTTTAGAACCCTCAAGACCACACTTTGGTCACTAACTTCTGGGGCCATGTAAGTTAGACATCCTCTACTACAGGCTGAAAGATGGCTTAGCAGGTTGATCTACTATGTCTGACTACCAGAGTCAATCCCCAGTTTACACATGGCAGACCTCTGCATATAGGATATGACATGCATACCTACACTTCCACAGAAATACACCTGCTCCTCCTGTTAGGGGTCTCATGAAACCTCCAAGCTAACAGACATAATCTATACATACACAGACAACTTGGTCCAGACCCATGCAGGTCCTTGCTGGCTTCAGTCTCTGTGAGTCCATGTAAGCCCTGCTTAATTGATTCAGTGGGCTGTGTTTTCTTGATGTCCTCTAGCTCTTCTGACTCCCACAATCTTTCCTCTCCTTCTTCTATAGTGTTCATGGAGTAGAAGGGAGTAAAAGCCTGGCTCCACATAATGCTTGGCTGTGGGTTTCTGCACCTGCTCCAATTTGCTACTTAGGAAGCTTTTCTAATGATGATTAACCAAGACATGAATTTTTTATGAATATAGCAAAAGATCATAAGAAATATTTCTATTTTTTTCTATTCTTTCCCTTCTTTCTTTCTTTCCTTCTTTCTTTCTTTCTTTTTCTTTCTTTCTTTTTTCTAGTCATATTTAGTTCTACCCTAGGTCACTGGGCTATCCAGTTCCTGGTTTCTGGCCATCCAGGTACTGTAATGTATGCTTAAAAAAATTTTTTTAAAGCCTAGTTTTCTGCCCTTCTCTTGCTGTCTTTTTAGCATAAAGTGCTAGGGTACCTAGTATTACCAGATCTAAAGATGTCACGCTAAAATTCTGTTATTGTGTTTTCTGTTTCTCCTATGCATGGAAGAGAGGGCTCAAGAAAATAGATAAAGCAAGTTGAAAATGAGGGTGTCACCATACCTGTGTGCCTTTGGCCAACTGAGAGGAGAATCTTAATTTCTTGCAGCTTCAAGTAGCCTAGGTAGGAGTTGGCTTATAGCTCTGAAAATTTAAGTATTACCTCCTATGTCCACATAGCCTTCTCTATATGTGTCTCCACAGTGTCATTCTGTCAAATAATATTATACGTAAATATTTAGAAATTTGAAGGTAAATATTTTTCAGCTACCCTTAGGTCTACTGTACAAATAGACAAAATGGTCTCTTTCTGTTTCATATGAGATTTGTGACAGAAGGCAGTTTGAAACTCTGTGTGCATTGGGTGTCTTATTTAAAATATACACTCTATCACAAAGAAATAGGTCAGGCTAAAATACAAAGAAAAATTACTTTCTGTGGCCTAGCAAGGCTGTTCCTCCCTCGTGGGGGGGGGGGGAGGTGGTGGTAAGGAGCCAGTCATTGAGTTCATGTGAGAAATAGTTCCTGTTCCCCTTACTAGGAAAACCCACTTGGATAGTGAGCTACCATGGGCTACATCCGAGCAGGGATTCTAGGTTATATCCATACATAGTCCTCGGTTGGAGAAACAGTCTCATACAAGACCCCCATGCCCTGATATGTTTTGTCCTTGTGGAGCTCCTGTCCTCTCCCTGTCACACTAACTCCCCCTTTTCACATATGATTCCCTGCACTCTACCAAAGGTTTGGTTATGATTCTTAGCATCTGCTTTGATAGGCTGCTAGGTAGAGTCTTTCAGAGGCCCTCTGTGGTAGGCTCCTGCCTGTTTCTTGTTTTCTCCTACTTCCCATGTCCATCCCATTTGTCTCCTGAAGATACCTGATAAGCTAGGGTCAGATGGAAGGGGAGGAGGTCCTCCCCCCCCCCCATCAATGGACTTGGAAAGGGACAAGGAGGAGATAAGGGAAGAAGGGTGGGATTGGGAAGGAATGAGGGAGAGGGCTACGGCTGGGGTACAAAGTAAATGACCTGTGATTAATATAAAAAAATAAATGCTGGAGAGGTTTTGGTGAAAGGAGAACCCTCCTCCATTGCTGGTGGGAATGTAAACTGGTACAACCACTTTGGAAGTCAATCTGGCGCTTTCTCAGACAATTAGGAGTAGTGCTACCTCAAGACCCAGCTATACCACTCCTAGGTATATACCCAAAATTTGCTCAAGTACACAACAAGGACATTTGTTCAACCATGTTTGTAGCAGCTTTATTTGTAATAGCCAGAACTTGGAAACAACCCAGATGTCCATCAACAGAGGAATGAATACAGAAATTGTGGTATTTTTACACAATGGAATACTACTCAGCAATCAAAAAGGGAGAAATCATGAAATTTGCAGGCAAATGGTGGGATCTAGAAAAGATCATTCTGAGTGAAGTATCCCAGAAGGAGAAAGACAAACTTGGTATATACTCGCTTATATAGACCTACAAGATATGATAAACATAATGAAATCTTTACACCTAAAGAAGATAATCAAGAAAGTGGACATGGGTGAAGATGATCAATCCTCATTTAGAAAGACAAATGGGATGTGCATTGAATGTATGACAGGAGTCTACCGCAAAAGGCATCTGAAAGACTCTACCTAGCAGTGTTTCAAAGCAGACACTAAGACTCATAACCAAACCTTGGCAGAGTGCAGGGAATCATATGAAAGAAGGGGAGTTAGTATGATATGGAAAGGATAGGAGCTCTACAAGGACCAAATATATCCGGGCACAGGGTCTTTCTGAGACTGACACTCAACCAAGGACCATCTATGGATATAACCTAGAACTTCTGCTCGGATGTGGCCCGTGGTAGCTCAGTAACCAAGTAGTTTTCCAAAGTAAGGGGAACAAGGACTATTTCTAAGAGGATCTCAAGGGCAGGCTCTTTGACCCCCCCCCCCCAGGGGAGAAGCAGTCCTGTTATGCCACAGAGGAGGACTTTGCAGCCAGCCTTGAAGATACCTGATAAAACAGGGTCAAATGAAAGGGGAGGAGGTCCTCCCCTATCAGTGGACTTGGAAAGGGGCAGGGAGGAGACCAGGGAGGGAGTTGGGGAGGGGGAGCGAATGAGGGAGCAGGATACAGCTGGGACACAGAGTTAACAAATTGTAACTAAAAAGAAAAATAAAAATTAAAAAATACTTTCCTATTAAGTTATTTTCAGAAGAACCATAAAGTGAAAACATGAAAACGTTTGAACATGAACTTACTGAACTTGTGGTAGATGAGTTGAAATATATGAGTCCTGAAACAAACAAACAAACAACAAAAAACAGTGAACTGAATGTTAAATAATTTTAATTGGATGAGTGTGTAGCATATATTTAGTTACAAAGTTCGGTGGTTTGAATAAAAATGCCTCCAGTACATCCATAAGGAGTGGAGTGCACTGTTAGGAGAACAGTGGCTTGTTGAAATAGGTGTTGCTTCTTAGAGGAGTTGTGTCGCTAGTATTTGGGCTCTGAGTTCTCAGAGGACCAAGCCTGGCCAGTATGTCATTGTCACCTCCTGCTGCCTGCAAATGCAGGTATAAAATTCTCAGCTACCACTCTAATACCATGTCACTATGCTTCCTGAAACAACAATAGCAAACTAAACTTCCAAATTGTAAGCCAGCTGCATTTAAACTTTTTTTTAAAAGAGTTGCCATAATTACGGTGTCTCTTTACAGCAATAAAACCCTTACCTACATAAAAAGTAAACAATAATATGAACTATAATTAATTAAAAATGTTATAAGACAGAAAAGCTTAGATATATGAAGTAAGGTTTCTTTGTTTTTAAGTTTTTTTTTTTCCAGACAGGGTTTCCCTGTGTACCCCTGGATATCCTGGACTCTCTTTATAGACCAGGCGGGCTTTGAATTCACAGGTTTCTAATTTTTCAATGCAACTAGTTTCATAAAGGCATGAAAGAAAGACTAAAGTAAATGCATCTTAAAAAAATAAGCTGAAATATATACTCTAAACTAGGCTTTTAATATTTAAGTGTTTATAGTTCTTATATTTTCAATATCATACTATTATAGTTTAAATATCCCCAAATACTTATAATACATATAAATTTAACAAAAATACAAACTGAATAAGCAAAAGAACATCAACACCTAGGGATATAACAATATTTTAAGCTTCTCCTAATTTAGTAATTTTCCTTGTATTAGCAATTGATATTGAGATTTGAAATGTTCTCACAGTTCTTTTTTGTCATATTACTCAATTATATTATGTATTGCAGTGTATTTTACTTTATATTTTGTGATTTCATGTTTTTCTTTCATCTTCCTTTCCCCCCTCTCCCTTTCTTGGACATAAGTACACCTGCTTAGGTGGCAGGCACTTATTTTTACACCTGAATATTAATATTTTATTTTCTGAGTGACCTTATACAATTCTGATTTTATAAAAATTACATGAACTCTTAAAATCTAAACCAGAGAAGTTGAGTATATTAAAGTATGTTTGCTACCTGACCTTTTTATATGTACATGATTTCATTTTCAATAAAAATTATTTCAATTTAATTTAATATATTCTCATTTAAATAACTCTAAATGTATTGTTTGATATAAAATGGCTGAATAATTTTTTTATCTAAAAATTTTTGAGTAGTTATAAAATATAACAGCCATTTGTCTAGTTTAGTCATGATATTAGTAAAATGAATTATAGTGAACTCATTATTTCTGCATTAAAGTTACTGATTTAATATTTAGAGATTTCTTAAAATATTATGAAATTTTGAGTGAATTAATAACTTTAGAATCTATTTATTCCATTAACCCAAATAAGATGTAGGGAGATATACAGTCTACTCATGTGTTTATCACTTGGCAAATATTAATGATTTTTATTTAATTTAAACATTATTTAATGAAAACATAAACAGAACACAAACTTTCACCAATTACTTTGGTAATTTTTATTTGAAAAATAAGCACTTCAATTAAAATAATTTTATCAAGTGAAATAACTATCAAAGCTTTACCTGAACTATTTTATAAATAAGTGTCAACACTGTCAAATCAATATTTTATTTAAGTGAGTGTTGACATGTGGCTTGTATATTAATTTTTTAAATACTTGGTCAAAAAAAGAGGAAAATATACATTTTTCCTACAAATTCAAAGACAAATTTGCCAAGAAGTTTGGGCAATAGAAATATAAAAATATGAATAACCTCTTTTGTGATATGATTTTGAATTTGAAGAACAACAGATAAATAGGTTTTTTTATTATAAAAAGCAAAATACCAAAGTGTATTTTAAATTTTAGCTTACTTTCTGTTAGTAACACACCTAAATTAAATTTCAGCTTACACCAAAGCAATGTGTTTTTAAATGGTTTAAATTGTTAATGCAACAAACTATTTTCATTCAATTATTCTTTGAAGTAAGATTAAAGTGATATAACATTGTTCATAAAAAATTTGAATCTAATAAACCACTGTTGTCAATTCATCAAAGAAAACTTTTGGTCAAAAATCTTTCCTAAGATGATTTACATATGGCTAGATAATTTAGGTGTCATAATCCATTACTTTCTGAAATGTAAGAAAAGTAACTAACATGCAAATACTTCTCTATAAAACATTTTATTATGTTCTTTCATAAGTGTGACTCTAGCATCCATGTGTATTTTAGTTAATTGGCACATGAATTAGTTTGCCTAATTAGCAATTCTTGTCATGAAAACTCTTCATTTTTTACTCCCAATAATTTTCAAATTTTATGGTAAGTGCAGAGTGAAAATCACCTCATACCTTTACCTCAGCGACATGGCTATGACCCTCTTAGCTGTCACTAGGGAGAACGTGTCCTGGATACTCACATTTCACTATCATAATAGAGATAACTTTCAGTTATATGGATGATAAGTATGCACAGTAAGCAAATATGTTATAAAGTAATTAATATGCTCTGTTTTATGTTTTATTTTTAGCTAATGTATCTAATTCTTTAAGGATGATGCAGGCAGCTGACAATCTTTCAAGAATTCATTTTTTCATTTTTTATTTATTAAAAGTAACACTAAAACAGATTTTTAAAATTCAGCTCAGTTTTAACTCTGTGTGTGTTTACTTATTTTGAAGACTGAAGGAGGATTCAACTGTACATGCAAATGAGGTTCTATCAGTGATTAAAATAATACCATTTAATTCAAAGAGTTTCAAGTAGGGATTTTGTTTACTTATATTCATTTAAATATTCTTTGGAATCCTTTGTTTCCTGCCTGACAGTAAAGGAAAATGTTCTAGTGAGGATTTTCTTTAATTGCCATTAGTATTCTTAATGTCTTTTAAATTCATAACATTAAATCATCAATAAAATCAGGGGCAACATGAAGCAATCATGTCATCGAGTAACTCTCAAGTATTAACTAAGATTCCTAAGTGGAATCTGAAGTAATGAAAATTACGTACCTTTCTGTGCTTGTTTAGTGGAGAAAGGCAAGGAAAAATGTCTGTGGATTTGTGCATTCCTCCTGACTCCCACAAGAAGCCTGTTGCACTTGTCATGGGGTAAGAACTTTGCATCTGTGCCTGGTCATGGAAGTTTCTTGTGTATAATTCCCCCAGCTGTGATGGCAGTAGCATGGAGTTAGGCCCTTGAATGTCAAAAGGGCAGAGTCTGCACCATCAGGTAAATCAGGAAAAAAAGACTTCCCATTCATCTTCCACCTACACCTTGCCCTAAGTGCTGGAGTTCCAGACATTCACAAAGCTCTAAATTTGGGAAATATGCGTTCTACTCCATCAACAGTGTGCATGCTTTAGAGTCCCACATAAAGCTTGAGAAGTTATAATTTAATGTTGGACATTTAATTATATTTATGTTATAAATTATATTTAACATTTATGTAAATGAAAAAGCAAATATAAATTTAGTAGCTGTTAATTTAGGAATGTGATTTTTTTCAGGTTAATACTGATTTTTTTTTTTAACAAGATTTATTCCTTTAGACCTGTCAAACAGCATTTATTTTCTTCTTTTTTAAAAACTTTTTTACTTGGTGTAGTAGCTTCTCTGGAGATGGTATGATGTCTCCTATGTGTTAGGCAGTGAGAAACGCTGTGTTACAGTACCATCAGCATTTGACATCTAAGACTGAGTACCCTGCTGTTTCCGTTCTTTGAATCTGTCACTTTGGACTTCTCAGGATGATTAGGAATTACTCTTCTGTGGCTGGAGTTTGAAAAGAACCGCAAAACAAAGACTGTGGTGTATAGTACAGTAAAGAATACTAGAAAGATCTCAAATCCATCCAATGGATAATCATGTTCACTTTGAAAAGAGTCTTTTCCTATCAATTGTGAGCATAGATTAGGAATCCTGAATATGAGAAAGAATATACATTTGATTGGAATGTTGCCTTTTTTTCCCCTCTGGACCACAAACTATTGTGAATATGATTGTGTGTTTCCTGAAAAGCTGGGCGTGTTCTCTTCAGAGAAGAATAGAATCCAAAGTGGGATGTGAATCAGTTAGTGAAGGTAAACTTACATATTTGTGATAGAACAGAATGTTGCTGATGAAACACTCTATTCATTTATAAATACATTCCTTGAAATCAGAATTTGAGAGGAAGAGACAATAGAAAAATACATAAATAATCTAAACTCAAAGCGGCTTTGTTCTAAGATATTTTAGGTACCAAAATATACTATAAAACATTCATTGGAATGCTTTCTGGCTTAAGAAGATCATAGAAAATGTAATTAATACATCATTGTAATACATGTACTTAATACATCATTGCATTTCCTATACCAGATTCAGTGAATTAACAGGAAAGTTAATAAAATTATATATATATATATATATATATATATATATATATATATATATAT
>NW_026592655.1:0-3533 GCF_907164565.1 Psammomys obesus
TATATATATATATATATATATATATATATATATATATATATATATGATGACAAGAGTAAAAAAAAACAAGTAAGTTTTCATGTTAATATAATAAAGTATAATAAGTAAAAGCAAAAACTAACACATGGAAATAGGGCAAAACAAACAGAAAAATAAGAATAAAATGAAGACACAGAAAATATATTTACTCATCACATTCCCAGGCCTCCCATAATAAGATTTAACCGGAAGCCACAATAGGTGTGCAAAGGAAAAACAATCTTTCTGCTTCCTCTTACACAGGATTTACTGAGCTCTGAGGAGAGGGAAATGGTCTAGATATCCAATTTAGGGATGAGTCTCTCTCACTCACTCTCTCCACATAATGTCTGGTTGTGTGTCTGCTTTTTCCCTATGCTGCAAAAAGAGGCTTCTCTGATGATTGAATAAGGCACTCATCTATGAGTATAGCAAAATATCACTAGGAGTCACTTTATCGCTATGCTTTTCTTTGCCTTTTGTTAAACCAATAGCACTCCATATTTCAGAGGAGGAAACAGTAAAATAGTAGTGGCATTTTTTTCCTACTTTGATCTATAGCTCAAACAATCCCAGTAGGAATTAGCGCTTCTTCGAGATCCAGCTAAATCACTCCTAGGTATATATCCAAAATATGCTCAAGTACACAAGAAGGACACTTGTTCAACCATGTTCATAGCAGCTTTATTTGGAATAGCCAGAATCTAGACACAACCCAGATGTCCCTGAACTGAGGAATGGATACAGAAAATGTGGTACGTTTACACAATGGAATACTACTCAGCAATTAAAAATTAAGAAATTATGAAATTTGCAGTCTAATGGTAGGAACTAGAAAAGATCATCCTGAATGAGGTATCCCAGAAGCAGAAAGACACACACAGTATATACTCACTTATAAGTTGATATTAGACATATAATATAGGATAAACATACTAAAGTCTGTACACCTAAAGAAGCTAAGCAAGAAGGAGACCCTCCGTAAGATGATCAATCCTCATTCAGAAAGACAAATGGGATGGACATCAGAAGAGGGAGAAAACAGGGAACAGGACAGGAGCCTACAACAGGAGGCCTCTGAAAGACTGCCTAGTAGCGTATCAAAGCAGATGCTGAGACTCATAACCCAACTTTGGGCAGCATGCAGGGAAGCATATGAAAGAAGGGGGAGTTAGTAAGACCTGGAGAGGACAGGAGCTTCACAAGGAGAGCAACAGAACCAAAATATCTGAGCACAAGGTCTTTTCTGAGACTGATACCTCCAACCAAGGTCCACTCATGAATATAACCCAGAACCCCTGCTCAGATGTAGCCCATGGCAGCTCAATATCCAAGTGGGTTTTCCTAGTAAGGGGAACAGGTCTGTCTCTAAAATGAATTCAATGGCGGGATCTTTGACCACCCCCAGTGAGGGAGGAGCAACCTTGACAGGCCACAGAGGAACACAATGCAGCCAGTCCTGATGATACCTGATAAGCTAGGGTCAGATAGAAGGGGAGGAGGACCTCCCTATCAGTGGACTTGGAGAGGGGATTGGGAAGAGATAAGGGAGGAAGGGTGGGATTGGGAAGGAGCGAGGGAGGGTGCTACAGCTGGGATACAAAGTGAATAAATTATAATTAATATAAAAAATTAAAAATTTAATTAAAAAATCTAAATTAGAGCTGGGTAATTACAGTTTTAAAATCAGCCTTACCAGGCCACGGTAGAGGACAATGCAGCCACTTTTGATGAGAACTGATAGACTAAGATCAGAAAGGAGAGGAGAACCTCCCTTATCAGTGGACTTGGGGAGTGACATGCATGCAGAAAGGGGAGGGAGGGTGGGATCGGGAGGGGAGGAGGGAGGGGCTTATGGGGAGATACAAAATGAATAAAGTGTAATTAATAAAAAAAAAAGAAAAAAATTAAACCTATCTATCTATCTCTCTATCAGTTACTTATTTACTTATATATTTATTTATTTTATATGCTGGCTGTAGCCCCCTTCTCCCTTTCCTCTAGGCTCCACCCTCCCTCCCTCTTCCCCCTATCTCCCTCTTCTACTCCTTAGAAAAAAGGAGCTACCATCCCCCCTCATCAACCCACATCAAGTTACATCAAGACTGAGTGCATCCTCTTCTTCTGAGGCCTGGCCAGGCAGCCCTTTATGGGCAGTAATCAGAAAGAAACAAAGCGTGTACAAGTCAAAGACATCCTCTCACTTCTTTTACTAGAGAACCCACATGAAGACCAAGCTGCCCATTGGGTACATTTGTGCAGGGGATCTAGTTCCAGTCCATGTGTGGTCCTTGTTTTGTACTTTAGTCTCTGAAGACCCTCTGGGTCCTGGTTAGTTGGTTCTGCTACTCTTATTATCAGCTCCCATCATGTCCAGGTCCTTCTACCCTTCCTCCAACTTCTTTTCTCCAAGGCTTTCTGCACTCTGACCTAACATTTTGGCTATGAGTGAGTCTCATTGTCTGTTTTGATCCATTGCTAGCTGTAGCCTCTCAGAAGATAGCTATGCTGGGCTCCTGTCTGCAAGCATCACAGAGTATCATTAACAGTGTCAGTGGTTGGTTCTCTCCCATTGGTGAGTTTCAGGTTGGGCCAGTGACTGACTCATTAGAACAGTGTTTTTTTATTTTTATTATTTTTTTCATTAATTACATTTCATTCACTTTTTATCTTCCATAAGCCCCTCCCTCCTCCCCTCCCAAGCCTACCCTCCCTCCCCCTTCTTTATGCATGCCCCTCCCCAAGTCCACTGATAGGGGAGGTGTCCTCGATATCATCAGGAGTGGCTTCATTGTCATCTTCTGTGGTCTGGTAAGGCTGCTCCCCCCTCAGGGGGAGGTGATAAAAGAGCAAGCCAATCAGATTATGTCAGAGGCAGTCCCTTAACTGATGTTTTTATCATCAAATCTTAAAAATATAAAAATACACTTAAATAAGACCCTGGATTTTTAAATATTTTATGAGCCAAACATGATATAGACTATTGTTAAAAATGACTAGGCCCCAAAGAAAATGGGAGAAGTTATCCTGAAAAGGCTATATAATATACAATCTAGTCTATAACATTCTACTTGAGACTAATCTGTGAAATAATGTAAAAGGTTACTGATTGCTGGATTTCAGGAGGAGAGAAAAAGGGATGAACAGATGATGAAATACACAGCATTTTCAGAATTTTGCAAGTAAAATACATCATACCTGAAAAAAAAATATGTGATTTTTAGCACTTACAAAATCTGAAGAAATATTCTATAGAATTAATTTTACAATAATTAAATGTTTCCATGTTTTATATAACAAAGATCAGGATTTTTCATCTGAACTTACAAAAGAAAAATACATGAAATCTAGATAATAGGCAAATAGCTTTTAAATATTCCTACATCAAATATGGCAGTAAAACGATTGAATTTATCACTTGCTTTTTCAATTAATCTGAGAATTAATATTTAACTCATTGTTTTCTACACACACACACACACACACACACACACACACGCATCTGTATGCACTGA
>NW_026592656.1:0-13640 GCF_907164565.1 Psammomys obesus
AACCCCTGAGATTATTTTTTCCATCTCTTGTATTCTGTTGGTGATGCATGAGTCTATAGTTACTGTTCACTTAGATTTTTCATCTCCAGAATCCCCTCTCTTTGTGTTTTCTTTATTGCTTCTGTTTTCATTTTCAGACCTTCACCTGTTTGTTTGTTTGTTTGTTTGTTTCTTGATTTTCTTGGCATTCTTTAAGGGATGTACTAATTTCTTCTGGTTTTTTATTTGTCTTTTTCTCAATTTCTTTAAGGGATTTTTTTTCTTTTCTTCTTTAAGTACCTCCATCATCTTCATCTTCAAAGTTTGTTTTAAGGTCGTTTTCTTGTGCTTCAGCTGCATTGGGACAATCAGTGAGGTGGTGGTGGGTGGTGGAATGGGTCTTTGGGACAGAGCCTGGTCAGTGTGGCAGCTCTGCTAGCAAGCTGTTCTGAGAGAGACCATTTCTCATTCAAATTTATAAAAAATAAATATAGAATTTAAAACAGAACTTCTTCATTCTTGTAGTATTTTCTGATGTCACCTTGTTGATACAGACCTTGTGATCTGAATCCAGTTTCCAGCAGGTCCCTCCAGGAACCCCTTTGCTCACCAATGTCTCCTCTTCCCCTCAGGCAAAGGCCTGTCACAGTAAAGTGTTAGGTGATGGATCAGGGGTCTCTGGGTCTGAGACTTCCAGAGAAAATCTCTGGATAAAGAGGATTCATATTCAAAAACGTGTGTGTGTGAGCAGGCACATGCTCCCTAGTGCGTGTGCACGTGCACGCGAGCGCGCGCGCGCGCACACACACACACATATACACACAAAGTTACAAAAGGATCTACTTTCTTTGAAGAGACAACTCTACCTCAAAGGATGGCAAACTACTCTCAGGTTCACCAGCAACCAGGACTTTCTTGTGGTCATTTGCTGAAGAATCCTGGGTCAGCATTAGACAACTGAGTCAACTTTAGGATCCACGTACAAGTACCCTCAGTCCCTCCACTCACAAAGAGGTGGCACCAAGCTGTCACCTCCTTACTCTTCCCTCTCTGCCCCCACGACTCATCCGAGAGTCACAAGATGACAAGGGCATCTTCTGAGTAACAGGTTCACCGGAAGGAGCAAAGCAAAGCAGCAGACACATCTGGAAGATAAAGGACGCATCTAAACTGGCAAAGGAGCTGGTTCAGGTAGCAAACTCCTTTCCATGCAATAATAAAAATTTGATTTCAGTCCTCCGGGGACGTAGCCTGAGCTAAGGATTGTGCGTTCTTTCCTGCGGTCGAAGAAGAACAAAAAATCCCTTCCAAACCCCAGAAGAG
The DNA here is from genome assembly GCF_907164565.1 of Psammomys obesus. Classification (NCBI taxonomy): domain Eukaryota; kingdom Metazoa; phylum Chordata; class Mammalia; order Rodentia; family Muridae; genus Psammomys; species Psammomys obesus. Next base: position 1,303 of record NW_026592656.1, read on the forward strand.
CAGTGTAGTCTTGGAGAGCATGCGCTGGAGCAGTTTTTTAAATATTTGTTATGACAACAAAACCTCATATGCTAGAGGTGTATCCCAGAGCTCCTGGCAGGCTATGCTAATGCAGGTGACAGCCTATGTGATGGGATATCAAGACCTACTGGGTGCGCAGGTCCCAAGGGACAATTTGGGCGTGGCTTTCAGAGCCGTGGGTAGCCAGGGTTGGGAGGAGTCTGGTGCTGGCGCTAGGGACTAGAAGTCTTTCTTCGAAGGACTGGCTTGCTGCAGACAGAGTACTGGCAGCTCCGCTGAAGGCTGAGCAGGAACAGACTTTGAGGAAGTCCAGGGAGCGCTGGAGGGCCGAGGCCAGGTTCTCTCCGTCTGTGAGACAGTGCTGGGACACACGCGCCGCCCTAGTGATGCGGGGCGGAGCCTGGGCACGGCTGGTGACCGGGTTAATGCTCCTGGTCCTGGGAGAAGGCCAGCAAGGTAGGTGACTGGTGAGGGCAGCATAGAGGCGCTGCCTGGAGCCAGGAGTGAGGTTTTGCCAAGCTGCGTGACCCCGACCTGGAATTAACTTTGTGCTCCGGCTGTGGGAACCTCCTCTTCTTGGAACCTCTTGGTCCTCTTTTGATTTCTTTTGTTCGCTGCAGATCTCCTGATCCTAAAACTCCTTTAATTTGCTGCAGAAGCCTTAGCCGAATCTACCGAGCACCAGTACAGGCAAGAGGACCCTAATTAGTTAGACACTAATGGTCTCCCCTCCCAGGCCACCTCTGCGAACAAACTCTGAAAGCTGCTTCTCCAAGTACACCACTGGGCTAGTTTCCTATATTATAGCTTTCCCAGCATTTGGTACAGTCAGTTTTCTACTGCGAAAGCGAACTTGCTGGGACAAACACCCTCTCCCACTTCATCAAAACACGGCAGAGAAATGTGCAACAGAGTGACGTTAATGACACAGACGACCAAAGTCACATCCAAAGCCTTTCTGAGCGTCTTTGTACTCCTACCGAAAGGAATACTAAACAAAAGGTAGCTTAGTCTTGTTTAAGTTACCTGTCTCTTTTGAGAAGTAACTGACAGGTTCAGCTGTCTGTAGCTTGAAAAAAGCCACATGAATCATTACTAAAGGTTGAAGATGTAATTGTCTTTGTACCGTTATGTCAATTTTGAACAGTTTTATCAACATAAGTTTGGCCTGAAAAAGCAGGGTTCGAGAGAGAAGCAAGCATTTCCCACGTGGATTTTTTTTTTTTTAAGATCATCAACACTCAGTCTATTTCTAGAAATGCATTTCCTTAACTAAGTGTTATTCATCTGTGACTTAGGTTTGTTTAGATACACCAGGTATTCAGAAAAAAAAAAAGCTTTTCTTAAACTAACATGGTAGCTGCGTATATTCCTAGGCACAGGAGAGTGTGATTGAATCTAGGTATCCAGCGTCTATAGAGCAGAGCTATCTTCTTAAACCCGTTTTTTATCAAGGTTACTGAGAATCTCTGAGTTCTTCTCTTTCTCATTCTTTACACAATACAGAATACATTTCAGTCAACTCTAGTCAGCACACTGCTGTAGAACATTAAGACTTATTCCTTGAAAGTAAGGAATGTCATTAAGAACTTTCAAAACTCATGCACAGTAAGTACTGAATAATGCTGCCGTTATGTTTTCAGAAAATGCTTCTAAACATAATTATTAATATATTCAAATATTTAGAAAGATGCTTCTAAGTTTACTGTAAATCACATTGAAAACTATTCGGATGGAATGTAGACCACCCGCAGCACTCACCTAAAATGTGCTATCATGTTAGTATATCCCTATCTATCTATCTATCTATCTATCTATCTATCTATCTATCTATCTATCTATCTATCTATCTACAGCCATTTCATAGTCAAGTTTACAGTCCAAACCTGTTAAAGCTAATTTTCCCATCCCCCTGTCCCCTCGCCTATAGGAAACTACTATTCTGCTTTCTGTTTTAGGTATTTGTATTTTATGTAAACGAGATCATATTAAAGGAATAACTTTTCATATAATGCAATGTTTTGAAGATCTACCATGATACAGTATGGATCACAACCTCATTCACTTTTAAGGTTGCTAAGTATTCTCCTGTAAGGAGACAGCACACACTGTGCATGCATTTTTCTGTCGGGTGGATTTGTTTGCTTCTGTCTTTCTGCTTTTATAAATAATGTTACCACAAGCATTTCTGTATTAGGGTTTGTATGAACACATTTGTATTTTCACCCAGGAAGAGATTTACTGAGTCAGAGGTTGGCTATGATTAATCATTTGCAGAATAGCTAGTGTCTTTCCGGAGTAGCTGCTCTGTTTTATAGTCCTATAGCACAAGGAGGTTTCAATTTATTCACACACCTGCTAACATTTGGAGTTACTTGACATTTTTATTTTAGCCAACCTAGTGGATGTCAGCTGGCATATTTCACTGTGGTTTGATTTGCATTTCCCTGGTGATTAATGGTTTTAAGCATGTCTTATTCATTTGTATATTGACATGTCCATATAGTCTTTGGAAAAAGCCCTACTTAGATCTTGGGTTTTTGTTGTTGTTGTTGTTGTTTATTTATATGAGTTGTTTGCTTATGTTAGACTTAAATTTTACCACCTAGATAATATGCAATTATTTCTACCATTTTGTTCAGTGGATTATCTTTATTTTTACCCCATATCCTTTGCGGTACAAAATTTTTTGGTTTTTTGTTTTGTTTTTGAGAAACAGTTTTACTATATATCCCAGGCTTGCCTGAAACATTTATTCCTCCTCCTCTTCAGCATGTTGGGGTTACCACCATGCTGAGTTTTAATCCTTAATTTTCAATGAAGTTGGATTTCTTTTTAATTAGTGTCTTAGCATATTTCTCATCTAATTCTCAGCTTTAGAGAATTATGATCTTGCCTATTACGGGAAACCAAAGAGCAATGTGTTATGAGTAATGGTGAAAGCCCATTTCCATATTCTAACACTGTTTATCTATCATTTATAACATGACACATTCTCTCACAGTATTTGATATGCAAGTACTATAGATCTTATTATATGCTTGGTTGACCTAAATCATACCAGAAAGTAGATGAACAAACAGCTGTGTAAATTTATATGAACTTTTGTTTGGGGGGATTTCCAACATGCTGAGGCTTGCCTAGAAAGCTTGTCAAATCATGACAGTGATGACTATAAAGGATTGCAGAGCTATTCATTCAGAACTTGACAAAGATAAGCTTGTCCTTCCATCACTGTCAGCCTAAACATCATCACAGTGCGCACTTAACTCTACATTATATTTTAGAGCTGAGACTCATCTTTTGCCTGATTTGAGGACCCTTTCCCTCCTACTGGGTTGCCTCATCCGGCCTTCATATAAAGGGAGGGGCCTAGTCTTATTGCAGCTTTCTCTGCCATGTTTGATGATCCTCCTGAGGGGCCTGCCCTCTTCTGAAGGGAAAGGAGGAGGACTGGATGGGAATGAGACTGAGGAGAGTTAGAAGGGAGAGACTGGGAGAGGAGGAGAGGATGTAACTAATATATGAGAGAAGAATAAACAAACAAAAACAACTTTTAGAAGAGTGCTTTCTTTCTTACTAATATTTTTTAAACTTTCTGCTCTTAACATTCTATAAGTGACAAGCATATTTTTAGGAAAGAAACTATGAAGTAACATAAAAATATAAAGCATATTACTTTTCTCTACTAAGAATCTTTCTCAATAAAATAAAAAAATAAGTGAAGTAAAATTCTCATTTAAATATTATACGCTCCTCCAATATTGATACTGTCAGATAGTAATGTCCCCTACAATTACTTCTTATGATGCTTTGGATTAGGAATTTTTTAAAGCAGCATATTAAGAAGAAATGTGAGGACTATAAAGGTGAAGGAGAAATAATACATAGAATTAAAACAGACTTACGGGCTGGTGAAATTGCTCAGTGGTTAGAACACTTGCTATGCCAGTGTGAAGACCTGTGTTGTAAATAATTCTATAAGCATGCCTGTATCGCATGCTAACATGCATACCCCATGTACACCTGAGGAAGAAAATTAATTTACAGACTCTTCCCTAATGAAAGTTAGATTGGAGAGAATAGATCACAGAAAATATTTCAGCAATTTATGTAAATTCCATTACTAATACCCTTTGACATAATATCTTTAATTCTGAACCATGTGTGATGCTCTTGCATTGAAGGACATTAGAATTCTTTTTAAAGTTAAATGAAATAGTGGTATTCATATTTAGTAAGATATTTGTCTGATGCTTACAGTTTGTAATCATCAAAGTTACTGGAATTATAAAGTGAAGTTCTTCCTAGAAAACATACATCTATGGAGGAACAAGCCCTCCTGTTGACTCTAAAATCTTGCAGTAAATACAGGAAACTTAGGGTGAAGGCACCGCACAATTACAAAAATAAGAGTGACATTTAAAAAGTTGAACGAGCACATTGCATCTTGTTGTCTGGGAGGGATGGGATTTTAGTGCTTGCTTTAGAAAAAATTTGCTCAAGGAAGCCCACTAATGATGTTTCAATCAGGAGGACTAGACCCAAGAGGAACCCTTTCAAGACTGGTGATTTGTCACAATAAACACATCTTAACTCAAGAGCACTCATCTCTGTGGCTCTCTCGGCTCAAGCCAAGTGAAAAGAAAAACTTCAGTGCTTTGGTATCTTAAGATCCGATCCTGTTTTATCAGGTATCTTCAGCACTGGCTGCAAAGCTCTCCTCTGTGGCCTAACAGGACTGCTCCTCCCTTGGGGGGTGGGGAGGCCAAAGAGCCAGTCATTGAGTTCCTGTTAGAAATAGTCCTTGTTCCCCTCACTATGGGAAACCAATTGGTTACTGAGCTACCACAGGCTACATCTGAGCAGAGGTTCTAGGTTACATTCATACATGGTCCTTGGTTGCATGTCAGTCTCAGAAAAGATCCTGTGCCCAGATATCTTTGGTCCTTGTGGAGCTCCTATCCTTTCCTCATCAGACTAACTCCCCTTCTTTCTTATGATTCCCTGTACTCTGCCAAAGGACTTGGCAAGGGGCACGGTGGAGATGAAGGAGGGAGGGAGGGACTGGGAGGGAATGAGGGATCGGGACACGGCTGGGGTACAGAGTTAATAAAATGTAACTGATAAGAAAAAAATAAAATACAAAAAATAAATAAATTAATTAATTAATTAAAAAAAAAAAGATCCGAGTTGCTTATTGCATCTCTAGAAAGTGAAAGATAAATCATCTTTGACTTGCTCAGAGTCCCTGATATTTTGATGGCCTTTGTGTGTGTGTGTGTGCAATAGTGAGTACAGATTTCTTTAGGAGGGAAATCAGTTGTTCAGCATAAATTTAACTATGCTAGTGAACAAAGCATATGGCATAAGAAACCTCATCTCTCTGTCTAGCTCAGGAGTGCTCTCCTGCGGGCCACCATCTTCTTCAGAGTCCTTACAGAAGCGTGCACTTTGACTCAGTGTACCTCCAGCAATCAGCTGCTCAAGACCTGATCTGTGACCATTCTCTCACCCCTGGATGGTACCGATTTCTCATCTTTGACAGACCTGCTGAGATGCCAACCAAATGTGTTGAGGTACTTTTTCTCTTACCAATGTGTTCATGTTTAGTAGATTAACTTAATTTGAAATATGTCTATAATACCTACTTTAATGCTAATCGCTATGATAATAATGTTATGCCCCATTTGGTTCACAAATGTTTGAACCACAATCTTAGATAATTTCCACAGCTGTGGAACACAGTGGAATAGAAAGCGTTCTCCATCAAATTATGCAGGACACATATATTCCTATGCATAAGTCTCCTGGTTACCCCATTAGCAGGCCAAATTTTAAACATAGGTCCAGGTATATTACCGCAGGAAAACTGCCACTAAAGAATGCTTTTGAATTTTTTCCTTCAATACTCCTCAGTTGCTGTCTGACATTTCCTTTCTTAGCTGTGATAGCTCAAAACCTATAAATCCATTACCTTGTATTTCATAACTGAAGAAAACTCAGACTGTCAGTGAAATTTCCAAGCTTTTCTTGAGACAGGGTTTCTCTGTGTAACAGAGCCCTGGCTGTCCTGGACTGGCTTTGTAGATAAAGCTGGCCTTGAACTCACAAAGATCCTCCTACCTGGTGCCTCCCAAGTGCTTGGATTAAAAGGTATGTGCTACCATGCTTGTTGGCTCAAAGCTTTTTTTCTAATGCAATATATGTGATGTGTGTGTGTGTGTGTGTGTGTGTGTGCGTGTGCATGCCAGAGTTAATATTGGGTATCTTCTTTGATTTTTTTATACTTAGTTTTTGAAAAAGAATCAGGATTCCCCCCTCCCCCCCCCCCCCATGAGGCTAGAACGCGTAGTTCAGAAAGCCCCGGGGAAATATTCTGTCTCTCTCTTCCCAGAGCCAGGATCTATAGGCATGTGCCATGCCTGTATATTTTATGTCGACACTGAAGCTCAAACTCCAATCTTCATGTTTGTACGTCAAGCACCTTATTAACTTAGCTATCCCCCCAGCAAGCAAATATTTCCTGGTTCCACTTTACAGACAGTATTATTACTGCTATAAATCAATAATCTGGAGGCCTATGGTCTCAGGATGTAGAGTTCTAGTCTTCAAACCCACTATGCAACATGTATACATGTATACTACATATATGCATACATGCTTGTAAACAGACAAGCGTGAGTCTTTCAGGTATGCCCCCATTTAATTCTTCTGCTTTTCCTTTTTCTTTTACTGTCCTAGAGGTTGAACCCAGGGTATCACACAGCCTAGGCAAGCTACATCCTTAACCATGTTTAAGATCTATGCTTAAAATCCCACCCTATGGTTTTCTGCAAGTAAACCTTTCACTGGGCTCACTTCTTCCACGCAGTTGGTGATGCTCTTCATCCCAGCAGAACCTTGCCTACCCAGTTACCGCTAATGGCTTTGTTCACACAAGGAGCTCAGAGATGAACGTTTTCTTCCAAATTGCCTCCAAGCATAAGAGAAATAAATACAAAACACTATTTCTTGAGTATTCCTCAGCTACTGTGAATTGGGCTGAGAACTCTAGTTATCTGAACCATAACTTTCAAATGAAAAGCCACCAGTAACTCAGCTACTCATACTGACATGATATAGACATCTCTTCTACCTATGTTACTGTGACAAGGTGGTGATTCATTCTGTCCCTGTTATTGCCACTATAATCTTGTCCACATAATCTAAGGAATAAGACTAAGATTATATTGTAAACTTTCATTACTTCAGACTCTGTTTGTGGTATCAAAATGGTAACGAAGTATTTGAACGATGATGTTTATTTTGCAGCAAATATGTTTCTTGCGCTGTCGGTATTGTGGGTATATAGCCTCACTTGATTTCAAAGTGAGACTTTGTGTTAGCACATGAAGCTCTTTATAAAAACGTGGATGCAGACAGAGTTTGAATCCTGAAACCAAAGTCATTACCATTGGAGGCAGAATAACATACAATGTTGCCACAACATGAGTCCTTTGCCACATAGCAAGCTTCCACATAGCTCAATGGATGGTTTCTGAGGAGTAACCAGGCACGTTTATTTTTGTTTGTTTGTTTGAAATCCAAACTTTTGTACAAAAATTGTAATATTCAAGAAATAATCCAAGTTGATAATCATCACTAATGAACTGGCATCGCACCTTGTGTATTGTGTTATTCTGTTTTTTTAACCTAGAATACACAGAACTACTAACTACTAATCATATGGTGAGAATCTACCATATAAAACTGTGCCTTATCAGAGCACTTTTTATCTTAGTATCACTCATCTTTTGAAAGTTATTTAGACACAGGTGTTTCCTTTCTCAAAATTTAAAAGAAAGTGGTATTTCTTTTCTCTACAGGATGATACAAGCCTGTTGAAATAAGTTTCTATTTGTTTAATTTAAATAATATACATGAATCATAAAAAAGAACAAAGAAAAGAGAGGAAACATAGCAGTGATTTTTCATAATCACCTTAGTTGTAGCTATCACATTAATGTTCCCTCTCTTTTTATTTAATTTTTGCAACATAGTTTTCTGGCAAGTACATCATTAGCGTTTTCCTGTATTATAAATATATCATGTGATTTTTGGAAATAATATGTGTAATCATTGTAATTTTAGTATGGCCAATAAAATTTTTCTAAGAAATTAATGGAACTATCTTTTAAAGTATTGGAATATATAAACTATTTAGAACATAGTGATAATTTTTACTTCCCATAGCAATAGATTAAAAATACATCTCTTGATAATGTGTATTCTCACACGTTCTTTAAACATTTGTATTTATTTCATTTGAGAATTATGAATTAATGATCTTAGAGTTTGTAATTAAATAAAATTACCTAAATAAAATAAAACAAATGCAATAATATAGCAAAAATAGTAGCATACTAAAAAATACTACTTACAAATGATTTTTCATTTAATTGTTCGTTTTATATTTTATGGTTATTAATTAATGGTATCTATCAACCTTTCCTTTATGGTTTTCCTTTGTTTTTTAATATGAAGACAGTAAAATTAATGACAGAAAGCAGGTCAGTGATTACTGGCTTTTCCTGCTTAGATACTGTGTTTTCATTTACACTTTAGCTGAGCTCTTTAAGCATGTACCACTGTCTGCTGAGAGTATCAGAGGAAGATGGTGATCACCTTGTCCAGAGTCAGCCCCAAAGTCCTTGGGCTCTTCTCAAAGTTTTGTCTTTCTCGTAGCTTAATTTGTCATTGAATTACAGTTTTCTTTCTTAAAAGAATGTTGATAGCAGGCTTGAAACAATGTTTTAACTTTGTTTTTCCAAGTTGCTAAATAATTTTTCTACATCAGAGTATAAATAGCACCTTTCTTTTCACTTGGCTTTTATTTTGTTCTGTCTCTGAATTAATATTAAATATACATTATCTCCAGCAATTGTGCAAAAATTCCCAAGATCAGTTGACAATTGTGCTATGTATTGATACACTTTCAGTTTAATGACTTTTTTTTTTATAATGTGTCACTATTTTAGTAAACTATCTGAAGTTGAATTTCTCATTTATAACACATATGTAAAATTATGGTATTTCCATTGAATGGGTTATATTAGTATTAATTAATAGTGTATTAACTTGGTGTTTTTTAAATTTAGTTTCTCATGCAGTAGATATATAAGTTGTTTTTTAAGATTATTTATTTGTGTGTAGGAGTGTTTTGCCTTCACGTGTGTATTTATGCCACATGCATGCCTGGTTCCCATAGACATCAAAAAGGGTGTCGGATCCCCCAGGACCTGAAGTGTAGAAATGGTTATGAACCACTATAAGGATGTAGGGATCCTTATAGTTATGAACCACTATAAGGATCCAGGTCTTCTGGGAGAACAGCAAGGGCACTTAACTGCCAAGGTACACCTCCAGCCCTAAGTTATGTTATTCGTAAACTAATTGATAATTCACTGTTCTGAAGATTATTTAAAAGAAAAATGTAAGGTTTTTATTTGTATGAAATTAATTGGGTTTTCAACTCTTACTTTCTCTGCAATAAAAGATGAACCGCTGTGGAACCCAGGTTCCCATCTGGCTGTCCCTGAATGGCTCAGAAACACTGCCTCTTCCTGGGGAGATCAAGAAACTGACGGCTTGCGCCACTTGGCAGTTTTTGTTTAGTACTAAAAAAGACTGCTGCCTCTTCCAAATCCCCGTGTCTGTAAGAAACTGCGGCGATTTCTTTGTGTACTTCCTCCAACCCACGCAGGGATGTATGGGCTACTGTACTGAAGGTAAGAAAGCATAGTAATGCTTTGAACGGCTAACTGTAGAAACGTATGTGCGTTTGTATTCTGACTAGATTGTCCTGGGCTGATGTCAGTAGGAGACTTCCTCTGTCATTATTGCTAAATTGAAACTGACTTTCTGGGTTAAACTGACCAGTTTATTTAGGTACTTGCTAATCTCTTGAAGTGCTCAAAAAAAAAAAAAAATCCTTGTTCTCACAAAAGTATCAAAGCAGACTTAAGTGCACATAATGCCTGAGCTGCGTAAGAAACTGGGGTTCTTTTTATCCTTCCCTTTCCTAAATTTCTATGATGTGATGGATAGCAAGCAAATGTCTGAACATTTGGATTTCTGCGGTATTTTATTTCTCATTAGCAGCTTGTTGAGTGTTTACACAGGGCAAAGAATTATGTTAGGCTCTAGTGATGGTTACTGTCAGAATCAAGATAAGTGTGACATCTCCTCTAGTGGAATACCTCAAACAGTTCATAAAAGCAAGCCAGATATAGCTCACAAAGATGAGAATAAATGTCTGTGCATTCCACAAGCAATGTTTCCCTAAAGAGGACTTTGCCATTGTGTTTGTCGTGTACTTGCATGTTGGAGTGATTGCCTAGCAGCTACATAGCTTTAATCTACAGTGCTTAAAAAAAAAAAAAAAACACTATAAAACTTGAAGAAACAAGCAAAACAATAATTTGCAGCTTCTGTACCACCTAGATAATTACCTTTATTTCGATGGTGGTCTGGATTTCACAGCGTTCTTTCAAATGATAGTGTATAGAAAAGAAAAGAAGAAAAGAGCAGTGTTTCCCCAGGAAAGGAGACTGGTACATGATAGATTTGATCAGTGCGAGCATCCCTGAGGACAGAGCCGGAGGGCACCCACATTGTCTGTGAGCTCACTGTAAGGACTCTAGATGCGTTACTCTTCCACAGAGGCCAGTTTCTCAGCTTAATCATAAAAGAACTGGTATAAATGCAGATTAAGAAATATTCCAGAGAACACATGAGCATAATATGTTTCAGAAGTGACAAGGGCAAGGAAGTTTCAGAAAAGAATGAGAGCTGTCATAGACTGAAGGAAAACATTCTGAGTGATGCACAGTGATTTCCTGGAATGGATATTGGAACAGAAGAGGCCATCAGCAGGGGAAACTGTGTTTTGTTTTGTTTTGTTTTGTTTTGTTTTGTTTGTCTAATGTAGTCCCAAGATCAGCTTCCCAATTTTGACCAATACATTCTTGCCTTATAATGTGCTAACATTTGCAGAAGATGGCTCAGAGTTTTTTATATGGGGATGTTTTGTATTAAGTTTCTTTATGTGTGTGAATCTAAAATTATTTTAAACTAAAATTTTTATAACAAAACAAAACCAAATTATTTTTTAATCTAATGCGTTTTTAATTAAAGAAAGCCAACCAGTACAACAGACACAGACTGTTTAAAAACAGCATCCTTTTGCTCTGGAAAATTAGTTCTGGAAATGCCCTCTGAACAGCTGATGAGTCCAAACTGACATTTGAATGAGGAAAATTAGTCAGTCATGAAAAAAATGTGATAGGAACAGAGTAAAGAGACATCACAGAAGATGAGAACCAGGAGTGACGGAATTGTGGGATGTTCCGTTGGTTTAAGAACTTAGGTCAGATCAGAACCATGTTGTAAAGTCTTAGGGGATTTTTCAGTAGATGGTGAATGCAGTCTGAGGACTGTGTGCTAAAGGCACTGCTCCTGGAGAAAGGTTTCTGTAGAACAGTTTCTGTTGCGTTAGTTCCGTAGAGAAGCATGGTTGGCTTACATCAAAGGGACTGAAATGACTTGTACTAATGACAAAGCACAGAGAGTATTGAGCTTAGATGTCATTTTCAGACAAAATATGCATAAATTACACCGCCTGCTTATGTTGTTGGAGTAATATTTATCTCCTAACTGATAAAGCACATGCCTAGTATAGTTTAGAGGATAAATTTAAAGTCTTCCGTCATTCATGCATTTACTAATTGCAATTAATCATATTAATGGAAAGATTAAAAATTGCTGTAGGAGGGAATGCTGCAAGCAAGGGAAGCATGTAGTTCCCAATCAGGAGACCATAGGGAAACCCTCTTTGGATCAGATGGCATTGACACTGAGAGCCGGGGGGTGCACAGGCCATATTCAGAGCAAGTGTGTCGGTATCAGCTAACAGCATCAGCAAGGAGTAGACCCTCAGGGGGTGAGTATGGTGTGCTTAGAGTGACAGCAGAGCAGAAATATTGGGTGCCCGTGAGCAAGGGAGAGCCGAGGAAGGCTTCTAGGGTACCACAGCAGTGCCATCATCAAGGAGCTCTGCACTGTTTCATCAGATCATATTGAAACAAGGGAGCAACATCCACTGGTGGAAGAGAGTGGTGATAGTACGGTTGGAGAAAGTAGAAGGTGAAGACTCAGGAAAAACAAGGTTTTTTTTTTTTTTCTATCTGGTAAAATACTGGTGGAAGAGAGTGGTGATAGTATGGTTGGAGAAAGTAGAAGGTGAAGACTCAGGAAAAACAAGGTTTTTTTTTTTT
>NW_026592657.1:0-1114 GCF_907164565.1 Psammomys obesus
TTGATGTGTGAGGTTTGATGTGTGAAGTAAGTAATTTTTTTTTTTTTAATGTGGGTGCCTTTGTATTTGGAGTGTAGAGATTTAGAATTGAGACTTTATCTTTGCAAATTTTCTTTGGATGAGTATGAAATGTCCTCTATCTCTTTTGATTAATTGTAGTTGGAAGTCTATTTTATTAGATAAGATATTTGAATAGATACACCAGCTTGCTTCTTGGGTCCATTTTCTTGGAAAATCTTTTTCCCATCATTCATTCTAAGCTAATGTCTATCTTTGATGTTGGGGTGTATTTCTTGTATGCAACAGAAGGATCCTGTTTTGGTATTCGCTTTGTTAGCCTGTGTCTTTTGGGGGGGGATGGTCAATTGAGATCATTGATATTGAGAGATATTAATGACCAATGATTAACAATCATTCCTGTTACTTGTTGGTGGTGGCAATGATAGTGTGTGCGTGCGTGTGTGCGCGTGTGTGTGTGTGTGTGTGTGCGCGCACGCGCGCACATGCTTCCCTTCTTTGGGTTTTGCTGGTGTGATATTATTTACAGCCTGCATTTTAGTGGGTGTAGTTAATCACCTTGGGTTGGAGATTTCTTTCTAGTACTTTTTGTAGGACTGGATTTGTGGATATTATTGAAATTTGACTTTGTCATGAAATATCTTCTTTTCTCCAACTATGGTGATTAAAAGTTTTTCTGGGCATAGTTGTTTGGGCTGGCATCTGTGGCTTAGAGTCTGTCCAGGCCCTTCTGACTTACAGAATCTCCATAAAGATGTCAGATATCATTCTAATGGGTGTGCCTTTATATCTTATTTTTATATGTTGTGCCTTTATATGTTGCCTTTTTCTCGTGCAGCTTTTAATATTCTTTGTTCTGTATGTCTAGTGTCTTGATTATTATGTGGTAAGAGGATTTTCTTTTCTAGTCCAGTCTATTTGGTGTTCTGTAAGCCTCTTGTACCTTTGTACAGATGTCTTTCTTTAGGTTAGGAAATTTCCTTCTATTATATTATATTTTCTGTTTCTTTTTTTTTAATTTTCTGGGTTTTGAATAAGGGTTGTTCTCCTTCTTTTACTCCTATTATTCTTAGGTTTGGTCTTTTCATAGTTTCCC
>NW_026592658.1:0-2068 GCF_907164565.1 Psammomys obesus
ACACACACACACACACACACACACACACACACACACACACATTTTCCTATAAGTTAGAATCTTTTCCCTCATCACCTCATCTTCCCTCAGTACATGTCTGTGTCCACATTTGGCCTGACTCAGTCTAGCCAATTCTTGTGCCCAAAGTAAAGTCTACTTTCAGAGGTGTGTGTGTGTGTGTGTGTTGGGGCAGGAGGTGATAAGGAAGCGGAAGGGAGAAGAGGGAGAGAGTGCTGAAAAGATAGATAATTCTATCAGTAAAATGCCCAGCACACAAGCATGAAGACCTGGGTTTGATTCCCAAACCCGCATAAACAGGCAAAGGCACAGGCTGGAGAGATGGAGAGGTGGCCAACAGGTATGCATATCCACATGCAGGCAAAACAGACACACATAAAACAAATTAACTCTAAAACACATTTTTAAAAATCTCTTTTTTTTTTTTTTTTAAAGTGGCACTTGTTTGTAATTCTAGTGTTGGGGAGATAGAGACAGCAGGATTCCAGCCAACCAAAGCTAATCAAAAAGCCTCCGGCCAATGAGAGACCTCATCTGGACAATTAGGGCTGGAAGGAGGCAGCACCTGAGGAATGGTACCTGAGGCTGACCTCTAGAGTCTGTACCAGTGTGTATGCACATGCGCACACACACACGCACACACACACAAACACACAAATACACACACACACACACAGAAGAAAGAAGGTGCATTGCACGGACACAGATTGTAGTCACTTTAATGTCTGTTTACCCCATGAATCATGAGCACACAGGGTTTTTGTCTACATCAGGCAGCATCCAATGCTGTCCTCTCGAACCCTGTTCAGAAGAAGCGGTTCAGTAGAGGGAATTTAACACGGTGGCTAATTGCGAGGCTGGAGAAGGACCGAGAAGCCAACAGGATGGCAAGCTACCCAGAGACTTGCCACAGCAGAGTCCCTCTACCACCTGTATGTTCAGAAAGACAGAGGTAAGAGGAGAGAGGGCCATGTGATAGCCCACGCCTTTAATCCCAGCACTCCGGAAGCAGAGACGGGCGGATCTCTACGAGTTCTAGGCCAGCCTGGCCTAAACAGCAAATTCCAGGTTAGCCAGGCAACATAGAGAGACGGCGTGATGAGGATCATGCCATGGTCCTACAGCTGTAGCTGGGTCCACCTAAGCATCACTGTCCAAAGCAAAAATCAGGAAGAAAATACTCTGGTTTCCCCCTTCTAGAACATTCCAAACTCCTACAGGTGCCTCTCGCTGCCTTGCCAAAAGAACTGACAAGAGAGCCTACAAAATATTTGTGGGAACGACAGAGGGAGAGGTGGGAAGAAAGGAAGAAAGGGGGAGAGAGGGGAGTAGGGGAGAGAGAAACAGATGGGGCAGAGAATCTGAGGGCGCAGAGCTTGCCACTTGTGCATTGTCTTACTTCTCTGTGCCTGCTGCAGGGCTGAACTGCTACGGACAGAAGATGCCGGACACCGAGATAACGGAACATTCCTATGGAAACGCAAGAACAGAGCAGGCTAGACCAGGGGCTAAGAGTAACCTGCCTTACACAAAGGCAACGAGAATGGCGGTGAAAGAATAGAAAATACAAAGCTGTGGGAACACTGAGAACTCAGAGGGGGAAGACAGGGAGTCCCACTAGCTGAGGGTGCCAGCAATGGGACAAGTTCTACCCAGCACCTTCGTGCTTCTCCAGAAACGGTTATGAGACCCCCCTCTCATTTAAAGTAAGATGCATCCTAGTATGAAAACAGTCTGCCATTTCTGGAATGGAATCTATGTTGTCCAGGTTTCTGACTCCTTGATATTCTGCCGAACCCATCCTGGCGCACACGTCATCTGGAAACTTTGCCTGTGGCTCCCTTTTACGGGCTTCTGCTCTTCCTACCGGGGTTATTACTCCTCAATAAACAGCCTCGATGCCTGTGTGTTTTCTTATGCTGTGACACGTTTTAATAGCAGAAGAGCTGTCATAGCCAGGCTCAAACATGTAAAGGTCAGGATCCCGTGTCAGGACTGTCTGTCACACCCCTGCTTTTTGACAACTTACTGTCCCCTCTGCATCCATCCC
>NW_026592659.1:0-1997 GCF_907164565.1 Psammomys obesus
AGGGCGGTAGGGAGCAATGAGCAGGAAGGGAGATGTTTAACTGCACACTTGAGACAGGGGCAACAGGGGCATGAGCTCAGGAGTGAGGAAGACAGCAGAGGATGGGGATGGGGAACAGGAGGCCATTAACACACACAGCAGCCTTATGAGCAAAAGCAAGCTCGGGGGAGTAAAGAGGTGGACAGAAAGCAACAGCAGCTCCAAGGAAAGCCCAGATTGACCAACACATGGCAGGGTTGGGGAAGGAGAAGGGAAAGCACATTTGCGGGTCGAAGGGCTACTCAAAAGATTTAGGGTAGAGCAGGAGTACTTGCAGGTCTGTGAGTCTACACTATGGGAGTTAGGTGGGGAGGAGGAGAGATCCAGAGCTGGAGATCAAGAAACTGCTTCATCTAAGAAGGATAGGGTCCGGACCATGAGGAAGACTACAGAAGCAGAGGGCGAAAAGGAGAATCATCTTGTTTGTATTTATAGGATTTGGCGAGTCACTAATGGCTACACTCAGGGACAAGTAGATGATACCAAGGTTTCAAGGCTTGGGCAACCAAAAGAATGCTTGTGGCCCCGACCCGCATGAAGAAACTAAAAAAGCCAGTTTCTGGAGACAGCATCGGGGTCACTCTAATCTCAAGGCACTGTCCACACACATGCTCAGGATTTCAGGGCAACAGTGGGAAAAAGCCAGGAATGTGGATGAGGACAGCCCCAGACACCCACGTACAGGCAGAGTTACATACAGACTGTGGTGGGGAAGTGAAAAGACCCAGGGACAGACAAGACAGTGAAACTGATTATGTTACAATCCATTTTGAAAGACAAACACTGATGAGGGATTGTGGGGGGCGGGGATGGGAGGGAGCAGAGAGGCAGAGACTGGTAAAGATTATCACTTTGTACTCTATTTGTCTGCACTGTTTGACAGTGAAAAGCTACTCATGGTTTCAGTATAATTATATAAATGTTTTCAACAACAACAACAACAACAACAACAAAGAACCTGATGGGAAAGGGCCCAAAATGCAGGCCCAGAGTCACTGATGCAGATAAGGGGCAAAGCTGGGGAGACCAACGGGTTAAACCTGCATTGTGTTAGAAACAGCAAAACACGGGAAAGGAAAAGAAAACCTCAGAGCGGCAGCCAGTGAGCCTAGAGAAAATATAAAGGTCATCCAGATCAGTACGGAGACCAGAGGGAAACAGCCAGGGCAACCCATCCAGGCCTTGCTTCAGAGATGGGCTTCCAAGGCTGTCGAGTTTCAAAAGGATCTTCAGAGGGGAAGAAGTTTGGTCAAACAGGAGTAGGTGATGGTATTATGGTCTCTTTGCCCTAGCACAACCAGGGTCAAAAATGAGGTTAGCTGGGGTCAGCCCACCTTGGGCTGAGGAGAGAGCGGCCCCCCTCCCCGCTCACCTCCGCTTCGACCAGCTTCTTTCTGATGCCTTCGGAAGAATCTTCTCGATTGTGCAGCTTCTCCAGCTCCCTCTCAGCTCGCTCCTTCGCCTGGCGGATGTTCTGCAGGAGCTCTGTGGCCTCTGTGCTGGCTTTGACAGCCTGACGGGAGAAAAAGAACAGGACACAGATGTCTACATGCACTCGTGTGGGAAAAGCAGACACGGAGAAAGCAGGAGACACTCATCACATCAGGATCCATTTTTAAAAACAAGCATTCGTTTACTGCGTATTTTGTGTATGTTGGGCATATGCTGGCTTTTAACACTGCTGAATTTGGGACTGGTCCCACAGTTGCAAATGATGTACTTCTCTGTCTGGGGGTGACTGTCGACTTAATGCAACAGACAGAACCAGACAAGAAGGTATCAAGCTCGTCTATCCAGTGTTGATCTCGTTCCTTCGGACTGCTCTTCCTGCGGGGAACAAGTAGAGAGCTATGACAAGAAAACAAGGGAGCCGAGCTGTGGCCTTTCGAGGACTGTAGCAGCCTTGGCGCCTGTGACGATCGACAGGGCCCGGGGGGGGGGGGGGGGGGGGGGGGGGG
>NW_026592659.1:2397-33088 GCF_907164565.1 Psammomys obesus
TGAACTGAAGTTTTAACAAGTGCAGCCAGTTGTCTGGCATGGGCCTGTGATGCCAGCAGCTAGGAGGAGGGTAATGAGCTCACTGCCGGCCTGGGCTACATAGCGAGACTCTGGTGAGGATAAGTAAGTGGGGACTACGATAAAACACTGATTCTGAGACCTGCAATATGCCATACGGGAGTCAGTGGGCCCTGAAATGTGACGGAATGTTCTTCTGTTGTAATGTTTAAGCTAATCTTAATTATTGCAGTCAAATAGAAGGAGATGCATTGGACAAGTATAGACTTTCATTGATAAATGGTGAAAACTTCCCAGAGATGTGTCGTCCAGCCACACAGATGTGCTTAGTGACTTGGAAAGGCTAAAACGGAAATGCAACACCACTGTTCAGGCTATCACAGTACATCTTTAAAAGAAGTCAAAACTGCCCTTATTAAGGCAGCCAGCAAGCACGTTCACAGATGATCGGATGTATAAACCATGTCCCAGTCACCATCCCTCCACCCTCTCAAGGGGCAAGATGTGACGAAGATGCTAATTAGCCTGATCATGTCAAAGCTGAATATACACATCAAAACACCATTTTGAGCACTATAAATATATGCTTATTATTTGTCAATTATTCCTTTATAGAGCTAAAGCAGGGTCCATCGAAGTTTTAAAAGTACTACTGAGCAGGGTCATTAGCACAAACTCTGTCCACACCTCCCCATTCCCAACACACACAATCACACCACGACACCAGGGAGCCAGCACACAGTCCCTGAGGAGGAAGCTTTCCCAGACCTGGTAGAGAACAAGCCAAGCTTCCCCACAAACATGCCCAGTGGGGAGCCTGGCCTCCTGAGGCAGGAGAACCCACCTGTGGGTTTCTGTCCTGGAGTCTCACACAAGTTTGGTTCTTAAAAAAACACCGCAGCTACATCTCAAAGGGAAAACTTCAATTCAGAACCCTGATATTTCGAGAGACACACCCTTCACCATCTCCTGTGCTGGCAACTGGCCTGGGTAAGGACACTTATGTGGAAATGGGGGGAGCCCCTCTCAACCAGACTTACCTTTTCCAGCTTTTCCTGGAGCTCTTGGATCTTGAGCTGCTGCTCAGCGTTGATCTATAATTAAAGCCCGGGAGAGAAGATAGACAGGGATCAGCGCCTGTGTCTCACTACTTGCAGTGTGGCCCTATTTCCACCAGGTTTCTGTGGAGCCTCTAGAACTTACTGGCATAGAAAGAACACTGGACTGTCAGAGACTCATGGGCGTGTCCCAAGGCAAACTGTGGTGTGCACTATTTCTGTGGGACTGTCAACATATATGAAAAGAAAGTTGCCCAGTGCCTTACCACAATAAAAATTTTAACAAGCGCCTGGGTTTATGTGCTACTGTACGAAAGTAGGACAATAATAATAATAATAGATTTAAAAATCAAATACTGGCACATGCCTGACATCCCAACACTTGGTAGATGAGTCAAGAGGAGCAGTAAAGGTCATCCTCAACACACAATGAGGATGGGGCTTGCCTGGGCTACATGAAACTCTCTTAAAAAAACAACAAAGTATGTCTTATCTCTTTTAGAACCACAGCTAAACACTGACATGGTCATCCAGAAGCCATTAATATGTAGGGGCATGAAGCTTAATTCAGCAGTGACAATGCTTGCAGTCAATCCCCCTCACCAAAAAATAACATATGCTAAATATGCCAACTCACTCCAAAAGTATTCTTATGTGGTAAGCAGTCACTGATAATATTACAAGTATGTCCAAATACGAACTGTTCCAAATCGCAAACCCAATCACAGAAGACGCACCTTCTCAAGCTTGGAATAGTCTCCCACTTCAGGCTTCCCTTGATCCTTAGCCTGTAATGTAAAAAGATACAACATAGTGGGAAACCTCAACAAGCCACTGTCACTATCTGTTCTGCTTCCATGGCCTGTGTGACCAGAATTCCAACAAACAGACAAACAATAGATACACATTTCATTATCACCTATAACTAAATACAGGGTGTTTTCTAAAGAATCTCACTGTGTCTCCAACCTACAATCACTGAGCCAGCAGGGCCTTGCGTCTTGTGAAGATCATCCAGGGCCGTGCCCCCACAGTCCCGTCCTGGAGGGTGGCTGACTACCTTCATCAGTTTGTGCTGACACTCGGTTGCCTTCCGCTTGAATTCCTCAGCGGCAAGCCGAGACTCCCTCAGCTCAGATTCATACAGATCGCTGCGTCTCCGGGCCGACACGAGGTCCTCTTCCAGCTGATTCATCATCAGCCTCATTTCTTCCACCTGAGCCTGGTATTCCTAAAGAGCGGGCAAAGGACAGGAGATGGACCTCCACAGCAAAAGGTGGGCATGAGGATGGAGGAAGATGTACATTGGAGGGAACTGTACATCGAAGGACAGACGGACAGACAGAAAGAAGTGAGTGTGGAAATCTAGAGAGAGAGAGAGAGAGAGAGAGAGAGAGAGAGAGAGGCAAACCGGAGGGGCGTAGGGAGACGGGGAACAGGGAAAGAGTATTAAACTGCTCTAATGTGGACCACGTGTCCGGAGTGGCCACACCAGGAACTCGCGTGCTCAATCAGCCACTCTGAGCAAACAGCTGCACAGGTTCAGAAAACCCCCCGGGGAAGAGCAGCCGCACAGAGAGGGCTGTTCTCTGAATGAAGATAAACTGCGAGTGGTTCTCCTCCAAGGGTGCTCATTTCTTACAGATTTGTCCTTTGGATGCCACGTGGTCCTTACACAATTAGATGTGGTACTAGCTTTGAAATTAACCTTTCAGACTGCACCGGAGGGTAATTGGAAGCCTCCGAGGAAATCATCTGGGAAGGTGAAACTCATCATTGTCAGTTTCTCACCATTAATTTTTCTGGGCTCAGAATGGAAGGCTGAACTCAGTGTTGCTCCTGCAATGCAAGTCACCCTGAAACCTAGAGGAGTCACAGAACGCTGGACCGCCACAAAATAACTTGCAGGAGGAAGAAAAAAAAACTTTTCCCTAAGAAAAATTATCTTGTTTCCTGAAGCAAAAAGCCTTAAAATGATCCAAACAATCCGATGTTTTCCAAAATGAAAACATTTTAAAACCAAATCAGAACGTTTGAATCAAGGCTCCCCGCCCCCTACCCACCCACACAGGATGAGATTTACCAGGAGAAACAGGCAACAGCCTTGAAAACTTAGGAACCAAGGCTAGAAATACCCGTCAGGAGCGAAATCAAGGCTGGGTGTGAAGACTATGAAGCATGCCCGACAAGACCAGGGTAGGAGGAGGCAGGGAGGATGTGGGGAGGACAGGGAACTAAGCTGTCGCTGTCACAGACACTCAAACTGTGACATCACCCGAGACAAAACAGGGGCTGCTGCGTTTTGAATCAGTATTTTGCAACTTCTACTTTGGTTACTCCATTCTGTCGCTGGAGAGGGCACCCTGCAAAGTGCTCTGCCACTGAGCTACTTATCACACTGAGCAACTTGTCACAGCACTTTCTCTCTGTCCCTCCCCTTTGTGCTCCATCTGTATGTGTGTGCTGTACGTTGAGTTTGTGTGTGTTTGTTTGTTATGGGTGTGTTTGTGTGATGTGTGTGTGTGTGTGTTTGTGTGTGTGTGTGTGATGATTCTGGGCATGCATGACGGCATGCATGCATGTGGAGGTCAGGAAACAATCTTCAGTTGGTCAGTTTTCTCCCCCACCACTTGAATGATGGGATCAAACTAGGCCGTCATACTTTCGTGGCAGGTGTTTTTCACCTACCAAGCCCTCTAGCCCAACAGAGTTTATCCTTCTGTGGTAGCAGGTGCTAAGGCCCCTGCTTCATCTCACTGCAGCAGATCCTCACCGAGCAGGCACTGGGGCTCAGGTGGCAGCACTCATGCTGAACGAGAAGCATGAGCCAGAGAGGGAGCATGGACATTACCCACTCCCTCCCACCAAGCAGTGCACTGTTACTGAAGGCCAGCCTTGGGATCATGGGCACGTGACTGTCCTGTGTCGCATACCCAAAGCAGATGGTGCTAAATGACAGAACTTCAGTCATCTGACCCGGGACACGGGCCATAGTGAAATGGCATGGCCTTCACATGGGGCTCTGTCATACCCTCCTTATCCAGGGTACCTTATGATTGTCATGACTCTTAGCATGGGACCTTCCTTTCATCCCTTAGGAAAAAAAAGAAACAGAGGAGGAAGAAAAAGAGGAAGAAGACTGAAATGACGTGTCTGTAATCCCAGCACTTAGGAGCCAGAAAAGGAGGATCAGGAGTTCAAAGGTCATCCTCAACTACATAGCAAGTTAGAGGCCAGCCTGGGTTATATGAGACCCTGTCTCAAAAACAGCAAAAAAAAAAAAAAGACATATATTTACATATATGCAAATACACATATATACTCACATAGTCATATATTTTACATTATTAGACTTTAAGACTATATTCATATAGTATTAAAATGTTAATACTGTCTATAAAAGCAATACTTATGACCTAAAAATCTCATTTTTTTAATTTAAAGGAAAAAAATTAAGCCAAGTGTGGTGGTACACTGCTGTAATCTGAGCGCTTGGGAGACTGAGGCAGGAGGGTCCCAAGTTGAAGGCCAGCCAGGGCGACATACAAGAGAAGATACAATACTGGAGTATTATGTGATAGTTATTACTCCAGATCATTGTCCCATCCTAAGAGTACGGTGGCCCCCTGCCTCCAGGCCCGTTATGCTGACAGTGTAAACAGAAGCCTGCCGGAAGACGTGACCTCTCAAGCCAAGAAGGCAGCAAAGATCTAGGTCTTTGGCACCTTTTGTCTCAAGGTCATCCTTTAAAAAAAAGTATGACATTTATTCGTGTGTGTGTGTGTGTGTGTGTGTGTGTGTGTGTGTGTGTGTGTGTCTGTCTGTCTGTCTGTCCGGACCATGGTGTGGCTTGTGGAGCTCAGAGGACAACCTGCAGGACTTAGGACACTCCTGCCATGTGTGTCCCAGGGACCAAGCGTGGTGACTATGATTGGAGGCAAGCACCTTTACCCACAGAGCCATCTCTCCAGCCCTCAAGCTCCCTTTTTGTTCTTAAACTTGTGAAGAAAACGTAACTGTTGTGTTTCTTTTCCAGAGCAAGGGCGAAAGCCCCTGCCCTGGTCCCCAGCCTGATGCCTCCGTCTCCTGAGCTGTCTGCACTGGGAGGGAAAAGAAGCATCGTCCCTTCCTGCTCCAGGAGTCCTGGCTCAACCACTACAGGCAGCTGAAGGGACTCTCTCGCCAGCCCGTCTTCCGTTATAGGAGACTCTGAGGAAATCCTATAAAGCCACAGCTTGGCAAGCCCCTGCCTGCAGAAGGGAGCTGAGCGCACAGCACCAGGTCTGTCTGCAAGGCAGCTGAGGAAGCTGCTGTAGCTCAGCATGGAATGACTCCCGGTGCTGAGGGGAAAGGGTCAGGATGGAGAAAGAGACCACTGACTGTCCACGTGCAACGAGTCTTCCCATACAGCGCTTCGGGACTTTGTGGGGATGGTCCTATTCCCCGGAAGTCCTGGGGGCACAAATGATTTCTGAGAAGAACTGTCACTCTGTTTTGTGGGGTTGGAGTCTGACTATGAGAAGTGCCTGCTAGCCATGCTCCCTAATAAATAACTGGGTCAAAACAGAGGATTGAAAACAAAAATGAGCAGGAGTACAATTCTGGAAGGAAAATCTGAGGATTCACCCTAAATCCGTGAGAAGTTAAGTGTGCCAAAAACTAAATACTATGTGTTTGCTGTAAGCCGTAAAAGAAAGCCTTCTCTTTGTCTATAAACAGCCTGCACATACAAAAAAAAAAAAAAAAAAAAAAAAAAAAAAAGTCATGTTTAACATATCCTTCTTTGATGAGAAGTAAAATCCAGAACCAAAAAGTTTTCTCTGGCCCCATCAGAAGTTTTGGCAGTCATTAAATCTGAAACTCCACATGCATGCCAGCTGTGATATGAATCACAAAAGACATCTCTTTGAACTCAACCACCAGCATAGGGCTTTTCAAAATGTCCTGATTAATTCTCTTTCTATGGAACTCACGGACACCAGCTGCTCCCTCTGGTGGCCAAAGGCAGCTTTCATTTCCCCAGGATGTCCCCAAAATTAATTTCCAAACACAAAGAATTGATGAGAGATAAAGAACCCTACTTCTTGCAACCTTCAGGATGGAACAAAAAAAGAAAGAAAGAAAAACTATGTTGCTGAAAGGGATATGAGTCACCTGTCAAAACAGAAGTCCCAGGGCACGACTGTGCCCTTCAGAGCCTCGGAAGGGGCACTGTGCACAGACCTGACAGCCCATTTGCAAAGTTCCCTGTGAACATTTCTTTATAATGTTCTTACACAGCAGGAGGGTGTCAACCTATCATTTAAAAAAATTGAGGTGAAAAGGAGAATATACAAACAAGCCCCCCTGCACCCCAGGATAATAGTTTCTTTAAAGAATGGCTAACGGGTTGAGCTATCTGCAGAAATTTCATTCACTTGCACCACCCAGATGGCCAAGTCTGCAATACCCAGGGACGAGAAGGCTTTCCACCAGTGTTCCCATTAGGTTTCCTGAAGTGAATGAGAGTTGCCTGGCAGCTGATAATTCAGCTCTCCAATTACTCATTTCCATCTCTTCATTAAAGTTTCTATTTACAGTTTCTTCAAAGACAGAAAAAAAAAAAAAAAAAAAAAAGCCCAAGCTAAAAAGAAAACAATGAGGCGATATAAAAATGAGCCTCTAAAGAGAAAACCTTTTTAGAAAGATTGGGGGGGAAAGGAGTAGGCTGTTTAAAGGTCTCTGTTCTCTTCTGGAAACTCAGGAGGGCTTTGTGTACTCAGATTTACTGTGTTAATTCTAACTACTCTCAATAGCTCAAACTTTTCTTCTACGATTTTTTTTTTTAAAACAATATGTGAAACTATGAATCATCTTGGTCTCTCTCTACAACTGAAAGTGCATCTGAAGAGCTATAAAAATACTGAATTCTTTTGGGATCATCCAAAGCAGGGTCTGGTAAACTTTTGGAAAAAAGACAGAGTAAGCAGTTTTGTCTTGAGAGCCGCACCCTCTGTGCAAACTGCTCCCTTCGGTTTCCCTTTGGTTTAGTGCACAAGCCACCATAAATGAGTACGGTTGTGTTCCAAAAAAACTTTATGCAAACTGAAATTTAACTCTCACAAAATCGCATGTCATAAAGTATTTTTCTTTTTCTTTCTTTCCCTAATCACTTAAGAATAGAAAAGCCACTCTCAGTCTAAGAGCCACAGACAATAGGCAGGAGGCCAGCTCTGCCCCCTAGGCTGCAATCTGCCCACCTGTGTTCCTTATTAAAAGCAGCGGCTATTATGAGTTGCAGCCTTCAAAAGGAGAGGAGCAAGCCAGCTGGTGTGATTTATATAGATCATAGAGAAGTTAAGGTGTGGCATGACCTGTCTGCCTATCTCACTCCCTCTGTGTCCCCACCCTTTATTCCGGCAACCTCTGCCTCTCAAACATGCCTGAAGTTAGTGGTTCGGGCCAGCTTTGGGCCACATGGCTCTGAGCGAGCAGCCATACCTGCTCCTTGATCTCCTGGAGCTTCCGGCTCTGCTCTCTGATGTCATGGAGAAGCTGCAGCGCTTTGTCATCCTCCTGCGACACCTCCATCCGCGCCTGCTCCAAACTTCGCTTTAAGCTCTGCGGAAAGCAAAGATTTTAATAGGGATGCCCCGTGGATCCTGTTCTGGTTGAAAAGGTTCATTAGGAGAGCTTCGCAGACACCGGGAAGGTCTCGGGTGGCAGAACACAGTTGACAACTCGCAGCGGTTGCCGATTCCGGTTTTCACCCTGTAAAAGCTACTTGGCGGAAGAAATGTCATCGCAACTTTGCAGGGGCAGAACCTGAAACTCTAGCAGCTAACCACCTGGCATCGTCTCCCTATCCTGGCAGCTACTTACTTGTGTGTTCGGGATTGAAAACCAATAAGATCCCATGTCTCTTACAACCACCACCTCCATGACTATCTAGGGCATTCTAGACTAGGAAGAGCTTTTCCAGACTCTCCAGTGTATACGTCTGTTTCAAAGAAGCATCGGCCTCATCGCCTTCCCGGCTGTCGTTTCAGAGTCCAGCTGACTAACCTAACCACCTCCTGACCAATGTCCTAGACACCTTTCGTCCACCAGTTTCCCTCCGTGCTTCAACAGCACTCAAAGAGACAGCTGAAACACACAGCTGAATAACTTCACCCACCACTGAAAGGCAGCCAAGTCTGGAACGCAAACATAAGCAGTTATTCTTAATCAGCCACATCCTATAGATTTCCTCTCCCTTGTGAGAAAAAGAAAAAAATAAAAACTTTATAAATGTGTGATTCAATGTCTTAAGATTATTTAATTGGGCACATTAGAAAAACACCTGAATGAGAGAGTCCACGAGACAATGGATAAGACAGTCTACTCTTGTGAAGGAAAGGAAAAAAAATGGAGTCGCATGAGAAATAATGACAGAGGGTTTGGGTCTCAAAGGCTGAATTTCCTTGGTACTGTAACGCTTCTAAGGGAATAAAATATTGATTTCAGATAGATTCAAATTATGTTTTCTGGTACAAATTTGGGAGTTCAAGTCCTCAAAGCTGATCATGTCAGACACAGCACAGACAGAGAGGCTGGGACTGATGTCAGCACCCTCTGTGGAAGGCTTCGGTGACATTTGAGTTCCACCTCTGAGCTCTGTGATACTCAGCAGCCCACGTGGGGTTTCTGTTGAACACTCCAGTCCGATTCCTGGGGGACCTCACACCTAGCTCATGCTATTCTCTCTGCCAATCTCGGAGCTTGCCTTTCAACTCAGTCTGTCTCTACTCTCTGCCATTGGCTGTGATGTGCCTCATGGAGCTGTCATGGAACAGGATGAGACACGCACGACAGGAAGTGCCGCCTCCAAGGGAAGGGGGCTTTGGGGAAGGCTCACACTGCACTCTGTGATGTAGGTGGCAAGGTCCTGCTCCAGGAGGGATCTCTGAGTTTCAGAGGCCTTCAGCTCCACCTCCTTCTGACTAAGTACAGCCTCCACCTCTGACACTCTCCGATGTAACCGGGTCATTTCCTGCTCCATCTGAAATAAACACACGGACAGGTTAAAAGGGCCCCGGGAGGTGCCATGGGAGCAATCACACGTCAAGCAGGCCCCTAGGCCACCTGGTGGTCTGGGGGGCGGTTACCGCTAATTCACCAAGAGCTGGGATGGAAATACCATTGCTTCTTCGCACAGGAGCATACAGTTCTTCAAAAAGACAGTCACCAAACGCTAGGTCACTCCTGTCATCCAAGTCCTGCTTCGCTCGGTCACTTCTCTAACCCACTTAGCATAGAAGCCACCATCATCATTTTTCACCTGTTTGCCTTTTTTTTTTTTTTTTTTTTGGAATTGGTTTGGCTTACACAGAAGTCACTTTAATTTTATCCTAAATCCATCTTGATCCCCCCCATCTCCTTGCAAAGATCTAGAGGACAGATCCAGGACAAGGCCGAGAGGTAATTATTCGTCTGCACTCTTAGGAGTCCCACACAAGCACTGGTTTTTTATTAAGTTTTCAGAGAGTTGCCTCTGGGCAGGAACAGTGAGTGTTAAGAGACGCTGAGCATAATCAACACAGTGGCCGCAGTGACATAAGCAGGAGTGTTAAAAGACTAGGAAGACAGACTTCGCCTCACTCCGAGCAGATGGGACGCTTCTCAGCCCCAGGTGAGGACCCAGGCCACCTGCCGTAAGAAGTGGACATCGGGCTGGGTCATGCTGAGAAACGGGCCGTTTTAAATCCAGGGCCTCCTCTGGTTAAGATTTAAAGAATTTATGGCAACGTCTAGGCCCGAATTCATGTCCCTCCGAGCTGCTGGAGGCGTGACTTCAGCGAGGGAGGCGGCACCTCGCTCTCTATGGATTGGCAGGCTCAGCGCCAGCAGCGCCCCCTGGCGGATCCCTTGGCATATATTGACTGGAGGATCCTGGAGCAAGGACGGAGGCCAGCTGCGGAGATAAATACCTTGTGACACTTGTCCTGAGAGTCTTGCAGCTCTTTGCTTTTGATGAGAAGTTTCTTTTCCATGGAGCTAGTCTTGGCAGGGGAGTCCAGACCCGACACAACAGACCTAGATATAAAAATAATAATTAAACACCGGGCAGTGATGGTGCATGCTTTCAGTACCATCACTTAAGAGGCAGAGACAGGCGGATCTCTGTGAGTTCCAGGACAGCCAAGGCTACACTGAGAAACCCTGTCTTGAAAAACAAACAAACAAAAATTAATAATAATTTGGAAGCTGCTGTGGAAACGGCAGACCTGCGTGCGTTCTGCAGCAGAGCAGGCTCCAGCATCTTCTAGTTGCATGAAAGCCATGGGGTAAGGAGGCAAAAAGGAAGCAAGGGCTGTGGCAGGTAGACCTGGTGCAGAGTCAAGGGAAACCCGGGGCCAGAGCTGGCTTCTCAGGGCCTTGGTTTGCGCAACTATATGGTGGGATGATGAGAAATGAACTTGCTGAGAAGATTCTAGGGACACAAGATCTAGATGGAAGAAAGCTAGAGGGATGGGGCCTAGCAGCCTGCGCTGAGACAGGACAAGCTGACCGAGTGCTTTTCGTGAGGACACACTGTAACATTCTCTGCTCCTCCCCCAAGCTTGTCTGTTCCATTCTGGTTTGTTTTCGTAAACCATTTGTATTTATGGTGGTAAGCCAGGCTGCACTCTCCCTCCCTCCCCCAAAGATGCTGACGTCCCATCCAGAAGCTAGACACCTCACTATTTGTGGGCAGGCTCTATAGCTGTGGTTAGATCAATGGTCCCGAAATGCAGAGATTATCCTGGATTACCGGAACAGGTCCTCATGGGGGACAGAAAGCCAAACGTGGAGGCAGGGTGCAGGGTCAGCGATGTGAACATCTACACAGCTGGCATAGAAGATGCAGAGTCAGGCTGAGGGGGATGGCTCAGGGAGTGAAGCGCTTTGCTGTGCAAGGGTGAAGAACTGAGTCAGAACCCCCAGAGCGCACATAAAACAGAGCCTGGAAGCACGTATGTGTAGCCCAGTATTCCATGGCAGGGCGGAGAAAAGAGATAAGAGGCTCCCCGAAAGCTCATGTCCTGTGGAGCCACAAGGCAAGAGGTCCATCTCAAACCACATAGAAAGCAAGGACCAACACCCACAGTTGTCCTCTGACAAACAGGTTGAGTCTAGGAGCCAGACAAGGCAAGGACTGACTCTCCTCACAGCCTATAGGCAGAACACAAGCCTCATCTCTGCTGACTTTAGCCCGGAGCAACCTGCTCGGACTTCTGGCCCCTAGAACCACAACCTAACAGGTGTGTGTTCTTTTACTCCTCTAGGTTTGTGATGACTTGTTGCAGTGTCAACGTGAGACTCATCCGCTCACGCTGGGACTCGCCTGGTTCTATCTGAACACTACAAATATCTTATTTGTTTATCCCCCCACCTCTCGGAGGCAGAAATGATTTATTATCCTCCTGTTGTTAGACATGAGGAAAGTGAAGCCTGGAGAGGTTAAGGAACCTGCTGGCTGAGACATGGTTTCTGTCAGTCTACAGGAAGTGGGGGACTGAAGGTGGCCAAATACCCAACACCATGCTCAGGAGACATCACAGAAGCTGCATGACAAGCTCTGCAGGGCATGGACCAGAAGGGTGCTCACACACATATGTAGGTGCCCTGTGGGTGAGCTATGGGCAGAGGAGAATGTGTCCCTCAGTGCTGGGTTTAAGTACTGTGTGAAGGGCAAAGTGAAGGCAACAGCAAGCACAAGCTCCTATGTGTGGAGGGACATGGCGGTGCCCACTGCTGCCCCACAGTCCCGTCTTTGTTGCCTTGGTAACGGGACTGTGGGAGCCGGTTATTGATGAGCACTGAGGCTCTTCCCAGCAGGTGAAAGTCCTGTTTCTGCGGCCCCAGACTACATCTCAGCCTAAAAGAGGTCAGCCCCCTCCCTGCAGCAATGAGAGACACTGCTCTGCTACCACGCTCAACCCAGTGACCAGGCTGGTGGGACAGGACTCACTCACTGACAGCTCTCTCTATACCCAACAGCAGCCAAATGAACTAACAACCAGAGCTGGGCTGTTCTGTGTACAACCTGACCTGTCACTGATGAGCTGTGTGACCTCCCCTAACCTCAGGTTCCTCACCTGTAAAATGGGCATAGTTCTCAGGCCTCTTCAGTCATCTTCACAATTAAGTACTTCCCTGGCACAGTGAGGGCTTGACAAATGTCAACCACTACTATGACTGTTGCCATTTTTATTACAATCTCTGCCACTTTGTAAACAGCACATGCCTCACAGGCCTATACCAGTTGCTTGAAATGGTAACACTCAGGGGGCTGAATGTGCTGTACGCTATTATTCACATTGAGACAAACAGTGATTATTCATAGAAATGGGCAACAGGGATTAAAATCCAGAAATAAATGTATTTTTCAAAACTCTCACATTGGGTTAGAAATTCCAACACTTCTCACAAGCCTACTTCCTAGCCAAAATACACGTGTGCGTGCGCACACACACTCTCGCACAAATACACATGCACGCACAGGAAGAGTGGTCCTGCCTCCACAGGGATTACTTGGGGTGGTCTTGAGTGTCTCCTTGTTCCTGACTGCGCTGGTCAGCCGCAGGCCGCCTGAGGAGAGAGGAACGGCCCTTCCTCTGTCCTTTGGTAATCAAGGGTCATACACATGCCACAGGAGGACACACGTAACATACACCAGGGAGGACCGCACAGGCCACAGCTCTTCCCACCTGAGCACTTAGCGCCCTTTTAGAAAAACAAGTGCATGGGCTTTGTGATGGCAGAGTGAGACGTGGCTCACAGAGCTTAAAGACACATGGAGGGAGGGCTCCAGCAGAGCTTAATGCTGAGTGTTCGCTGGTGTGGGTACAAAACAGATTGCTTATTCACCAAAAAAGAAAGAAGGAAAAAGTGTTTCTAGGTCACTGGTTAATAGGCCCAGAATCCAGGAGATGAGCACTCACAGGAGACAATGTAGCAGTCGCCCCAAGTCCGACTTGCTCACTCTGCTATTTTGATGCCTGACAAATGTTCGCATTTGAGAGTTCTAAGTACGGCAACTAAGAGCTCTTCAGAATAAATATGCTAAAGAAACCTTCCCCCCCACAAGAATAAATAAAAATCACGACTAATAAAAGCTCAATGCTGTGACTAAACTGAGCCTGTAGCAACAACTGCATAAATAACGAGAGGGGATAGAGGGCAAAGGTCAACGCAGCTTTGGGCAACTTCCTGTACCTCAGCCCAGATGAATACAATCATCTCCTGGAGGTGGAGTGTTTGCAATGGAAGCCAGGGGTGGGGCCCGCCCACAGCAATTCAACCCAGGCAGAGACTCCGGGGTTGGCCTGGCAGTGCCATTTTCATTGAAGTCCATAATGATTCTGATGGACAGTTGTCACTGAAGACCAGGGAGCTAATTAGAAGAAGATACCTGTGGGTTCAAGTCAGGGCTTCCAAAGCTACAGTCTGACCCGCATCAGCGTTTGCTTCCACTGGCACTTTGGCCAGGTCATGTGCGACTCCTTTGGTGGGGACTCAATTTGTTCTGAATTTCAGGACAAGCACAAGTGCCGGACAATAACTGAGAATAGTATCGTACGTCGTTTAATGTGTGTGCTGCTTTATCTGTGCAGTGCGTGTACGGGCACGTGTGTGTGCATTTGTGTGCCATGCTGCACATGTGTAAAGCAGAAGACAACTCTAGGGAATTGTTTTGTTTTGTTTTGTTTCTCCTCTGTGGGTGCCAACCATCAAACTCAAGTCATCATGCTTATTTACCAGATGAGCCATTTCACTGTCCCCCCTCTTTTTTTTAAAAGACAGTCTCACTATGTAGCTGAGGTTGGCCTCAAACACACGATCCTCCTATTTCAGCCTCCAAAGGGCTGGAATTATAGGCATGGGCCATGATGCCCAACTTCATAAGTTAATTTAGCTATAGCATCTCCATGGAGTTCTATGGTACAGTAAAGCCAGATACAGCTCAGACAATTCAATTCATAGTACCAGAGGCACACTCCAATAGAAAAAAAAAAAAAAAAACTTAAAAAAAAGTTTTTAAGTATATGTCTATGAGTGTTTTGCCTGAGACTTTATATGCACCAGGACATGCGAAGCCTGAAGAGGCCAGAAGAGAGTATAAAAACCTCTTAGAACTGGACTTAGAAGCGGTTGCAGTACCATGTGGGTGCTGGGAACCAAACCTGGTCCCTCTGCAAGAGCAGCAAGGCCTCTTCACCATGGAGACATCTCTCCAGCCCAAAAGTATGCTGCAGATGCACTTACCCCCACAAACATTATCTCAAACCACTGCAGATCCACATGCTAACACAAACATTCCAAAACATTATCTCAAACCAACGTCACTAACCATCTTCCAAAGAAGCAGTGAATGGTGACTGGTGGTGGCTTTTCCTGGAATTGACCATAACGTAAAACATCAGCTTGAGAGGTCTCATCCAAGCTCACCCCAGAGCAACCAAAGCACCAACTCACACCACTTTGGTTTTCCAACATCAAGTCTCTAGTCTAAGGTCTTCCCAAAATGCAGGCATGACATTATTTAAAGTTTATATTGTTGAAGTAAAGTTTAAAGAAGAAAACAAAGTACTCCTCTATAGGGTACTTTCATCAGAATTTTCTGATGGCCCAGAATGTTCCTGTGGCCCAGAAATGAAGAAAAGAAGCAATGAAATCAGACATACATGCAAGAAAACACTCAGCGTAAAAACAGATGAACTAATATAATTTTTTAAAAATGTTTAATCCTTCTCTACAGCCCAGTGGCTCTTCCCTAGCATATATGTGGTGATATTTAGAACATTCTCTAATCTTAATGATGGGAGCCGGGTAGGAACAGGGTAAGGATAGGGATGAGGAGGTGTTGAGGGTAGAGGTGCTTTTAGCATTCAGTGTGAAGAAGCCAGAGACACTGCTCACCAAGCAATACTTACGGGGGAACCTACAGGAGTTATCCAGCCCAAAATGTCACCAATGCCAAGCTGAGAAACCCTAGTGTGGAGGCTACAAGGTAAAGCCTCCATTTCTCACCTCGGGAACCAGCCAGGAGGGAAAACAAACACCAGCCCTGACATGAGTAAAAGCGCCACTTTAGGAAACATATCCTCTTGTGCAGGCACTTCATGGACTACCTCACCAGATCTCTGCAATCCTGGGGGACAGGCATTATTATCCTCAGGGCATGGGGATGGGGGTAGGCTCGAGGGTGGTAATCAAGAGCTGATCTTAAAGCCTCTACACACACTTACCCTATCTGAGTGCCGACAGTTGAAAGTAGAGGGGTCTACAATCGATGGTTGTGAGTTCCCATCTCAACTCGACTACTTGGCTGGACAGCACTGGACAAGCAAGGCAGTGCTGAGAGTGTTCAGAGCATCAAGGTCATGGAGGGAAGAGAGAGGAGGGCCATGCAGGATACGGTGACCTCTAGCCATCACTGGCTGCATGCGTTTGCTAAGCCTGAGCTCAAGACAGTCTAGGAACCCAAAAGCATCCACAAGCTGTGTCGGCCCACAGCCACCCCCAGACACAAACAGAAGCAACTCTCCCCCGACTGATCCATGGCTGGGGGGAAGGGGACAATTAAATTGGGAAACAGGATAGCTGTCGGAAGCCTAGGCCAGTTCATACTCTGAACTGGATTAAACCCAGTACAATGAAGATGCTAATATAAGAGCGTGCAGCCTGCCCACACACCGATGGCCTACTCCTGCCCCACCCCTCCAAGCTACCCCGCCCTACCCCTGGTTCCATATCTTGCATGCACAACCAGTTGCCCCCATGGAGGGGAGCCGCTCCTCTGAGCAGCGGCTGCATGGAGCCACCCACCCACCCACATACACAGCAATGCTGTCTCCTCCAGCGCCAAGCCAAGTTTGGGTTTTCCTTTTTCTCCCCAGCTTCTATTTTCTAGAAAAATTTACTCTGAAATCAACATCTCTTCCTAATATATACATCTGCCTTATAATTAGAGAGGCCCAATGAGCACTGAAAGAGAGGACAGAGCAAGACAAAGAGAGAGAGTGAGGTTTTCTGGCCCCTCCACAGCATGGAGAGCATGTTTGCTTAACATACTACATTCGACCCAAAAACTGTTTTCAAGTGGCATCTCCACATTTAAGAAAGATGATAAAAATGTACTTTTCCCAATGATGTGCCTATAAATAACCCATATAACTAAGAAAAACCCGTGAACACCATTAGCACAGTACTTGTCTCTCAATAGGACCCGGTGTGTACTTCCATCCCACCAACCAGAGCGTCGGGCAGGTCATCTCTAAGCCCTAGGCCTAGAATCTTGTGCAAGTATCAAGCCATCCATCTGCTTCCTTAGGAAGCCCTACCCCTGCCTGAAAAATCTGTCGCCTGATCGCAGACCACAGGTCACGCAGGCTTCAGGGCCAGCCAAGTGTAGAGACATAGAAGTTAGCTCAGTCGAGGGCCTCACCTTAATTGTGGCCAACGGTACTAAAAATATATGTAACCGCAAGCTGTACCGTGGTACAAGAGAATTTAAAAACCATCAGCATTCTGTTTCCAAAAATATGCTGGCTTTTAAGATTGTACATTCTGAAATTTATGAACTAACTTTTTAAGCCCATTTTAAAATACACAGTGGTGCCCGTCGCAGGCTCTTGGAAATGCGAAAAATGCCACTCTCCTGGGGAGCTTCAGACTCTGCCTGGCTTTGGGGTGTAGCACACGTGTACACCCAGATAAGCAACCACACACACTCCACCGCCGCCGCCACTGCCACCAATGGGTTCCAGATGAATGGAAACATTTGCTCTAGGATGATTAATAGGTAGCAAAAAAATCATTTATCAAAACTCTCACTATTCATAAAAATATAGCCCGGCATGTGATTTTTCTTTTAAATACCATTCCTGGCTCCAAGTGAGTGCCTCGATGTGCGGATTTTGTTGACATGCTCCCGCCCCTTCTCTGAATGAATACAACCACCTAATTATTCCTCCCTGACGCCAACCCCCATCCCCTCTCCTACCTACCCTCCAACCATGGTCAGAGAGCTCCTTTATAAAATGAGATCTGCCATGTTCCCACTCAGATCCTACCATGCCTTCCTACTCAATGTAATCCCATGCAAGTCTGGGCTCTCTGACCTCAACCACGCTGCCCACTGCTCTGACAGGCTCTCTGCTGGCTGGCCACTCAGCACAGTGTGGGCCTGGCTTCCAAGTCGGCCTCTTCCCCTCTACCAGGAACAACTTTCCCACTTGCCATCAAGAACCAGTTGTCTGCCATTCTGACAGATTGTACTCATGTAGGCAGGGCTTTTGGCCTCCTCGTGACCACTGTTGAATCCTCGGGGCCTAGAAAGTACTTGGCACATAGTAGGATAGCAAGAATTTGCTAAGCAAATGATCAATGAATGAATGTTCACCAGGACATGAGCCCTGTGAAGGGAGAGCCTCGCAGCAACGTCCAGCCTCTAGAGCAGGGCTTGGTACCTCACAGGAGCTCAGCGTGGGCTTGGAGATCAGCCTGAGGGTGGTTGAGGTGTCAGGCGACCCCACCTTCTCTAGCACGCTCCTGGTGCTCAGCTCAAGGAAGCCTTACTGAGAAGTCTAAATTGACCAGTAAGTCTAAATCACCCCTCCCTTGGGCTGATTTCCAAAGAGCCCCAGCCACCATCTGAATCTGTCTCTTGTGTGTGGTAGCTTTCTGAGGACAGGGACGGCATCTGTCCTGTTCACATTTATGCCCACGAAACCATGAATCCATTAATGCAGTGAGTGAATGAATGAATAAACAAATGACATGCAGGCATCAGGAAGGTACAGTATACAGATCATCATGGACAAAGGAATCCAAAATGAGAATTTCTGTGCAGGGTCAAGGCTGTACTGAGAGCTTTCCAGCCCCAGCATCAGAGAAGACACACTTGGCCCTGGGGCACCAGCCGCACTAAAATATACACTCACTCCTCTCGGGAACACTCAGGTGCCCAAGGGTGGGAGCAAATAGGTGGCATCTTGGTTGGGGACAGGGCACAAGGCTCAGCCCACTGTAACTGGATCTTTACAGAAAGAAGAGTGTTTTATGAGAAATGCGGGTTTAACTGATGCATCATAGACTCTGTTAAGAGTAGAAAATTGGATGTAGATATTAGGGCATCTATCCGTCAGGCACCCCACATGGACCAGAATTCTCTCAATGGGCAAAAACCAGCAAAATGTTTTTATAAAGTGGAAGCATGGAGGAAAGGAGAGCCAAAAGCACCCCGGCTCCTGTCCGCACACCTCGGTAACAATGGCCACTTAAAATGAACGCCTGCTCTGCTCCAGCACGAACATTGAGACTGCCATCCGTCCCTGCGGGAAACCTTCCAGACAGACACTATTACCCCCCCCTCCCCCAACGAGAGGCAGGGGCAAACCGGCTCTGAAAGTTAAACGCCTCATTCACAAACCTGTCAAGAGGTGGGCCCCAGAAAGGAGTGCCTGCCTTTCTCATTCTCAAGCCTGGCCTTTTCACAGGGCTGCTACAGTTTTGTGAGCTCTAAAGCTGAAGGGGTGAGCTGTGCAAACCTCAGAGCAGACCCAGGCTTGGTCATCTCCGGCTTTATTATCTAAGTGTGATGGATGCGGCTGAGCTATGTGACAGTACTTACTAAATACTTAAAATCAGACTGTGTGGGTGACCCCTCCAGAAAGCTGTTCCTTTACTTTGCCTGTTTAGACAGCTCACAATGAACAAAAGCCATGACTGTCAGAGGTCACGTACAGAGGTCTGGAAGTAACCAGACATGGGCTCAGGTCTTAGATCTGTCCCAGCCCTCTAAGTAACTTCGCTAAGTCTGGGTGTCTACCCAGTGAACTATGGCAAGGCTGGGGGATAATGCATGGAAAGTTACAATAGTTCTGGGCACATGGGACGCACTCAGCAGACACTGAATAATCTGGACAGAAGAATCCAGTACAACCCAGACCACTTTAGCCCAATTCAATTTGACAAAAGTCTGATCTGCCAGGGGCAAAGTCCTGTTTGTGGCAAAAGGAAGACACAGACAGCCCTGTCCTCAGTGAGCCCTTGGCAGTTTGGCCAGATCTAGGGGACAAGAAGAAGGTAGGACTGGGAACACAGGCTAGGGTCTTGGCACACTAAGCCTGAATGTCAAGATCAGGAGAGGCCATTAATTCTGTGCACACCCAAGATGCTGCTGAAGGTCCCCACAGGAGAATTACGTCATCCAGCCTTGGCTTCGGAGGAATTCCACTCTGTGGAGAATGGATTACAGCCAGAAAAACCAGAGGCAGAGGGCTCATTTGGAGTCTACTGCACCAGTCTGAGCAAATGACCACTGGGGTGATGGTGAGGACAGAGCAATGGGACAGCTGCAAGTGTCATCAGCAGAGCAACTTAGAGGCCCTACCAACGATGGCAGAGGCAAGAGGCAGAAGAGGGTTTAAAGTGACACCATTTTCTTGCCTAGAAGGGTTGGGGAAATGGTAGTTTCTTACCTGAAGAAGAAGAGGGGCGGGAGGAAGCAGTAGGTAAAGAATGAAGGGCTAGCTCATGCGACAGCAGTGGCGGTGTCTATATTTCAAGGGCCTACACAAAGTAACTACAGGTCAGAGAGGAGAGATGGGAGAAAACCGAGGGCCCAGGACCCAGAGAACAAAGCAGAAAGCTCTCCAGGTATGGGCTGACTAACAGTGTCCAGTGGCTTGCTTTGGTGGCCAGGGCAGCCAATAGCCTCTGAGCCAGTCCTTGTACTGAGGGGTGGGGAGAAAAAAAGGGCGGGGGGACACTAAGCATATGTGATTCTTTCAGGAGGTTCATCAGACAGGCCAGGAGGCAAAAGGCAAAGAAAGCAGAGAAAACCGAGAGGAGTTTGCTCAGGCAAAGGAAGCGCAGCCAACCTGACACCAAGCTTGGGAACACGAAGCATGTTTAGGCAATGACTACCCTCCTTAAGGGATCCAAGACAACCAAGCAAACTAGCCTGTGGGGGCCACTAAAGCACACACGTGACAGACCTTCTAGAGCCTGCTCTTCAGGGTTGGGATAGGACTGCTGCGATCTGAGTTCTGAGGGTGTCCTTAAGGCAAAGGAGAAGGTGGAAGGATTGTCCTGCCAAGACTGAGAGGCAGGCACGTGCTCAGTGTGAACAGAGAACAGGGTGAGACGGCCCAGAGAGCAAGGTGTGCTTGACTAGAGAGAACAGAAATCGAATGAGTGATAGGAGGAGAAAACCCAAGACAATACCCAGAGGTGAGCAACCAGCTTAAGATCCAGTTAATGGCAGGAGATGAGCCGGCACCTGAGGACAGTTAGCATTAAGTCATTTGGATAGAGTGAATGAGTACCCTTAGGAACTATGAGAAGAAGCTGTTGTTGCGTTGACTATTGTTTAAAAAACAAAACAAAATCACAGATGAGATTCCTTGGGAGGTGGGTACAAGCACAGAGCCAAGGAGCTTATGGCTGGATGCAGAAGGAAACAATTCCCCACCACCACCTCTGCTTTTCTTGTGTTCTTTCTTTCTTTCTTTCTTTCTTTCTTTCTTTCTTTCTTTCTTTCTCTCTCTCTCTTTTTTCTTTTCTTTCTTTCTTCTTTCTTTCTTCCTCTTTCTCTCTCTCTCTGTGTATCTGTCTCTCCCTTTTTCCCTGTGTCTCTGCCTCTGTCTTTCTGTATCTCTCTGCCTCTTTCTTTCTCTCTCTCTCTCTGTTGATTGTTTTCTGTGTGCGTGCCACAGCATATACATGGAGGGTGGATGGCAACCATGAGTGTTGGTTGGTCCTTCTACCTTGTTTGGGTCTTCAGCTTGCCACTGAGCAGGCACGGTTATCCACCCAGAGAGCCTACAGAGACCTCACTTCAGCCTCCCATCTCCCGACAGGAGCACCTCGGCTGCAGAAGCACAGTTACACATGTACACTAACTACCGCGCCTACCTTCTCGTGCGTTCCAGGGAAAACAGCTTTGAAAAGACTTCCCCACTACTCCTAAGCAGCTCGATAAACATAGGACAAATGGGAGACTCTCTCTCCCCTCCTCTCCCCTCCCCTCACAGGAGGCTAGATGGGAGGCCTTGGAAATGCAAAAGGAAAGTCTGAAGAAACCCAGTAACGGAGTCAGCATCTGCAGCCACCAAGTGATCTGGCTAGAACAGTGGTGCACACCTCCAATCCCAGCACACCGTTACAGAGAAGGAAGAGGGGGAGAGGATGCACACGGCCCCATGAGATGTTTATTTTGCAGCTTATGAATAATCAGCCTGAAGACAGGATGAAGGCCAAGGTCAGTGCCATTTCCTGTCCTCAAGGAACTAAACACTAGCAAGTAAGAATGTGAGTGGTTATAAATGTATGTGTGCAGACACACAGACACACAGACACACACATGCACAGCAGGTATAGGGTCTCTAAATGAGAAGAAACCTAAGACCTAGGTAGCCCACCTATTCAAAAAACTCATAAAGGCCAAAACCCAAAGCAACCTTTGACCTGCATGTCATCGCTCTTCACACCTGCCCCAGCTTCATGGATCTTCATTCCCCCAAACAGTGTCTACTTCTGACAAGCATGTGAACCTGGGCATCCTACAAGCGTTTCCTAGCTTCTCCCATGTGTAGAGTCTAAATGGCACAGCAGAGTCGCACAGTGGTCAAGAGATGCTGAACCTCCACAACCACCTGGACTTGAAGACCTTGGGCAAGCTCCACTCTCCATGCCTCAGTTTTTCTCACATGTAAAGTGGGAGAAAGATGACCATTGCTTCCTCTTGGGCTAGTGCTTTAAGTGAGTAGATCAGCGTACAGGGAGTAGACCGGCACCTGAGGGTAGATCACCCTGTGAGAACAGGCCACAGTAAACCTCAGGGCCTCTCCTCATTCTTCTCTACTGACCCAAATACACCACCTTTAACAGAGACGATCCCTAACCCTAACCATCCATCAGTTTATGGCTAAGCTCAGTTCCAGCATGCATATTCATTGAGGGCCCACCACGGCTTCCTGCATCCAGGACCATGAGGACCAATGAGACCCAGCCTGCCCCACAGACCCCAGCCTGCATGGGGCCATGGACAGGCATTCCAAGAAAGATTGTCACTGTTCATTTAGCAAGAAAGCATGAGTTGGCTTCACTCCTTAAGTAGTTTAAGGAGGTTCTCTCTTGAGACCCTGTCTCCTTTGCTCACCCTGCTAGTCCACAGCTAACACTCAGTTCTATGAACTGTTTCAACAAAACTGCTTTGATGCAGTCAACTTGAGGGGATGTGCCCATCTGGGACTTCATCTTGTCCTTCTCATCTACTTCTCCACAGAGAACACCTCTTCTCGACAAAATATTAACTCTTGTAGTTGGCCAGAACATTTAAGCATTTCCAGGAGAAAGATTCCCAAGGCCTGGAGAGCTGAGAATGGGTCTGGCCAGACTTGGAACTCAATAGTTACTGCTGAGTCCTTTCATAGACTCATGGCACATACGGAAGAGTTGCACATAACTACAGGTTGGTGTGTTAGAAATAGCAAGAGACAGAACTAAGGTCTTTTCATGTACTAGGTATTAGAGAAAACACTGTTTCCCTCCATCCTCCTGGAAGCCCTTTAGAAAGGCATCCTGGTTACCAGGTTACCATTGAGGAAATTACCATGCAAGGAATTCCCAATCCTGAAAGCAGGAGGCACTGAAAACTAGCCATCTGATCCTCCACTGTGCCGGAAGGGATGGCTTGACCCCTGTATCTCCAGATCCACTCAAAGAAAAGTGCCCAGAGGGCAAAAGGAAGAGCGTGCCCCTTCCTAAGGCAGCTCACCCACACCGCTCAACTCACAAATTCAGCCTCATCAGGATGGCATCACCTTGAAGAAACTCCTGACTTGAGCAGAGATGATGAGGCAGTCCAGGAAGAAGAAGGAAGGATGTTAAAAAATTCACCCTGTGCTGACGATGGACAGAGGTGCTGGGATCCATGGTATCTTTAAACCTTCTGCTTACTAATTTCTGTTTCTATTCTATTATTGTAAAGTTCAAACAAATGGGGATGACAGGCATTCAAAAAAATGGGAATTGAGTCTGGGTTCCTGTTGAGCAAAAAAGGAAAAGGGTTGGGCTGAGCTATAGCTCAGTGGACGCTGTGGTAGAGTGCTCACTTAACACAGACAAGGCCCTTGGTTCAATGCCCAGCATCACTTAGGGGTGGGAGGGACATGAAAAGAGCCACTGGTGCGGATGCTCTCTGAAGCTAACTTCACCAAAGACAGACAGGCAAGCAATTCTGGTTCTCGCCAAGCTCCCCTGTTCTCAACTTGGGCAGCAAGAAACTCCCCCTACACCTCATTCGTGGACACACTGAGACGGGGCGTCTTGCTAAATCTAAAATTAAGAATGTGCTCAATGGCTGGCTTAAAAATAGGCTGGGGTCCCCCTGCAAAAAGGGAAAGATCCTAAGATGTGAGGAGCAACCAGAACAGAACAATATGAATCGTTCTGGAGGCCAGAGTCTCGGTGGGAAGTTGTCTCTCATTCAGCCCCACCTCCAAACGTCTCCATTAGTTCACTGGTAACAAATCTGGGGTCAGTTTCCCTAGCACAGAGCAGCAGCTGCAGTTTCCTCAGTGGGTTGAAGAGCAAGTAACAGCAGCAAAAATAAGAACCTGTGACGCTGAGAACAAGAAGTGGGAGAAGGGAAACCCAGGAAGAAAGCCGAAGTCACTGGTGGGTACCGAGGTCACTGGTACCACCTCACAGGTGGTACCGAGAGGAAGCCACCCCCTGCAGTGAGTCCTGTGACTGTCCATCTATGAAACCGCAGGAGCTGCTGAGCAGTGTCATCTGAGTCTCTTTTATTGGCTTCCCAATTAATTATGACACAACATGGCCGGGGTCACCTACAACCAACAGGTGGACAGGACTTCTGGAATGCTGCTGTAGGTTTCACCCACCGAGCTATCCCCGGCAAAGAAGCCAGGTCCAGCAGCAGTACCACAGACAGAGCCGGGAGACAGAAGAAAAGCTGCTGATTCTAGCCCGGAATTGCCATGGAAAAAGCATCAAGTTCCCCAAAGATAAGACGCTGCCAGTTACATCTTCCAGATAAGAAATGCACTGCTTTGTTATACGGAATTTTATTTTCATGAGGATCTCATTAAACGTCCTGTTGGGGCATAAACGGAAGCTTGGTTGATGTGTTAGAGACAGATTTTTAGATAGCCAAAGGTGAAATGAAAAACCTTCAAATTCAGAAAGCAACACAATACATTCCAGGGGAAAGGCTCATGAGTAAATTCAGTCAACAAATATTTATTCGGTACCTGGGCCCTAACGCTGAGATGTCCCTGTGACAGACCTCCCTTTACTCAGCTGAGAAGCAGAAAGAGGCAATTAGAGTCTTCCTGAACAACAAGCAGTTAATCGCACTCTGCTTCAGAGTAACTGTGGTGCGGGGCTCCCTCACAGCAACCCCCCACCCCCCACTCCCGTGCTCCCGAAACCTCACTCCCACAAGGCCTCTCAGGTTTTTCGGATCACTGATCAACACCCTCAGACAGCTTTCTTAACATGTCTAGCCCAGACCAGAACTGTTAAGCAGACCAACAACTCCCCCACACATCTCCTCCCAGGCCAGATCTGTGACCTTCAGTGTGCTGATTGTGTCAAGGTTACACTGCCCACTAACCATGCACCCTTCACCATTGGGACTCCACTCCTGCCTGGGTCCTTGATGCCAACGTCAAACCTCCTAGCCCTGCTTGGACCACCGCAAATCTGACTAATGGCACATTCAACAGCTAGTTAGATTTTTGCCTCTCCTGCCATCCTCTGGGCTGTTTTGGGTGGTAGAGTGGATCAGCAAGAAAGGCACACCTAATAATGCCAACATCCACCTGGATTCTTAAACACAGCCTGCAGGCAGGGTAATAAAGAAAGGCCGCCCTGGCACCACTCACTGCAAAAGCCCCTGTCAAAAAAAACAACAACAGCCCATACTCTCCCAGCTTCTATCAAATGCTTAATTCCCTGTAAAAATCCAGTATCTTTTCAAGAACCTCAAAATTGTACCTGTGGGGAGACACTGTCCAGGAACTAATACAATATCCCACCTAATCAATACCTAAGCTACAAACACAACACATGGGCAATATATGTACCAGTGAGAATTTTTTAAAAATTTAAAATGTTCCTCTCCTAAGTGGGCAGCAACTAGTTACCCAACATTGCCCCCAAGAGCCTCGATGTGAGAGAGCCAAGGAATCTGGAGAACGACACAGCTGGTCTGAGACCTTCCTAGGGGAACTCGCTTCCCCGAAAACAGAATGTCATCCAGCTCCCCCATCCCAAATTCTAGGAGTCCAGAGAATAGGAGCCTCCGAGCGAGCCCTGACTGCCACATCTTCTAAATGCTTCCTATAAGACTAGAGAATGATTCCCAGCTCGAGAGGTTTACAAAAATATTTCTATTTCTAATTCCAGTCACCTGGTTTGTTTAGGGCTTTTTTTTTCCTTTTGCCCTCCTGTGAAACCCAGGTTCTGTGAATCAGTGGCCGCTGCACCGCACTCTCTCCTGGGGGTCACAGGAAGGAACGGGGCTTCCTCTGGCCACCAGTGCGCTCTCCCTACTCAGAACGGCTCGGCTGGCAGACCCCTGATCTTGCAGCATGCTTGGCCAGGAGCCCAGCATCATCTCTCTGCTAGAGCTCTGTTTCAGCCACTTGAAGCTCGCTTACACCCATCGGGAAACCTTTAGCCTTGTGAGATACCGTGTTTAGGATCCTTGCGGTACAGCCAGGGTACCAGCCGCCCACACCCCTTGAGATGGATGCACAGACAGACGGACAGCTCAGCTTAACTCGTTCACGGTTCCCCTTTGACCAGGGATCTGCACTGCTAGAAACCTCCCACTCTCTCCTCCCTCTTAAATGAGACCAAAGATGGAAAAAACTACCCCAAAGTACCCAGTTGACCATTAGGATGCCACAGACAGAAACAGGTACCTAGCATGCCAAGCAGAACAGAACCTTAACAGTCTAGCCCAGTAAGCCCCAAACAGGTAGACTGCTTTCCAAAGGCAGGCAGCTCAGGGGCTTCCCTCCGCCTCCGCCGCACTCCCCACACACCTCCACCACCACCACCACCACCTTTGACTCTGTGTGCCAGGCATCCATGCAAGTCCCCCGGAAAGTCACATTGTCACTTACTCAGATCTACCAAGATGCCCTAGTGCCTTGCTGTATGAGAAGCCCACAAACGGCAGTTCTTCGCCTGAGAAACCCGAGGGGCTCAGCTGGCACGGAGAGGATGAAACCCACGAATTCTTCTCTGGTTCATCAAAATTGGAGGTGTCATCGTCAGACTTGAGGGTGGGAACGAAGGGGGGAGGAGCTGGTTAAAAGAAAAACAAGAAAGGGGGGAGAGAAAAATTCAGACGGATTCCACACTGTTGCGGAGAAGGAAAAAAAAAGCGCCTCACTCCTTCAGCGTTGGAGACAGCACTGCAGCGCCTGCTGCTTTCAACCCGGCTCCTGGCGCAGGCAGACCCAGCCTCGGCTCCTACAGCAACAAGAGATTAACCCCTTCGCTGCCAACATGGCCACCAACCCGCAGACAGCTTGCCGCCCTGGGCAGGGGCTAAAGTGAAAGATGAACTCAAACAGGTCACTTGGTTCCAACAGAAGCGCCTGGGCAGCTCACCGGAGCAGGCAGCTCCTACCTGATCATTTCCAGAAGGCTCCCACCCCATGTCAGCTGGCTAATGTCAGGATGCCAGATGACCTAAGCCCACTGAGCCCCTCTTCCAGACAGGTCTAAATGATTAATAGTGAGTGATATTCGCTGCTGTCAGATGGGAGATGTGTCTCATGACTTAGCCAGAATGAGACGAAAGAACAGGCCAGGGGCATGGGAGGCTGTGGAACTGCCGTTGGGTTACCACTGCAGTCTGGTTCATTCATAGCCAGCTGAGTCTACTAAGGAGATCTTATTAACCACTTTTTTTTTTAAGTTCATCATCTCTCCTCCCCAGCACAATCCTGCCCATCAAATTCGCCGCAGTTCAAACAGCATAACCAAAAACAGCCAAATAAAGTTGCAGTGATTTACAGCTCCCAGCACCGAATGGGGGGTGGGGGTGGGGGGACATAGGGACCCATGGAGGCACATCTGCAGCAAGGCTCCTACCTCCTTATGGCATGACTCCCGGCTTGGGGAGGGGGGTCACATCGTCTCTGCTACCTGCAGACCTACTAGGCTCTCTCACTCAGGAGTGTGAGCAGCTGTCCATCAGTCACCA
The DNA here is from genome assembly GCF_907164565.1 of Psammomys obesus. Taxonomy (NCBI): domain Eukaryota; kingdom Metazoa; phylum Chordata; class Mammalia; order Rodentia; family Muridae; genus Psammomys; species Psammomys obesus. The sequence goes on from NW_026592659.1 coordinate 29,737, forward strand.
GGACGCTGCCCATCTTCGGGGGCTCCCGGGGGCATTTCCAGCCAGAAGTGTTACCATGGTTGCAGGCTAGGGCGTCCGCAGTGGACCAGGCAGGGGGAAGTTGGCAAGCCGGCATCACATCCCCCGCAGTGCAGGCTGCATGCTCCCCACTCCTTAGTGCGCGCTCTGGCTGTAACCCCACCTGGCCGCCTGCGTGGCAGGGGCCAATGCTGATCTGAGTGACAGAGCAGCATGAGTCACTGCCCGCCAGGGCTCGCTAGAGCTCCCCCTAGGACAGTTGTCACAGCCCTTCACGGTCCAGACTTCTTTTTTTAACCTCTTATTTTCCGGACAGTGTTCCATGCTGGGGAAATGAGTAGCAAGCATGTCTTCAGCCTACAGACTCTAAAGAATCCGGCTGTTTCCTAAGCTTCCCCAAGGACAATAGCCAAAGCGGGGCAGGGAAGTAACCCGGGTGAGGGAGGGATGCGGAGGAGAGAGAGGGGCGGGAGCTTCTGGGCGGATGCTTCTGGGAGATGCAAAAGAACAGTCTCAGAGCTTCAAGTGCACCGAGGTGAGGTGGGGAAGAGAAGATAAAAAATGTAAAATGTGCACTAGCAGAAAATTATCTAACACCTCCAAGCTCTCTTGGGAGCATCTCAGCCTTCCCTGCTGGAGTCAAAAGCTCCAGGCTTAATGCTTTAGACGTTAGCTTATGGGAAGGGAACTTAGCCTGAAGCATCAGCTCACATCCCGTGTGCAAGTGGGTGCAAACCCAATCTGACCGCAATCACCAAGGCCTGCTTTGAAAGTAAAAGCTTAAAATTAAAATACTGGCAGTTACAATGTATGAGGGTCAAAAGGAAGTGTTTTCCATCCCAAGATAAAGACGAGAAAATACTGACGGAGCTGCATTGGTGACGCTGATGCAGAGGCAAGGTGGTTGCAATCTGAACTGGGTCTCACTTCCACCCACTCGAGCTGTGTGACCCTGGGGACATCAGCCAACCTCTATAAGCAAGGTCATTTCCTGTTTACAAAGAGTGTCCCTAAGCAGTGAAGGCTGGCTTCAAACTTGTGACCCTCTTGTCTCTGCCTCCCGGGCATTGGAATTACAGGTGTACCCCACTGCACCCAGCTGTTGGGTGAATCTACTCCAAGTGCTCAGAACAGCCTTTCACATACAGCAAACACACATGAAGGTGACCTGTGGTCGTTGCTATCACTGCGGTGTTCGGTGCGTGCTTATGGCAGATCTGACAGCCACTGGAGTCTAGTGAGACACAGCTGCATTTGCACTGAATAGTCTCTGCTATGCAAAGAAACCACAGACACACCAAGGCGAATGTTTGTGTTAATTCTATCATAGCATTTAATTCCTCACAAAAGTTAAATTCCCTTCCACTATATACTAATTTATCTGTAGGAGACTAAAATAGAATTCCATTTCTGCGTGAGGAGGATGATTAATAGAGGGGCAGGAGCCACCCTCAGTGAAATAATTATGATTTTTGAATTTCTGTACTATAAAGTAAGGTTCATCTGTAAAACTCTGCCATGCTCAAAGCATTAATGTGGTCAAGGTTAGAAAAAGGGCTAAGGCTGATGGTACAGGCCTGTCATCTAATCACTCAGAGGGCTGAGGCAGGAGGATCACCGGAGGAGGGCCTGCCTGGGCTGCTGATGAGCTTAAGGCCGGGGAATTTAGTGAGACCCCATCTCAGGATACCAAGTAAAAGGAGAGTGGACATGGGTGCTGTGGGGAGACCAGGGGGATGAGCCATCTGGTCAAGTGCCTGCATTGCAAACATGAGGGCCTGAGTTCAATCCCCACATGTGAAGAATAAATAAGGCCAAACAGGATGGCACACACTTATCACCAGGGCTGGGTGTGGGGACCTGAGGAGATCTGGCGCTCCTTGGCCAGTGAGAGGTCATATCTCAAGAAGAAAAAGGAGAGGCTAAAAAGATGGTTAGGAGCATTCTCCTAGGACTGGGGTTCAGTTCCCAGCATGCATATGGCAGCTCATAACCACCTTTACCTCCAGCTCCAGATGAAATGATGCCCTCTTCTGGCCTCCACCAGCATCAGGCACAGGAATGGCACAGGCATGTGCAGGCGGAGTTATATACAGAAAAAATTCTTTTCACTTTTCAAAGGTTCATGGTGCCTAAGGAACGATACCTGAGAGTGTCCACTGGCTCCACATGCAAAATCACACATGCGCATACACACAGGCACACACAAACACGATAAAATATTTTCAAAAGTGAATAAAGTTTAGAACTCACTGAATATGTTAAATTTAGACTTAATGAACTGTCTTCTTCACACAATGTAGAATCACCTGGGTCAAGAGTCTCATTGAGAGATTATCTCTATCAGGTTGGCATGAGGGACTGTTGTGATTCCGCTCACTGATGACTGACAGGCCCCAGACCCCGGGTCTGAGTCCTGGATCGTATGAGAGAACAGAAAGTGAGCTGAGCATCGGCACACACGCGTGCATTTTCTCCGCTCTTGATGGTGCACAGGACGTGACTGTCTGCTCCAAGCTCATGCCTTGACTTCCCTGCAGCGGTGGACTGCAGGGTGGGAGTGTGAGCAGAGTAAAACAGTCCTCCCTTAGTGCTCATCACAGCCACTGAGAGGAAACTAGATCAGCAAGGTAACCATAGGTGAGAAAAAGCTTAATGAGACCCAAGGAGTGTGCTCTGTAAATGCAGGGTCAGCAAGGTCAGCTGGCTAAAAATGCAGAGTCCCGGCCCCAGCCCCACCGCCATCCCAACAGGATTCCTAGGTAACTCACAGGCACCCAGCTCAGTGTTCCTAGAGAATGACCCCCACGGTGCCAACAAGATGGAAATTGTCAGAGCTCTGAGACACACACGGAATGAAAAGGCTAAACACCTGGATACATCTTAAAACAACCCTGCAGGGCCTGGACATGTCCATACAGTGAGATGAGGAGACAACCTGGTGGTCCTTCTGAGGCGGGGACCTATGTCCAGCGTCAGCACCACTGCCCAGCACCCAGGAAAAAGCCTGAGGACTCTCAGTGGGAGCAGAGGTGGAACAGCAGTGTGGATGAAACCCAGAGAGCAGCATGTGGAAGGGGAGAGGCTGGCAGCCCTCAGCCTCCCTGAGCATCACTCAGCCGGGAGAGCATGCTCCCAGTGATCACCTAGCCTCAGCCTTTCTCTCCCTTCTTGCCCTCTTAGAGACAAGCCAAAGGAGCAGTGTAGCACCTCAGTACTCTCCTGCATTTCCCCCTCATGAACTACTGTGCTCCTCATACCTATAGAAACAAACAACAACAACAACAAAAAAAAAAAGACAGGAAGGGAAGGATAACTCTTAGACTTCTTATGC